>NW_017617116.1:890000-1480000 GCF_001879475.1 Ipomoea nil | reverse complement strand
AAAGTGCGGGGATTTTGTGCTTAATGTGCGTGGGTTTTGTACTTAATGTGCGTGAGTTTGTGCTTAATGTCAGTAGTTGTTGAAACTTAAGGTCTGTGAGTTAATACTTAAAGTGCGTGAGTTTTGTGCTTAATGTGCGTGAGGCTGTGCTTAATGTGCGTGTGTTTTGTACTTAATTTGCGTGAGTTTGTGCTTAAGATCTAACACTTAAGGTGCGCCATTTTTAGCTTATGCTTCTTACTTCCAGACACGCATTTTTTTTTTTAATTTTCATTGATTTGAGCCGTTGATCTAGATTTGATCAACGGCTCAAATCTGACCGCACAGGAAGCTATACCCGCACCTGAACCCTTCCCTATATATATCAGCTCAAATACGAACATGCCTTAACGTGCAGTCGGTGCGGCTGCACCATTAGGTATGTAAAAACGTACCAATAGTGTTAGAAAACGCACAATAATATAATGAAATGCGCCAATGCACCACAAAACACACCACACACCAACAAAAAAAAAAAAAAAAAAAAAATGCACCATACCTCCCCACACCTAATTGTGCGTTTCCAATTACGGTGCGATGTGTTTATGCATATCTAATGGTGTATTTTGTGGTGACGCGTACCCAATGGTGCGTTTTTTAGTACATTGGTGCAGTTTTTTGTTGTGCGTTTCCTAACACTAGTGGTGCGTGTTTGCATACCTAGTGGTGGACTGCACTGACCGCATGTTTAGGTTTGGCCGCACTGGAACTTGGCCATATATATGTGTGTGTGTGGAAAGATGATAAAATTATTTTATTGTTCAATTATCTAGACAATAATCAAATATTATTTTTATTGTTCAATTTTTGTTTTTTATTTTCTGAATGTAAAAAAAAAAAAAAAAAAAAAAAAAAAAAAAAAAAAAAAAGAAACATATCTCTATTTTCTGTATTTTTTTTTATTTAAAAAAAAAAAAAAGTCTCCATAAACGCACCCGAAATTGCAGACTTGGAATATGATTTCATTTTGCGCACTTTATTATATTCTTGGACTTGATGATGCGATGATTTATAATGCAAATCCAGGAAGTGTGTGATGTCGTTGTATTATGTTTCTCTATAACAATAAACAACGTGAAGTGTTCAATTGGTTATACTAAAGGAATAAGGGTGAAATAGGTCATCGAACTATACACGATAATGCAATTGGGTCACTGAACCTTTAAAACCAACAATTCAATCCCTGAACTAACCAATTTCGAACAATTCTTTCAATTTGCAGGTTTTCAACAGGTCTAACAGGTCATTCTCCCAAATTAATTATTTTTTAAAAAAATAAATTTTAAAAAATAATTATTTAAATTTTAAAAAATAATAATAAGACTCCGGCCAGAGACGAAGTTTTTTTTTTTTAATTTAAATAATTAATTTGGGAGAATGACCTGTTGGAAACCTACAAATTAGAAGAATTGTTTGAAATTGGTTAGTTTAGGAACCCAATTGTTGATTTTTTAGATTCAGTGGCCTAATTGCATTATCGTGACAGTTGGATGGCCTATTTGATCCTTATTCCTATACTAAATTAGCAATTTTGGACAACCAGGCAAATTAATTGAACAGTTAATTTGATAACCACAAAATTTTAAGTTCGACTTTCAGTGTGAGTAGTCTATTGATCTTCTTGTTTTGAGTCAGTCAGTTATAGACAATCTAAGTTGGTTTACCTCTTTTTACTCGGTTGCAAGTTAAAGTCACAATGAAAAATTTACTCAATATACACTCTCAAATAGTGACTACATATTTCGTGATAAAATAAAAAATAAAAATCACACCTGATGGCTTCACTTTTCCAAAGCAATATAGACAACAAACGTGTAATCCATGATGGTTTCATGGTGGATTACAAATTGCCTAAAATTTTATCTCTGGAGGCGCACCACGGTAACAACCCATAAAACTCTTACTAAATATGCACTTCACCTAATTTTCACTTTTAACGTGGACTATGATGAAATTTTGACTAATAGTTTTATTTTATTTTATTTTGTCTAGCTAGTTTAATGCACTCTTAATCAGTCTTTTGATTTTGATATTTTAAAAATCTTGTGTCACATTGTAATAGTTGAAAGGGGTGGAGAATAATAATTTATTATTGTTCGGAGAATATTTTAAAAGAAAGTAAACGCATTTATTTTTAACTTTTTTCATATTGCTTGTATTGGTAATTGGTATTCAAATCCATTTGATCTACTGCCTCTTGGTACATTTATTTTATTTGTGTGTTTATATTATACAAGTTCGAGCATCCCACCACCTTTACTCTAATAAAATCCACATAGGCTTGATATAATTTCTGATCTCCTTTATTTAATTAATGACCATTATAATTTCATTCAAATGTTTCTATTCAATATTATATAATTTCTATATAAAACATGATGAACTATTATTATATTTGTTAGGTCGAGGAGACCTAATTTACTTATCATTCACGCATTACGGTTCTATAAGGGGGGTTTTGGTTGGATGGAAGTCAAATTTCATGGAAAATGTTTTCCTAAAAGTATAGGAAAATGTTGTTTTATGTTGTTTGGTTGGTTGAAAAATATTTTTCATTAGAATTTGAGTTCCTCAAGTTGAAGGAAAACAAAATCCTAGCAAGATATTGGTATTTTGTTTTTCAAAGGATTTGGGAAGAAAGTATAACAATATTTGACTATTTTACCCTCATAAAACTTTATTATTTACAAGGCATATTGGTCTTTATATTCATAATTCCTCATCATTCCAAACCCAACCAAACATTAGAATTAATATTCCTAGTAATTTTTTTTCACCAACCAAACAATAGAATCTATTTTCCTGGTAATTTGTTTTCCATGGAATTTGAATTTCATTTTCCATCAAATATTTTTTAGCGAACTAAACATGCTGTAAGAATATGTTGCACATGTAACATGTAATACTTTTTAGTTAAAATATAATATATTTTATTAATTTATAAATAAATTACATTTTAACTAAACGTATATTACATCTGATTTGAGACAATTGGACACAAGACTTGCTCCAATTTGTAATGCCTACCGGTGCTAATTAGACAAAGTAATGAAGTTTTTCTTATGAAAATACTAATTTTGTTTCGTTTTCATTTTTTTTTCTTTTCTTAATAGCTCCGGACCTTAGTTCTCAAAAGTTGAATCTTCAAGAAAGCCATCTGCAAACAGTTCAGTCGTAAAGGTCATTCAAGATTCTTTTTTATGAGGGCTAGTGCTTGATTAGTAGGAAAAACAAAACAAAACAAAACAAAAACAAAACAAAAAAAAAAAACAAACAAACAAAAAAAACAAAACAAAAAAAAAATAATAATAATTAAATTAAATAAGAAGAAAATAAAAATAGAAGAAAAATAAAAGAAAAAAAAATCTTTGTCATGACTTTAAACTTTGTTGGAATATTTTTTTTTTTAAACTAATGCATTTTATTCTTTAAATATAAAATAATTGTATATTACAATTAATATATATTAATTGTAATATACAATTATTTTATAATTAAAGAATAAAATGCATTAAAGTTTTGATTTATTTAAAGTTGTTTTATTTTTAATTTTTTCTGCATATCAAGTAAATTACTAGTTTTTTTTTTTTTTTTCAAAATTTGAGGGTAAAAGGTAAATTATTACGGAGTATCTTGTAAATGGGAGTGTTTGGTAAACAATTATCGTCGATAAATCAGTAAGATTGTAACTCAATATCTACCGTAGTGTAATAACAAATGTTCAAATACCTAATACCCCTAACCCTTCTATGTCAAGGGTCTTGACCTCAAATTCTTTACCAACTCAACCATGTCTAAGGGTTGTCATTATATTTTTATTAAGGTCAAAATATTAATTATTATATATAATACTGAGTAAAGGCCAAAGTAGATATACTTTAATGGAGTCCACTCATGAACATTTTACAACTTATGAAGTGCGTACATGACATACATCAATCGTTATGCTGTGCATCCGTATGCACCATGCATGGTGCATACGGATGCCAAAACGACGTCGTTTTATTAAAAAACGCGCGTTTTCTCTTTAAAAATTTTCAGGTTCGGTTCCCAGCAACAACATTATATTGTTCATTCATTCTGGAATTTTAGTTCATAGATTATGGAATTATAGTTCATCGATTATGGAATTGTAGTTCATTGATTCTGAAATTTTAGTTTATAGATTATGGAATTTTAGTTCATTCATTCTGGAATTTTTAGTTCATAGATTAGATTATGGAATTATAGTTCATCAATTATGGAATTATAGTTCATCGATTATGGAAATATAGTTCATCGATTATGAAATTTTAGTTCATATGTTGTTATTGAGAATCGAACCTGATTTTTTTTTTTTTAAAGAGAAAACGCGCGTTTTATTAAAACGACGTCGTTTTTGCATCCGTATGCACCATGCTTGGTGCATACGGATGCACAGCATAATTTGCCGACATATATAGACTGCGCGCGGATAATAGCACAATGAGTCACTCTCCAATAAACCCATATTTTTTTAACATTTTAAACCACAAATAATTAATAAAATTAAGAAGTGCAATAACAATAAAAAGGAACGAATGTTTGTATTCCTCAATTTGATTAATTTTCAAAGTGTGAGAATATATTGGTATTGTTGTCATTAACATAACGTAACGCATTTCTAAAGAGATGTTAGCAAGTACTGAAAGTGCAACTTTGTTACTTTATTTATTTATATTTCCGTAATAGTTAGCTTCATCCGTCTCGGCTCAACAATCCTCCTACCCGTCTCAACTGCACAACATGTTTCTAATGAGTATGGGAACCCGACTATAACATATTAACATGCTTTGATACCAATTGTCAAGATAAATATTTACCATTACGTACGCTAAAAGTTATAGCTTGTAGCGAAATTGGAGGAAGATACTTTGTTAAGAGAAACTTTGATATCTTACTTGCTTTAGTGGAGAAAAAGTTGGACTCCATCACCTAATGTCATAAAAAATAAGAAAAATGACACTTTTTTTTCCTTTGAATTATATGCTTATAGCATTTTTTTCACCTGAATTATTTATGTATCCATATTAGTCTCCTCAATTATTCTAAAAATGACAAATTTTCTTCATGATATATTAATTGGACATTTTTACTCTTAAAATAAACATTTCATTTATTTTTTTTTCTCTAACAAATTATTGCTTATATATAGGGATGACCACAGTTCGGTTCAAATCGAATCGGACACTATAACAACTGAATCGAAATTTTTTGGTTATGATTCAAAATAGGAACCCAGTATTTGAATTTCGGTTTATTAAAATCGAGAACCGGAAAAATTGGGTCCTGAACCGTGAACCAGCGATTCAAAATCGGAACAACTATTAGCATAGCTTAAAATTAGAATTATAATATTCACAAATAGTGTATGTTATTATTTTTGTATTTATTCTTATTCTCACATATAAGTAGATATGACCGTGATTCAGTTCTAATTTGAATCGCCGGTTCCCGGTTCTGGATCTCGTTGGAACCGTTGGATCAAACTTTTTTTAAAATTCTATTTTCTATTTTTAAAATAGTCTAAATTCAATAATTAATGTATTTTATTTTTTCTCCTGGTTCGAAACCGGAACCGACAGTTTTGGTTCGCGATTTTAATAAACTGAAACTCAAATATTGGGTTTCGGTTCTAAATCATAACCAGAACCTTTTGGTTTGGTTGCTACAGTGTCAAGTTCGATTTGAACCAAACCGTGACCATCCCTATAATTATGTCATTTTTCAATCCTGAAAAATTAATTTTCATTCATGTGGGGAATTGTTGGAAAAATTAGCTTAAATTGACATCTAGAGTGGTCATTTTGTTGAAATAAATGAAATATTTATTTTAAGGGTAAAAATGTCTATTTAACATATAATATCAGGAGAAAAATTGTCACTTTTGAATAACTAAAAAATCTAATGTGGATACATGAATAATTCAGATGAGAAAAAGTGTTATTTTTCCGATATATTCACTATTTCTATTTGTATTGTAACTTCAATAGACGTTTCATAGAGTGGGATTGGTAAGTTTTCATAAAAATATATAGGATTCGTACAAATACTTTTAAAGCATGCATGAATGTATATGCTTAAAAGTTATTGTTGAAAAATATAAAAGTCAAAGAATTTTTTTTAAATCAAATTTAGTTGGAAAGAACTACTCATAGTTTTTTAATTTACGAAAAAGTTTACATGTTACTCCAAGATTATATTTGCTTTAGGTGAATGATATATTATGTTTTGAAAAATATTTCTTACCTCGACAATTATCACTTCATATTGCCCACTCTTGGATTAAAAAAAGAAAAAGAAAACAATTTATTTTCATGAATCACTATTGAATTAGTTAATTCACACCATAAGTTAATAAGCAACATACGTATGCAATAAATTAAACATATGCATGTTAGCGAGCTGTAAATCTGTAATTGTAAGAGTCTCTAGCATGACCTTTATGTTTCATAGATAAATGTTGTAATTGGGTTTATTAGATAGATCACGACTTGTGCATAATTTTAAAGAAATGTATTTATTAAATTTTAATAGATCTAAAATTACTTTTATAGAATCTTTCTAAACTTTTGTAAAGTTTGTGAAACTCTATAAAAGTATTTATATTACAAATAATATTTATATATTTTTATTGATTTTTATAGACTTTTCCGTATTAAAAAGTACAAAAGTAATTAAAACTCTAAATTTGATACATGCATGATGCACCCTTACAAATTTTCATTGACTTATATTGATACTTATTACTTAATTTTCTTACAAATACTTTTATAATTACTTTTATAAACCTTAAATAAATTTATGTATTGTAATTGAAAAAAAAATAATTAAATTTAGTTATCACAAAAACAAGGTATATTATAAATTTATAGAAAGTATCAATTTTAGGGTAGGAATAAAATATTCACTTTTTTAGTATAATTATCATTTATATACATTCTTTCATCGAAGGAAAGGATTTTCCCTATTTTAATGTCAAACGAAAATAAGAAAAAATTATCTTTAAAATCTAGGGAGAGAAAAAGTTCATAGAGCATAGGAGATAGAAACAAATTTGTAGAATTTAAACATTAAGAAAATGTACAATAATGAAGAAAAAATAATTTGTAGAATTCACATAAGAGGGGAAAAAAAGATATGTAGAGCATAAGCAGAGAGAGAGAAAATATGTAGAATTGGAGGTAGGAAGTTTAGAAGTATGAAGTTTAAGAGATGAATTTGAACTATTCATATGTGACAGAAAGAAATCTAGTTTTTATATGATTGAAGTCTAACTTTTCGATTAGAATCCAATCAACTTTTAAAGACTCTTCAAAAGTTTGAATCAATATTAGTTTTTGCTAATAAATGAAACCACTAGAGTGCAAGCTGACGCATTCTTAAGAGCAATACTAATAGAGATTTTATAGTAATTTTTAGAATAGTAAAAAACTTGTTGACTGGTTTTTAACAAATGTGGGCATGCATTGATTTTTTGTTGCAAGTTAAAATATATCCATGATTTTTGCAAGTTAAAAAAAAAAAAAAAAAAAAAAAAAACGTGAGACGCACAATTGCATCTCACGAGCGACCCAGTGGGCGTGTGTGTTACATGCGCCCGCTTGGGCGATTGAGAGTGGCCTTCAGCTGGCGGTCAGTCTCAATCTTTGTTTGTTGTTTTTTTTTTTCTTTAATTATTTTATGTTTTAATTTGTTTGTGACACCGCCTTATATTTTTTTTTTAAATTTAATTTGTTTGTTTTATTATATTTTTAAAAAATATTTCACAAAATTCAAATATGTAATATATTTCTTTGAAATAAATTTTGAATGATCTAATTAAAATTAAAATTTAAAATGATTAAAATTAATAGAGCAACAACGAAAATTAATTCAAATGTTTGCAATTATCATTTTAATTAAATGTGCGTATGTTTATTTTAGTTAAATTTCATTACAATTATAAATTTATAATTAAAATAATTAAAATATAGTATAGTAAAATGTTGAGCCTACAAAAAATTGAGAAAAAAACCTAAAACTAATGAGAAGAAGGGTTTTTGTAATTGAGTGAGATAATGGATGATCGCAAATTATGTCCTGGAAACGTGTTCACCATGAATGGTGAACACGGGTCCAAACGACGCCGATTTTACGTAAAAAAAAATAATAAAATAAAATAAAATAAAAAAATCGCGGATGTGGTGCTAACGGCGCGCGTTTGGTCAGATTATGAATTTTCTGTTATGAGATTATGAATGTACTGTAAATTCATAATCTCATAACAGAAAATTCATAATCGCATAAAAGAAAAACATTTATTAAATTATGAATTTTCTGTTATGAGATTATGAATTTACTGTAAATTCATAATCTCATAACAGAAAATTCATAATTTATGAATGTTGAAGAAGCTTGCGCTACAGAGGAGCAGCCATGGTTTCGAACGCAAATGTGTAGGCATGGTTCCAAAGTGAATGTGCAGGCATGGATTCATAATTTATGAATGTCCGAAATCATTGCTCACCTCAAATTAAAGTGAAACCGCAAAATGTGAAAATGAAGAAGAAAAGTCACGCGATTAATTAAGAAAAAAAAAACAGAAAGAAGATAACGGTGCACTAACACCGTTGGGACTGTGTTCACCATCCATGGTGAACACGGTTCCATGGCATAACGATTGATGGATGATGAGGTGGATGCTGAGGCCCACAAAACTGATGAAAAGAACCTCAACCATTTGAGGTTGCTCTAAGAAGTGATGAATCAATTATTATACCATCGACTATGGTCCACCTTATTAGGTGAATCACTGACATAAGAAACGTTTTTATTATGCTAAAATTGCATTTTTTATACACTAAAGGTTCTTTAGTTTTGTTTTTTTAAGGTACATAATTTGATTACTGAATGTATTTGATATACTACCAAATAATGAACATTCAATATATAAATAAGGTATATTCAATATATTAAAAATATATATTTATTTATGATCTACATTTTAATGCAAACCATGGTCCATAATATAATTTGACCTGATGAGACATTTAGGCAAATTATATCGTGTATCAGGACGCACAATGCATTGTGCGCCCTGACCAAAACAACGTCATTTTGTATCTGCTTTTTTTTTTTAAAAAAAAAAATTGTTTTCCGTTTCTGTCATTAACTTCTATAAAAAATATTCCCTATTTCGAATGTACCGAATTGTATAGTAAATAAAATACACATAAACTCTTAACATAATACAGATAAATTCTTAACATAATACACATAAATTCTTAACATAATACACATAAACTCTTAATAGAATACACATAAATTTTTAACATAATACATATAAACTCTTAACATAATACACATAAAATCTTAACATTAAAAATGACATTATTTTGGACAGTGCGCATAATACATTGTGCGCCTTGGTGCACGATATACGATTGAGACTTTTAGGCAATCGGCGTTATGCCATGGAATCGTGTTCACCATCCATGGTGAACACAGTCCCAAACGGTAACGGTGCCTACGGGCACCGATCTTCCACCAATCTTTTTTTTTTTTTTTTTTTTTTTTTAACAGCGTGACTTTTCTTCTTCGTATTCACATTTTGCAGTTTCACTTCCGCTTCGCGCAAGTTTCTTCAACACTCATAAATTATGAATGTGCAGGCATGAATTTATGAATGTGCAGTTATGAAATTCTTTTATGAGATTATGAATTTTCTGTTATGAAATTATGAATTTTCTGTTATGAGATTATGAATGTACAGAAAATTCATAATTACATAACTGTAAATTCATAATCTCATAAAAGAATTTAATAATTTAATAAATATAAATTCATAATTTGAACATAGAATACAAAACGCCGTTAACAGCACATTAACTAAATTTTTTTCTAGTAAAAATGATACCGTTTGAGACCGTATTCACCAAGATTGATGAACATGTTTCCACGACATAATTTGCGTCTTGTAGGCCTCTTGTTTGGGCCTATGGATTGTACAGCATTACTGAATCAGTGAATCCCATCTAAAAATATGGAGCTAATGGCTTTAGGCCTAAGTGGGTATATTGAACCCAAAAAGCACACATCAACAAAATTGACAATTACTAAGATTGATTCTGATTCCCATCTAAAAATATGGAGCTAATGGCTTTAGGCCTAAGTTGGTATATTGAACCCAAAAAGCACACATCAACAAATTTGACAATTACTAAGATTGATTCTATGTTCATAATTATGTTCCCAACTCTATGCTCATAATTATAAAATTATATATTCATAATTTTTGAATTATATATTCATAATTATGAATAATTTTAAAATCATGTCCATCTTACAAGGTAGACACGGATCCACCACATATTATAGAGGGACATTTTTTACAATTTTCTCAAATATATACTTTATCCCAAATTGTTTCAAAGAAAAATGTTTGGTTCATAACCCACGTACATCACAAATAATTGTTTCTTTTTTTTTTTTTTTTTGTCCATCTTAGCTCTCTTAAAGCTAGTTGAAAAATTGAGTTAATTCCACCGGAGGTCCTTTGTCTTTGGTGTCAATTTCAAATTTAGTCTCAGATTATCGTTTTTGTCATTTTACATCCCAGACTATCGTTTTTGGATACTTTTAGTCCTTCTCATGATTTTTTATATTTTTAGTAAGGGCATTTTTGTCTTTTCATATTTTTCTTTTGTTATTTTTTCGGTTTCAACCAGTTTAATTGGTTTAGAACTTTAGGTAACCTCTGATTTTTAGTAACCATATTTGTCAACCATTTTTTAGTAAAAACCTAAACCAATTAAATTGGTTGAAACCGGAAAAATAACAAAAGAAAAATATGAAGAGACAAAAATACCCATACTAAAAATAGAAAAAAATCATGAGAATGACTAAAAGTGTTCAAAAAACTATAGTTGGGATGTAAAATGGCAAAAACAATAGTCTGGGACTAAATTTGGAATTACCACCAAAGACAAAGGACCTCCGATGGAATTAACTCTTGAAAAATTAGATAAAACCTGAAATTGAAAACTGATAAGTTAACTAATTAGAATTTAAAATGTTTGGTAAAGTTAATACTCGTTTGGTATACGGAAAATATTTAAGAGGAAATGAAATTGAAATTCCATGAAAAATAAAATACCAGGAAGATTGATTCTATTGTTTAGTTTGTGGAAAATAAATTACTAAGAATATTAATTCCGTTTTTTGGTTTTTAGGTTGGAATGGTAAGGGATAATAAGTATAATGACTAAAGCGTTCATACACAATGATAATGATAATAAAAGTAATAAGGGTAAAATTGTCCGATCATTTAAAACTTTCTTCCTAATTTTCATGAAAAACAAAATAACAGCCGCTCTTAAAAATTCAATCATTTAAAACTTTCTTCCCAATCTACCTCTTCTTGTTGGCACACACAAAATCGAACTAATTAATGTGGTTGCTATTAGAGCATCACCAACAATGACAAATTTAAAATTTTTAAAAAAGTTTTTAAATGTGGTGGAAGAAAGAGACAATAGGAGATGAGATCAGAGAGGAGATCTTGTATATTGAAGGAATTTTTGTGAGCTTTGTGGAAAAAATATTAAAAAAAATAAAATAAAATCAGTGTGTCTCGAGCACTAGCTAGCAACTTTTTTTTTTTTCCATTTTCTCCTCTGATCTCTTTCTCTCCCATTGGCAAAAACAAACAAACAAACAAACTTGACAAATTTGTGAATTGTTGTGGATGCTGACATGCTGTTACACATAAATGTCACGTCAAAAATAACACAAAAAGTAAGTTTTTAAAAAATTAAAGGGGAAATGCTATTTTTCTTCTGAAATTGATATGGCTATCCTAGATTCCTAGGTATCAACCTTTCCCTCATTTTCTTTTCCAGATATGCAAAGGGTTTTTGGATCACTGTACTCAACTGTTTACAGTTTTGTAGAATTGTACCCCAATATGGCAATATGTATTGTACTCCACTACTCCGTAATAAATTAAGTTGGTCAAATATATAACTTCCATATGCAAATAATATTCAGCTAATAATTTTTCTTTTGGAACGAGAAAACTCATAACTATTATCTAAATGTGTACATGAATAAACTCACTTATGTATAATAGATTAAAAATTACACACGAAAAAAGAAATCAGATAAGAGAGATTATGTTCATGTGACGAACTCCACCAAAAAACTACTAACAAAACTATCATTATCACGTTTCACATACTCAATCATCTCTTCCGATGCATCATTGTTGTTGTCTATTTTATGGTTTCTCTTTACATTCCACTGGTTCTTTTTATTTTCTTTTAAAATGAG
Organism: Ipomoea nil; assembly: GCF_001879475.1. Classification (NCBI taxonomy): domain Eukaryota; kingdom Viridiplantae; phylum Streptophyta; class Magnoliopsida; order Solanales; family Convolvulaceae; genus Ipomoea; species Ipomoea nil. Next base: position 1,467,631 of record NW_017617116.1, on the reverse strand, counting down.
CATGCACGGGAAACATAAATGAGAAAAATGCACTGAATGATGAAAGATATGGATTAGATTTCTTATGCACCCATCAAAAAGAGTTGACTAATTGCGCGACTCACGATTTACCTTTGCATGGTGAGGTCCTGTGGACTTAGGATTAGTCTGACAAAGTCGAGACTATATATATATATATATATATATATATATGTGTGTGTGTGTGTGTGTGTGTGTGTGTGTGTGTGTGTGTGTGTGTGTGTGTGTGTGTGTGTGTGTGCGCGCGCGCGCGCACGTGTAGGATCAAGTGCGAAGAAGTTCCCACGTGAAAAATGTGCATAAATACTAGCAATTGATTTAGTCCAAATCAACTAATCTTTAAAAAAAAATAAAACTATACACTTTTAATATACAAAAACATACATTTGAAGACATAACAATATACATTGGATGGCACAATAATGTGCATTGGAAGATGCAAAATGTTTATTCTTCTTCATGGGATTATAAAGCCCATTTCTTGAACCCATCACTTTCCTTCCCTCTTTCATGGGACTTAACAATGGGTCTCTTGAACATGTTAAACTAGTCCTGTGACAAGACACAACAATATGCACTCGACCAGGGACGGAGGTAGCTTATGGGGAAGGGGGCCCCTGGCCCCCCACCCCACCCCTACTTTCACCTTAATTTTTTATATAAATATATATGTATATATTGATATAGTAGGGATAAAATACACTTTTGGTCCCCCTCTATTTTTTTTAAAAAATAATCATTTATATTAAATGAACTCAAAATATATATTAAAGTTCAAATTTATTAAATAAAAAGGAATAAATCAAATAACTAAAGTGACCGTACTATTTTTCTTTATTATCTTATTTTTTTATCAATATTTTAATAATGAATGGCATCAAGTATACATTTTAATTTAAAAAAATCTCCAAATTTTTCTTTCAAAAAAATCTCCAAATTTGAGATATATGCTTTGATTTTATTAGTTATATATGTTGATGTTGATTAATTAATTAGTTATTTACTGTGCGTTTTAATTATTTATTTACATTTTTAAGATGTACATTTGCTAATTTAAATGATTAGTTTTGAAATTGACAAAAATTAATATTGATTATTTAATTCGTCTTCGTTTTTGTCTTTATCTCTCAAATTTTTAAATATTCAGTTAACGAGTAAAATGAATATAAGTTAATTATGAAAAAATTTGGTGAAAAAAATAATTGACAAAACTTTTTATTTGATGTTAAGTGACAATCTATATTTAAATAAATGTTGTTGTTATTGTTATTAACTTATTATTATATTTTGTGTTATGTGAAAAATTTCTAAAGTAATGATCGACACCTGTGTCGATCGTACTCATATAATTATGTTTTTATACTTTATTACACATAGTATAATTAGAAATCATTATCAATAATAATCACAATAATTTATGGTATATATAAAAATATGGTGCGATTAATTATAATGTCGACTAACATTATAAATTTTATCTACTACATCGGCCCCCCAACTAAGTTTTCTGGCTCCGTCCCTGCACTCGACGACACAAAATGTTCATTCTTTTTCATGGGATAAACCCGTTTCTTGAACCCGTCACTTATTATTAAACCCGTCACTTTTCAACAGATCTATTGAACCTGTTAAATCACGATCTATTGAACCTGTTAAATCACGACAATGTGTACTAAAATACATAACACTGTGTACTATAAGCCAAAACAATATGCACTTACAAACAAAAAATTACCAAATTGTTGCCCTTTTTTTCTTCTCTTCATTCTAGGCGATTTATCTAGATATATAAAATTAAAAACCTAAAGTCATAGGCTTATGGAAAGTCCTCATTCAAAACAAGAATCTCATCTTATAGAAACTTTTTAACAGCCAATGCAGTCCGCACAAAGGCCGCGTATACAAAGTGACAACAAAAATTGAAATTTTAACATTGAAAATTGAAAGCTTCTATGCAAAATAGTACTAGAAATGAAAACCAAATAACGTTGATTTCTATCTGGGTTTTTTCATTGCCATGCAGAATGGCAATGAACCGCATTCTTCATCCAATCAGAGGCTTCCACGTAACCCAACCCTCTTGCCTTGCTGTCACATCTGAATCCATCGACCCAGCTGCGTCGGATTGACTATGCCAACAATGCGGGCCCCATCGCCGTTCAGCAAGCTCGCAACCTCGGCGTAGCTCTGGCTCGGCTCCAACCCGTTTCCGTGCCCCTGACCCGGCTTGCCCCTTCTCGGCTCACTTGTCCTGTTTACTGGAACGGCTTCGACGCGGGCCGGGTCGAACTCTTGACCCAACAGCGTTCCTTTGGTTATGAACTCGTGAGCCATGTACCCGGCTAGAAGCCGGGTTGATGAGACGGGATCCGCCTGCTTCGACGACGTCGTATCCATCACTGGACTTGACGGCTGTGACGGGTAAAACGTCTCTTCTCTCTCTTTCCGCTTACGATACGCTCCAGCTGTCACGATTCGCCGTGAGTAATGACTCATCTCCACCGTCCGTTTCACTAATTCAATCAAGTACCCAACGGACGCCACGTCAGCAACAAGATTTTTTCTTCATTTATTAAAATATATTCTCCGTTAGGAAAGCAAAAACAACAAAAGGAAGCGGCCAAATCGGAAGAATTTGCGATCTGTTAGGAATAAGGGTAGAAATGTAATTTCAGTAAGGCAAAAAAAAAAAAAAACCAGTATTGAATTAGTGAAAATGTTAAGAAGGGAGAGAAAAAAGGTTTTTCGGACTTCGATTGAGGTGAAAGGAGATCGAGATGGGGCTGCCGGAATCTGGAAATAATAGGGGGGTTTTGGTTCGCGGATGGCGGAATAAGAGGCGGCGCCGCCGTGAGAGGTGGCCAAACCGGAGAGAAGGGAGAGAGAAAATAAGATAGGGCAGAAGAGGGGACAACGGCGAATTGGAGAAAAGATTGAAAAGTGATGGGGGTATATATGGAGAGCGGAGGGGGAGATTGATATATCTTGAACTGCTATTATATGTAATAGCCCTCAACTTTTAAGATATTATCGCAAACGCCCCAAGTGATGTCTTTTATTTTATTTTTTTGGGTGTAATAGTTAAATAGACTTGAATTTTTAACAGCATATATCATTAAATAATAAGTTAAAATTTCTTGGTACACTATCTTAATAAAGTGTAACTGTCTGAATAGTTTAATGCTTAATGTGTATTTTTAAATTAGTGTTTCATAATTAATCAAAGTATTATTTGGTATCTTGGTGTATATCAATTTAAGATTATCAATTTTTTTCATTAAAATAAATATTTCAAGAATGCATAATTATGACTTGTGACAGAAATGTTGAATTAACTGGTGCAATAATAGTTTTAGAGGGAAGCACCCACACTGGATAATACCTAAGCATAGATTTTGCAAACACAAAGCTCTATTAATTAATTGGCATGATCCATGCTTCCTATTGTTGCCACTTCCACCAGAAATGAATTCTTGGTTTGATCTAGTCTCTTGGTGATTCACTGCAATTTTAGTGTCTTGACGCAGTGAACCTTAAAATACAGAACGAATTAAATCCTCATTCCCCAAAAAGACAATGATAATAGACATAATTTCTCATCTGTGTTGAATATATATTGTAAATTAGGTATACCGTTTCATCAATTCGCAATTCATGATTGTAATTAATTGACCAAAGTTTTTGTTAAAGTTAATATTGCATTTTTAAAAAAAAAACAACCATCAAAGCGAACTATTATTTGCGAAATCAAATCACGAATACAATCAGGGATATCTATGTCCCACACCTCCAAACCAGTTCACGAGCAAGATGATATAGCTAGAGAGTGAGCAATCACATTGACTATTAATTGTATATTTTTAATACACTCTAACATATTCATAGTATATGTCTAACAATTATATCAATTTTGATTTGGATAAGGTTCAAACCTAAGACTTTCATTATAAAATTCAATAAGTTAAGAATAATTCATAGTTATGCTTTTAAGGAAGCTCTTTCTTGGCTACGCGAGCGTGGAGAGCAAAATATAGAGCTTTATACAGATTGCCAGGTACTGCAGAATTACTTAACGACACCACAGCTGCTGACACGATCGTATGTTGGCTATGCAATTGATGGATGCAGGAATTATTTATCTACTTTTAATTATTGTCATGTTAACTTCTTACCTAGATCGCAAAATATTTTAGCACATAGTTTAGCTACTACAGCTTTCCAGTATGACACAACTATGTATTGGGATACTATCTCACCTGACGCTATTTCAGCTTATCTATGAATACAACCCATTGGTTGACCTTCAAAAAAAAATAGTTAATGGAATATTCCATTACTAAAATTTACACTAACGGAATGCATGGGTATTTAGAAAAAAAAAAAAAAAAAAGTAAATGATGTTATACAGGATAAAGTAGGAAGAATAATAAAAGAAAATACAAAAATCAAAATAATATGAACATTTCATTTCAACAAACAATTACACTAACATTTTTTAGTTCTAGTTAAGGACCTAACTTTATTAACTATTGTTAGATTTGTAGATGTAGAAATATAAAGGCCATGTTTGATAACATAGTTAGCTTATTAGCTAATTTTGATTTATTTAATCACCATTAGTTGTTTTACTTGGTTAAACAATAAATATGAGTATTTGATTAATTGATTTTTTTGTAACAACTTATGGCTCCAAAATGTTAAAATTCAAAAAGCTACTCAAAGTAATTTTTTCTATAAGCTTTTTGAGAAAGTCAATTTGAATGGAATCATCTATCAGCTAACAGTCAATTTATCAAACACTTTTCTACAATCAGCTAATACTATCAACTAGTTAAACTCACTAACTCAATTAGCTATCAACTAACAGCTATTTAACAAACACTCAAAATATGTTGGAGGTTTGAATCTTGTAAAGTGTGCAAGATTGATGATTTGGATATAATTGAGCAAAGTGTCAACTTGAGACGGCAATTTATATTCTGCACCACGGCGCGCGTTGCATTGTGCATCTAGATGCAAAACGATGTCGTTTCAATTTAATTTTTTTTTGAAATTTCGCTACCCAGTGTTTGACAGTTAATTTTTCTTTAAAAAAATCTCATGTTAAAAAATGTACATAATATTATACTAGAATACACATAATTGTATACATGAATGTACATAATTATATAACAAAATACACATATTTTTTTTAAAAAAGATAATACACATAATCTAACATAATACATAATAAACATAAACTTTTAACATAATACACATAAACTCTTAACATAATACACAAAAATTTTCTGATTTGGATCTACATAATTGTATTAAAAAATGTACATAATTGTATAAAAAATGTACATAATAAAAAATATACATAATTGTACAAACAAATATACATAATCATGTCAACTTCCTACCGCGCCTCCCAAAATGACGTCGTTTTGGGAGACGCGGGGCGCACAGTGCACAATGCGCCGTGGTGCAAGGTGTAACGATTGACTTGAGACTGAGGCTCGTTGTTGGGCTGGATTTTATTTTGGGCTCTGACCATTTCGTGGACTTTTTAATGTTGAAGAAAAGAATAAATCGTTTTTTCATGTTATTTTACTTCTTAATGTTTACATCCAAAAAAAAAAAAAAAAAAAAATTTATCTCCAAACTATACTAATAAAACTCTTTGTATCCATGAGTTGTTTAACAAACGGATAAATCATACTTTTCTTTTTCAGCAGTTTGGTTCACCGTTCACGGAATGAATTTTGAGGTAATAGAAATTCTATTCCATAAATAATGGAATATGCAATAAATAGAATATGAATTGTATTTTATTGTTTGGTTCGCGGAAGGAATAGATTTTACGAATTATATTACAGTGTTGGGTTGGTTTAAAAAATATAAATGAAATATGTTTTAAAAGACATAAATACCCTTATAAAAATATGTGGTGGTGGCGATGGTGGCGGTGGCAGTGGTGATGGTGGTGGTGGCGGCGATAGTGATGGTGGTGGCAGTGAAATAGGAAATAAATTTAATTGGGGAGTAAAATAGAAAATAACAACTTTAGGCTATTCATGAGCATCCACAGGAATCTCTATTCCCCTTGCAAGAGGAATAGGTCATTCCTAGGAACATTGTTCCCAATGTTCCTGGGAATAAAGCAATATGCCTATTAATGGGAATGCTATTCAATTCCAAGTTTATTTTGCGAACCAAACGTGCCATTTGAGTATTAGTGACTATTTAAAACTAGTTTCTCAACCTACTCATGCACAAAGAGTCTATATCACCTCCATCGAGTCTCGAATCCATAACCTCCTATATGAGAGAGTAACTTAGTATCACTAAACTACAAGTGCAACTGATAGATCATACTCGAGTTTTAAAAAATATGTATTTTCTAATCATACATAAAAAAAAATAGCAAATTAAGTAGTGCCACCACACATTGAAAAAAATAGTTCAGTAATCATTTTCTTTAAAGACAATTAAGTAGTGTACATGGGAAACTAAATTTAAGAGGAGAATATATCTATTATAATAATACTATTTATTCAAAAATACACAACTTAACATAAACATATATAGATGCAATTCATAGCTCCGCGTCCCGGCAAGAATTGGCTTTTTTGTCTGACTGGTCAAACATGGAAAAGTTTTAACAAATGCTGAAAGAACTAGGAGGAAACTAACAACTAATGCTATGTGTTTTCGCTGTGCAGGTACGGTGGAAAACCTGGAGCATCTGTTTCGATGGTGCCCGGCTGCAAGGGACGTTTGGGAGGATTCCATGCACTGGAGTATAAAGGCTAGGCTCAGAAGCCTGACGGGGGACAATTGGTTCGACGAGAACCTAAGGGGCGATGCAAAACGCTGCTTTGACGAAGATTGGCCGGAACGCTTCGCTGTGAGGCTTTGGTGGCTCTGGCGATGGCGAAATGATGAGGTTTTCAGCGCCAAAGGGATGCCACCTGGGCAGAAGCGGGAATGGTTGACGCGATATGATGGGGATGTCAAGCTTGCGTTTGCCAAGAAGTGGTCGCCGGCTTCGGGGGGGGGGGGGGGGGGGGGGGGGGGGAACAACGACAGCAACAGTTCGGGTAGGCTGGCAGCGCCCGGACTATGGATGACTCAAGCTAAATGTGGATGGGAGTAGCAAAGGAGGCAACTTAGTAGGCTGTGGAGGTGTCCTCAGAGACTAGCGAGGGGTGTGGCAGACGGGATTTACGCACAAGATTGGCCGCTGTACGGCAGAGGAGGCGGAGGCCTGGGGACTTTTGCAGGGCATCCGTTTGGCGAGAGAGCACGGCGCCAGGAATGTAGTAGTGGAATGTGACTCCAAAAGGGTCACCGAGTAGATGTGCAGGGCGATGGATGGTCAGAGCCCAAGTAGCAACATCCTTCGCCTTTGCGCGCAAGAAGCAACACGAATTCTGGAAGTCAGATTTGCTCACGTCCACCGGGAGCAAAATAAGGTTGCGGACGCTTTGGCAAACTTGGCAATGGCGCACAATTTGGGGCTCCAAATCGTTACTATCCCACCGGTGGAGATTGAAGATATTGTGAGACATGACCAACTTGGAGCAACTTTCATGAGACGGACATGTCAGAATGCCATGGGAAGAGTTTAAGTCTCTGCGGTTTCTTTGGGTATCCCCCTCCTTTATGATCAAAAAAAAAAAATAGATGCAATTCATATATTACAAAATAATTTAAATATAGTTAATATTAATTTAACAAAATTAAAATACTAGACATTAATACTAAATTTTACAAAACGTGATATATATTGTCCATCCCATGAATGATTAGTGGTGTAAATGTGGTTACCCGTCGTTTTCCCTGTTCGAATACCACACTTTTTTACCTCCAGTTTTCTTTCTTCGTTTGTTCTCCTTCCGACGAAAACAATGTTTCTATTTCTTCCCATTAGGGGAAGGCAATTATGTCATGTTTTGAAATTTGAAGGGCAACATTTACACCACTAATAATTCAGGTGTGACATTGGCATATTTGTGATGAGTATAAATTATAATTTTCTCCAAATATTATGAACATAGTAAATAATGAATATTATTAAACATGATGCGTCTACAATATAATGTTTATGTATATTAAGCTTTGTTTATGAACTTATAGAATAAACATTATGAACCTACTATAAAGGGAATGTACGTAACATATATGAATATATGATGTAGATTTAGTTTAATATTTATTGACATTAATGTTTATATTTAGGACATATAGAACAAACAAATCTATACTTCTATACTATATATAAAAATAAACTCCTGAACTTTAACTTCCCGCCCAATTCTTAAAAAATCTCTCTTTCTGATAAAAACATATTGTTTTTTACTTTCCTATTCGTACTATAATTCTAGGTTAAAATTCCTATTCTAATATTATAAAATAGTGTAATACAATTCATATTCTAATCTATACCATATATAAAAACAAAATCCTTAACTTTAACTTCCGCCCAATTCCTAAAAAATATCTATTTCTAATAAAATATATTGTTTTCTACTTTAATATTCGTACTATAATTCTAGGTTAAAATTTCATTCTAATATTATAAAATAGTGTAATATAATTCCGATTCTAATCTATTCTATATATAAAAACAAAATCCTGAACTTTAACTTCTCGCCCAATTTCTAAAAAATCTCTCTTTCTAATAAAATAAAATAAAATAAAATAAAATAAAATAATAATAATAATAATAATAATAATAATAATAATAATAATAATAATAATAATAATCTATACTATTTATATCTATAATATATATATATATATATAAATCCTGAACTTTAACTTCCCGCCCAATTCTTAAAAAATCTCTCTTTATGATAGAGATATATTGTTTTCTACTTTCCTATTCGTACTATAATTCTAGGTTAAAATTCCTATTCTAATTTTATAAAATACTGTAATACAATTAGGGATGTCAATCCGGCCAGCCCACTCGGTTTCGGGCTAGCCCTGTCGGGTTGTCGGGCTAATCGGTTTATTAATATTTTATTCTCGGGTTCGATTTGGCCCTAACCCTAAACTTTAGGTTGTCGGGCTAATCGGGCGGGTTGAACCATCTGAACTAAAATTAGAAACTGAAAGTGAGTACCCATATTTAGAGTAGGGATGACAACGGGGCGGGACGGGACGGAATGGGACGGGCCGGGAAGTATACTCCCCATATCCGTCCTCAACAGAAAATTAAAAATAGTCCCTATCTACGTTCCCGCGGAGAATTTGGCGGGGACGAAGAATTCTGTCCTCGTCAATTTTTAGTCAAAATATTAGATTAATGTTGATTTAAATTTAAAAAAACTAAATAATTATCTAATCTAGGAACATAACAAAGCGAGCAATAATCAAAAGCTAACATACTGGTCCTGCAACTATCAATAGCATAACCCAGATATGAGCGCGGCGAGCGTGTCGTAGACGATAGATATTGTTGTAGGGTCAAACAATCCGTGAATAGTTGGATAGACCTTTCCCCACGTGCCCCTAACCAAGACAGAACCTCCTTGCATGCAAAGGCTTCCGCCATGAGTGGTGAAAAACAGTCTATTATTGGTGCCGACATAGCCGAGATGAAACCACCCTGTCCGTTGAGGATAACTGCACCAACCCCTGCTTTGTTCATTTGATGAGAGTATGCGGCGTCGAAATAACATTGGTGTTTCAATGGCAGATGAGGATTGTTGGATGTGGCGTGCGATGCAGCTGGCAGTAGCATTCGTGGCACAGCAGTGGGAGGTAGTATGCGGTCCTCCGTATTTGCAGCAATTAATCCGTAGCTTCCAGGTTGCAACTGTGTATTATTTAGCACACACTTTAGCATCTACAGCTTTTACTCAATCAGCTATTATGTATTCCGATTCTGATCCACCAGATGCTATTTCAGCATATTTTGAATAAATGCCGAGCAGGCTCCTTTCAAAAAAAAATTTAAAAAAACTAAAAATTTAAGTTATATATATATATATATATATATATATATAAAATTTAAAATTATAATAATTATTCCATGTATATTAAGTTTCACATCACTTCTATAATAAAGAATAGTTTTCAATAGTTCGGGTTGTCGGGCTAGCCCTATCGGGCCATCGGGCTAATCGGTTTCGGGCTCGTCGGGCTAATGTGTTTTATCGGGCTAGCCCGTTCGGGCTATAGCCCTGTCGGTTTCGGTTTTTTTCGGGTTGGCCCATCGGGTTCGGGCTAAATTGACATCCCTAAATACAATTCCTATTCTAATCTATACTATACTATATATAAAAACAAGAGTTAATAACCAAAATGGTCATCCGATTATTACGAAATTACCAATTTAGTCATCGACTATTTGTTTTACCTAATAAAGCCCTCAACTTTGTAAAAATTAACCAATATGGTCCTTCATCCGGGCAGGCGTTAAAAATTCCGTTAAGTAGAGGGTAATACCAGAATTTCAGTTTGATTGCTCATTTTCTCCTATTATTTAACAAAATAACCCTAGCATCTCCAACGCCATTTTCGTTGAAAGAGCAACTCCCAACGCCATTTTCGTTCCAGTAGAGAAAAAGCTCAAGTTCAACATCAATCTTGAAGATATGCAGCGTTCGTACGCCGATAGTGAGGAGAGTAATTGTCGTCCCAGGGTTTATTATAGCGAGGCACCCATCTCTTATTGTCACTGTGGGCAAAGATTGAACGTATGAACATCATGGACGAATGAAAATTCGGGAAGAAGGTATTGGGATTGTGCATTCGATAACCAAGTGAGTAAAACCGAAATTATTATTCTTTTTTGTTGATTGTGGATTGTGGATTTATTTGCAATTGTTAAAAAAAAAAAACACCATTTGCAATTGTTCCACGAAAAAATTAAAAGCAAAAACCAATTATTTTCAAACACTATTGTAACATTAGACTGCCAAAACTCACCCAAAATGGTGATAACATTCTAACACTGTCATTAGATTGTCAAAACTCACACAAAATGGTAATAACATTCCAACATTGTCATTCATACAGAATATTTCCCAAAAAGCTATGATCAATACATAATAGTTTCTAAAAAACAGTTAATTGTTATGCAAAATGGTGACAAATTGTTTTCAAATGCATAAACATTGATCATCTAATAGCACTTAACTAACAACCTAATCTATCTCAATTGGTGCTTTAATTTGAGCATCCTTTGGACCTAAACATCGAAGATGATCTTGTCATGTCATGTACTTCCGGGCCCTAGCAGGCCATGATTTGGTCATTCCCAAATCCCAAGTACTTTTGTGATTTTGCTTTGGTTGGAGGAGCAGAACCATCAACCTCTTTTCCTTTGCTAGCATGAGCTATGGTTTTTCTTCGTTTTTGAGGTGGGCCAAAACACATCTTGACTCCATTAGAAGTAGTAATCATTCCTTCACCTTCAGTCTTATTAGATTCTATGTTATGGAGTCCTACATCTGAACATGAACAACATAATCAACAAGAGTGTAAATAAATACATTGAACCTTAATTACAAAGTAATAAATTACCTGTCACTTGGGAATTAAAATCATCAACAAGTGTGCACACATTGTCTCCTACATTTAACAATGGATCAACTGCAATATAGGATTAAAAAGTTAGCATGTATCATATTTTTTCTGTTCATGAATATAGGATTCCAAAATTACCTTGTGTCTCTACTGCTGGGTGTTGGGAGTCCTCATCATGTGCTGGAACTGCTGGAAATTCTTCATTTTCTGCTGCTGACACTTCTGGAACTTCTGCTGCATGATTTATTCTCTGCATTTTTTAATGTTACTTAGTTAAAAAAAAATACTATATGAAACATAATATAATTGGTTAAGAATAGTATGTAATTTACCTGAGGACACTTCCTACTATTATGGCATATACGCTTGCAGATTGACCTTCATTCCCATCGATCAATACCAATTGCAGTAAGCATCATCCCCCTGCTTTGTCCTTAATATGACAACCATCTACCCCAATAACTGGCGTACAATACTTGAAACCATCTCTACAAGCCTCCCAACACATATGCTTTTTGATGGCACAAACAAACATTATAGCACAAACAGATAATACAAATAATGCTTTAAACACATATTTAAATACATTATAGCACAAACATACATAGCAGCGACAGTAAGCAACATTCAAAAGCCAAAAAATCACCCCTTACAACAACATATCTGAACATAATCTTACCCCGTACCCTACCCATTACCCAAAACGGCACAAATTGATGCATCCTTGTCAAAAGCAGTACACAAACGACAAATACAATTACACTTACTTGGTGAAGGGTTTACGCGAATCCCACTTGCAACTGCGCCTCTCGAACCACTCCCAGGTTGCATCTTGCTGGGGAGACCTCTTGATTCGAATTGGTTGGGATTTAGGGAGCACGACCCACTATCCTGAGCCCTATCGCATGGAATTTAGAAGTAGGACTTTTACAAATTGGGAAGAGTTATTAAATTACGTTTTTTTGTTTTAAAACAAAGTAACTAAAGTTAATAAACAATTAAGTTAATAATTAGTAATTAAGTTACTAAATAATTAGGTTAAATCGTGGGCAGCCTGGGCTGCCCAAGGAATAGCTTGAAATTCGCTTATTATCCTCAACTTTAACGGATGTTAGAATCTAAACTTAACGGAGAACCATATTGGTAAACTTTTAGAAAGTTGAGGACTTTATTAGATAAAAAAAATAGTTGATGACCAAATTGGTATTTTCGCAATAGTCAAGGGACCATTTTGGTTATTAACTCTAAAAACAAAATCCTTAACTTTAACTCCCCGCCCAATTCTTAAAAAATCTCTATTTCTAATAAAATATATTGTTTTCTACTTTCATATTCGTACTATAATTAATTCTAGGTTAAAATTTCTATTCTAATATTATAAAATAGTGTAATACAATTTCGATTCTAATCTATTCTATATATAAAAACAAAATCCTGAACTTTAACTTCCTGCCCAATTCCTAAAAAATCTTTCTTTCTAATAAAATAAAACAACAATAATAACAATAATCCAAACAACACTACATACAAAATAAAATTAAAATTAAAAAAAAAAATAAGGAGAAGAAGAAGAAGATAACAAAGGGCTCCCCTTTGTAAATGATGTGGGATCACTTTTATCCCACATCGAAAATGTTAGGAAAGCGTAGCTCTTGAGGTCCTCTATATAAGGGGAGCACTTACAAACATAATTGATTGCCCATTAATGTGGGCAAGTATTAAGAAACCAAAAAATTCTTATTTAATAAGTCTTAGCCAAAAAAATTCTTATTCTTGACTTTTTATTTTAGTTTTTTTTTTTAATTATTATTTATTATTTATTATTAGGGGGGTTTGGGAAAGATTAACCCAAAATGCCTATGTGTTGTTTTTGTTTTTAGCAGTTTGGAGTAAAATTGTTGAGTTATTACATAATATTTTTGGTGTTTTGATAATATTTATGGCGTTTTGATTAAAGACAAAATGTTAAAATAGCGAATTTCTCAATAATCAAACAAGGCCATTATCTAATAATTATTATGCAATAGAAAGTAAGAAAATAATTTATAGAAAATGAGTTATTTTTCAGAAAACATTTTTCTTTTTAATTTTTGACTCCACATCATAAAATTGTCTATAAGAAAATTTATATTGTTATTGTTATTATTATGTAATAATGTACTAATAAAATAAAATTACAATAATATAATAATAATCAAAACAAAACTATATACAAAATAAAATTAAAATTAAAAAAAAAAAAAAAAAAGACAAAGCGGAACCACGAGCTCCCCTTTGTAAATGATGTGGGATCATATTGATCGCACATCGAAAATGTTTGGAAAGATGAGCTTTGAGCAATGCTCCCCTTCCAAACATAATTGCTTGCCCATCAACGTCGACAAATATTGAGAAGCCAAAACGTCGACAAATATTGAGAAGCCAAAAGACTCTTATTTAAGAAGCCTTACCTTAATGGCTTCTTATTTTAGTTTTTCTTTTAAGAAAACATTTTACAGACAATGATAAATACTAAACAATGATAAATAAAATCTTCAAAGTTATAGCACCGCATGTGTACATCTAGACATTAGCTATTAATTTGAGCAATTATTTGCACAAATTCAAGCAATGATAACATAAAAATACATAAACGATCCAAACCATATTTTTAATAGCACTATATAATATTTGATGTTCTAATTTAAATAATTATATATCTATTAAAAATTCTTAATATATTACAACAAATCCATTCCATGCATCGCACATTATAAACATAACACAAAATGATAGTTATTAAAGATAATGCACTACCAAGTGTCTTGTAGTCCACTGGTATCGGATTGCTCCCTTAAGTGGGAGGTGTAAGGTTCAAACCTCAATTGAGGCAATAGTGTGTATATGTAGGGTATCCCCCTTCCTTATAATAAAAAAAAAAAAAAAGATAATGCACTAATTGACATTTAATATAAAATGACATCATTTTTATGGTTTTATTGGAACCGGGTTCACCATAAACCGGGTATAGAGGTACAGAACGGGATAGGAAAATAATATTTTTATTATTGGGGCATGGGGCCCAACAAATATATACAAGCCCAAGGTACCGCCGTACCGGCCACAGAATGGCGGCAAATTATTGTATGGACCATGGTCCACACAATGTTATGTGGACCATAATAAAATGTACATTTTTAATATACTAAATATACATTATTTTTGTACTGAATGTACATTATACACTCAGAACAAAAATAATTTACATCCCCTTAATATAATGTACATTATTTTTGTACTGAATGTACATTATTTTACAGTAAATAAAATATGGTCCACACAACTTGTGTGGACCATGGTCCATACAATAATGATTGTAGAATGACGGCCTAGAAGTAGCAAAATAATATAAATAATAAGCTGAATGACTAATAAATAAATAAACAAATAATTGAGGAACTAGTGAATAAATAGAATAAAATATAATAACTATGTTACCACCAAGATTTAAACCCAAGCACACCAGTAGGGAAGAATGAGATTAGACCACTAGACCAGGAGTTCAGATCATGTTTAAGGGATGCCTTAGATCGACTAGACTCCCCACCCCCCCCCCCCCCCCCCATTTTTTATACTGTTAGGAGAGCCACATGTACCCTCCACGTGTATGACATCCAAGGGGTGTCATCTTCAGCTATCACTGCTGGAAATTATGGAATTTCCCACCACTTAAAAATGATCTTAAATCAAGTTGAAAGTAAAAAGTGGTCGGATATAGCAATAAAGGTTTTTCCGGATCCCAAAAGTTGTCGGAATAAAGCTTTCAACTTGATTTAAGATCACTTTCAAGTGGTCGGAAATTTCATAATTTCCAGTAGTGCATACACGCGTCCTACGTCGTCATGTCGAGGTGACCGGCCATGCCGCCAGGAGGCGCCCCCGACCTTGGGCGGTTATCGCGCCCACCGGCGCCCCCAATGGCATGCCGACAGCGGCTAGCGCCCCGCCTCCCCTTCCGGCTCCATTTTGCACCACCCTGCCTCCTACCTTGCATGCTAGTCGCCACTCCACGGGGCACCCCCGGTCCGCTGAGGGCGCCATGGCCGGCGAGCTAGGCCGGTTAGTAAATATAAGTTGCAACGCTTTACCAAATGATAGTGACACAGCTTGGTGTCTTGGATGCGCCCGGTAGCATCCTCCTTAAAGTTTTACGCCAAGGGTTCTAACAGCTTCCCTGCAATTATAATAAATGCATTAAATAGCGTTTGGGTAATGAATTGATGCAGTGGTCAGGTGTGCGTGTGCTATGAGGGAGGTTTTGGGTTTGGTTCTCATTGGATATTTCTAATACTTTATTGCATTTTACCCCCTTCCATGCATTGCCTGTCCAACATCTTTGCCTGCCTACCCTCCTTCCATGCCTTGTCCCCATCCCATTTCCATGGGGCCCGTCATCCACGCCTTGTCTGTCTACCCTCCTTCCATAGGATTGTAGATTTTTATGTCATGGAACTGTGTCCACCTTGCAATTACTGAACTTTATGTTCATAATCATAAAATTCTATGTTCATAATTTTTGAACTTCATATTCACAATTATTGAGCTCTACATTCACAATTACAGAATTTTATGTTCATAATTATAAAACTCTGTGTTCATAATTTTTGAACTTCATATTCATAATTATTAAATTCTATATTCATAATTATAGAACTCTATGTTCATAATTTTTGAACTTTATATTCACAATTATGAACAGTTTTAGAATCGTGTTCACCTTACAAAGTGGACACGGTTCCACAACATAATGTGTCCCTTCCATGGGCCCACCATCCATCCTTCGGTCCTTCCATGGGGCTTACCATCCATGCCTTGTCCACCCGCCTACCCTCCTTCATTGCCTTGCTTACCACCCACCATCATGCATTTTCACCCTAACAAGATTTGAGCCAACCTTTTTCCTCCACCATCTCCACCTGGGCCAAGACCTTCCTAGCCTAACAAAACTTATCCAATAAAATGGATTCCAAAGTCCTAGCCCAACAAGACTTATCCAATAATATAGATCTCGGGGTCCTATTTCTTCATCAATTTTGAACCATAGTCAACGATAATTTTCCTCAGAATAGGGGCCCTTTCCATTATTGAATTTTGGGTAGGTGTCCAGTCCTCTCACCCTCAAGGCCACCCGGGAAAGGGCCTGCCATGTCACAGATAATAGCTTGGTAGAGAAAGAAAGTAATTAATATGATAGGGGAAATTGTAATTTATGCCTTCACAAATATGCTAATTATTAATGTCGTCTTTGAATTATTAGAGGTGTAAATATTTTTTCTTAATTTTCAAAACGTGACATATATTGTTCATCACCTGAATTATAAGTGGTGTAAATGTGGTTACCCGTCGTTTTCCCTGTTCGAAGATCACATTTTTTTTTCTTCCATTTTCTTTCTCCGTTTGTTCTCCTTGTGCCGACAACAATGTTTCTCCGTCTTCCTATTAGGAGAAGGGTAATATATGTAATGATTTGAAAATTAAAGGACAACATTTACATCACTGTACTATTCACTAATAATTCAAAGGTGACATTAATAATTGATATATTTGCAAGGAGCATAAATTACAATTTTCTCAATAGGATAATATTTTGGATTAAAGTGTAATGTGTTGTCTTGTTTGCAGAATTTTTATTTTATTTTTATCTTTTCTCTTCTTTCCCCTTTTATAACTCTAGAGTGTGCACAATAGTACATATCCATGTGCATTTGTTTGTGGTAGGGTTTGCTTCTAATGATGTATGTGCATGTGCACTAGTTAGATATGTAAATCAACTAAGATTTTTATCCTTTAATTTTTCTTGCTGCTGCTGGTGGTACATAATGTGCATGTGTGCATTTCAATATGAACATTTGTTCAATGCAATATTAAAGTGTGTAGAGTGCAATGTGTATAAGTGTGCAATATAATGCTGCACACGATGTTCCAAAAAAAAAAAAAAAAAAAAAAAAAACCTTTGCTTCTTGTCAATTTATCCATCCTATAGATAGAGAGAGGGGAATTGATTGTAGAGATAGATTTTCTAAGGGGACACGTACAATTAGAGCATTCACAATAGTTAATTTGTAATTTTTTTAATTAGTTTTAAATTTTGAGGGACTCACAAAAAACTCTTCTTCCTGCGACATCACCGGCAAATTATACTATTGATCATATATTGTCCACATTACAATGCATAGACCATAAATAAATGTTCATTTTTAATGTATTCAAAGTAAATTTTTTTGAAATATACTTAAAAATGAACTTTCAAAAAAATAATATTCAATGTATTATAAATAAACGTTCAGTATATACTAATAATAAACTTTATGTCAATGGTTCATGTTATAATGATTATTGAATATCACCTCCATCCTTTCTCATACTCTCTGTTTCTTCTACATCACCTTAAAAGCATGAACAAATTCTAAATTTAATTTATCATTGTTTGTGATTCTCTTAGCAGAAAGTTGGATTCAGTTGGTGCAATGTAACTATGTGAGGCATACATTAGTGGTCTGGGACTCCGCATTTCTGTAAAGACTTTAATATGGATTTACTTGTGAAGTTAGCTTGGCAGATGGTGGCTACATGCCGCCGTTGCATGCCGGCATACGCCGTCTTGTCGTCGGAGTTTGTCAGAATAATGTTTCACACGCTTCACTGCAATTGTTACGTTTCTAATCGCTATTTTGTTTTTTGTTTTTTGTTTTTTTTTTTTTTTGTTTTTTGTTTCTTTTTTGTTTTTTGTTTTTTTTTTTTTTTGCAAACAAACAGCGAATTCATTCATTAATATCAAAAGAAAGAAGAACCAATCCTTACGGTCTGCATTAGAGATGGAGTCTCTACGGCGCTATTTTGTTAGGGTTTCTTTGATGTAGAATTTGGGTAAATAATCTATTTGAGAGGCCGGGAGTCATTTTTTATTTGTTTAAGGGGTGATGCAAATTTAGGGGGTGTTTGGTTCATGGATTTACACATTATGAATGGGAGTCAAAGTCATAGTTAGCATTTGGTTAACAACTTTAATTTTTAAAATTCAATTATGAGATGCTTTCAAAAAAAAATTCAACTATGAGATTTTTTTTTGTTTGAAAGGACAATTATGAGATTTGATTATCCCTTTAATTAAAAACTTATTTCCTAATTTTAAAAGATATCATTCTATTTTATTGGTAATATGATTTTTAAGTTTGGATTAGTGCTTTTTGATTTTTGTTTTAATTTTTTTGTTGGTGCTTTGGATGTCATTATATTAGGATCAATTGCCTTGATTTTTTTTTTTTGTTTTTTTTTTTTTTTGTTTTTTATATTTTTAAAACCTTTATCCCCATTATATGGTCATATATATAACCAAACATCAATATTGATAATCATTCCAATTTTACCCTACTACAAAACATTCAAAATAATTTCACCAAAACACATACCATTACCAAGTATATGATTCTCATTCCAATTGCAATTCCAATGTGCGAACCAAACACACCCTTAATGTTCAATTTAAGATTCACAACTCAATCGTTATACTATGGGACCAGGATTCTCACTGCACTATAGACCCTAGTTTATGTGTTAAGAGAATTGATTTATGCCATCTAGATAACTCCTAAAACTCTTTCTCAAAAAAAAAAAAAAAGATAACTCCTAAAACCCAGAGCTTTAAGTCATTTATTTGACATAGACATGTCAGAGCAAATGGCTATATGTTTTCATCACGGAAGTTTTCTGCATGTAGTACACTGATAAAAAAAAAAAACTTATTATTAAAGAAAACACGTTGTCATAATTGAGGGTTGCTTTTCTTTCGCTAAACAGTGTACTATATGTCTACTAGTTGAATACGAAACAGTGAAATATGCCGTATATATAATTATATATAAAGGGCATTGGCTTGGTAGCATTTTAGTCGGTGCAATAACCTGAAGCTTGAGGGCAAGCAATTCAAAACATTCCATGAGAATGGCAGGTGGAGTGAGGGTTTGTATTTTATCATTGCTTTGTATTCATGTTTTTGTGGGAAGTGTGGTTTTTGCTAGAAATGTGAAAGATGATGATGAGAAGTTTGGGTTGATTGGTAAGAGCGGTGGGGGTGGATTTGGTGGAAGAGCTGGTGGTGGGAGAGGAGGTGGTGGGGGAGGTATCGGCGGTGGGTTTGGAAAGGGCGGTAGTGATTATGGTGGGGGAAGTGGTGTTGGCGGAGGGTTTGGAAAGGGGGGTAGTGATTATGGTGGGGGAGGGGGTGTCGGCGGAGGGTTTGGAAAGGGGGGTGGTGATTATGGTGGCGGAGGTGGTGTCGGCGGAGGGTTTGGAAAAGGGGGTGGTGATTATGGTGGCGGAGGTGGTGCCGGCGGAGGGTTCGGAAAGGGGGGTGGTGATTATGGTGGGGGAGGTGGTGTCCGCAGAGGGGTTGGAAAGGGCGGTGGAATAGGTAAGGGTGTGGGTAAAGGTGGTGGATTCCGCAAGGGTGGAAGCATTGGTAAAGGTGGAGGAAATGGAGGAAGCATCATTATAGGATGCTGTGATTGACTCAAAGAATTGAGAAGTCAAAATCAATTGAAGAAATAGGTAAAATATAATACTCCGTATAATTTAGTTTTAATGTATATGTTAATTGGGCATAATCATTTACTCGTTTTTATTAGTGTTTTAAATTTTGCTTTGTCTACATGTTGACAATGGCAACTACTGAGCAGCAAAAGATTACTTTTATGGATTTGGCAACAAATGAAACTTGGCAGTTGGCAGTGAGCTGAGGCAGTGAGGCATTGAGCTATTTGGAGACTTGGAATTGTAACATTTATTGCTTATGGAGTATTATCTTCCATTTTGTACTTTTAAGTTTTAAGATTGTGTTAATTTGGACTTTGGAGTGTGGACATTGCAACGTTGGGCATTTGATTTGAAATTTTTATGTGTTTTTAGTTTTAAAATTTTTGAGTTTAGACTAAATTTTTTAAAAGAATTTTAGCTCGTGATGTAATTAAGTTCGGCTAAAAATAACCAGGCATAACAAACCAAAATTTTCGATTTTAGGTCGGTCCAGTTATGAAATGTGTGTTGGTTATTTCGGTCGGTTATACGAAAGTCATAGATTTAATTTTTCGGTTATTAACCAAAAATCGACCGATGCTCACCCCTATTAGTGGTGGATTTGGCAAGGGTGGAGGAATTCGAGGAGGAATCGGTAAAGGTGGAGGCTTTGGTGGTGGATTTGGCAAGGGTGGAGGAATTGAAGGAGGAATCGGTAAAGGTGGAGGTGTTGGTGGTGGATTTGGCAAGGGTGGAGGAATTGGAGGAGGAATCGTAAAGGTAATCGGCGGAGGCATTGGTAAAGGTGGAGGTGTAGGTGGTGGATTTGGAAAAGGTGGAGGAATTGGTGGAGGTATTGGTAAATGAAGACGCATTGGAGGAGGAATCGACAGAGGTATTGGAAAAGGTGGAGGCGTTGGAGGTGGAATTGGAAACGGTGGTGGTGTTGGGGGAGGAGTTGGTAGTGGAGTAGGTGGAGGAATTGGAAAAGGTGGTGATATTGGTGGAGGATCGGAGTAGGAGGAGGAAATGGTGGTGGAGTTGTTAGTGGTGTAGGGGGGAGGATTTGGAAAAGGTGATGACATTGGTGGAGGTGCAAGTGGAGGATTTGGAAAAGGTGGTGGAATTGATGGAGATACAAGTGGATGATTTGGTGGAGGTAGAGGTGGGGATTTGGAAAAGGTGGCGAAATTGGTGGAGGAGACGGTGTAGGTGGAGAATTTGGGATAGGCGGTGGGATCGGAGGTAGGGTAGGAAGAGTAGTGACTGGTGGTGGCTTTGGAGGTGGATTTGGTTGAGGAGCATGAGGTGGAAGTGGAGGTGGACGCGAAGGTGGAGGCGGTGTTGGGATCAGTCATCACTATAGGTTTTCCCATTCTTTTCTTATGCTATTTCTAGTTTTCTACCATGCCCAAGGGCTTATTGGCATAGTGTCCATAGGCTACATGGAACTACATTGTCTATTCTCTTATATTTAAATACTAGAGTACAAGCATTTGTAATATCACTTTTATTGTCAACTAAATAAAAGTAACATGCGATATACGTACTATTATACATCTTTGTGCTCATATTAAAAAAAATATAATCTTATATTGTATAACTAAATATAATTAAAAGAACGTTAGTAACCAAATGCTCAAACATGGGTCATTCTCTCTCTAGGACTTTTCTCTAGAGCTTCTTCCTTCCCAGCTCCTCTTGGGTCTCCGTCATCCTTCCGTCTACCCTCTCTCCGGCGCTGTTGTTAGGGTCGGAAGGGGGAAGTTTCTCATGGATATTAACCAGCTTAGTGATCGTTGCTCCCTTGTATCTCCCTCGTCAACACTGAACCACCTACGCATGAATCAAACCGTGGCTCTAACTCTGCATGGACTATGGTGGGCAGAGTCTTGACGGACAAACCAATCAAATTCGACCACTATAACCCTTCGCCCAAAAAATGAAAAAGAGTTACTTGAAGGCCACATAATACATATATACATAAAGAACGAGGATTTTCGACCGGAAAATGGTGATTTCAGACCCCTTTATGGTGGTTGGGAATTTGAAAATTTCCATAAGTATATTCCAGCTAAAAATAATTAATATATTTACACTATAATATGTTAATTATAATAAAATTTTTATTTTTATTATATATTTTCATACAAAATAAAATATTTTGTAATAAATTTATTAAACTTTTAATTACAAATTTAATAAAAATTACTAAAGATGAACTTACATATCAATTCTCTATATATTTGGTTTCACATCCCTATACATAAAGTAGCTCGATTTATTAACCTAATTTTTATTTGAGCTAAAATGTCTTGGGTAACGAATTTCCGACCACTATAACTCTTTTATCGAAAAAATGAAGAAAAAAAATCACTTTTTGTGACCAAATTTTTGGGTGGTCGAAAATGTGGTCGGAAAAATGCTAATTTTTAGCCGTGAATTTAGAAATAGAGGTTTATATTGATTGAAAGATATATAAGTTCATATTTATTAATTACATGTGCTAGTTTATTAAAATTAAAAAGTTTAGAATATTAATTTAAAAATACCAAAAATTTTGTTGAACTTGTCCGGTAATCCAGAAACTTGAGCTTTTAGGGTTAGGTCCAAGAATTTTAAACCCGACCAAAAAAAAAAAAAAAAAAAAACCCTACAGCTTGATAGGGCTAGCCCGAAACTGAAGAGGTTCGCCCAATTGAGAATTTCTAGTTCCAAGATAGACTCCATTGGGAGTGTCCTATTATTATTATTATTATTATTATTATTTTTTTTGAGTTGATGGTTTACCTTAGGGTGGGCGTTTCGACATTCGGTTCGGTTTCAGTTTGTTTAGTTTAAAAAAAATGAAACCATTCAATTTAACATTTTAGTTCGGTTCAGTTTGAAAAAGTTCAGTTTCAGTTCAGAATTTGTTCGATTCGGTATTCGGTTCGATTTAGAAACCTCAATTACCAATATTTCCTAGTGTTCAAACGCAATTAATTTAATTAATTAATTATTTATTTATTTATTTATTTATACTAATAATTTAGGATTAAAAATCCATTCTACATCCATTGAGTTCAATCAAGCTCATTTAATGAGATTATAACATCTTTAAAAAATTTTGGGGAACACAGATAGACCAAGATGGAGTGAATGAACAACCAAAACAACCAATAAAATAAAAAATAACTCAAATAGAATGAAAATGAAATCACCCAAATAAATAGCACGTGACCTCAACCATGAACAACAGTACGTGTTTCACTCCCATATGTAATATTTCCACTTTGAGTGTCATAAAATGGTCATACAGGTTGACTTCATACATCAATTCCCAGATATAACAATAATGTCACATTTTACATACATCAAAAATTGAGTTTCAATTTTATTGAATGCATTAATTACGTTGAATGCCTAAATTTAACTCAGGGAAGAGACTCATATACATATGCAAGCATATAAACTTAGGCAAGTGGCAACATGTGAGACTTAGGGTGTGTTTGGTTGGTGGGTTTTGCCCATAGGAATGGGTATGAAAGTGATTGTTGTTGTTTGGTTGATAGGTTTTTAGAACACTACTATGGGTTTCGAATACCCCATCAATTGAAAAACCCATACCCAAATTAAATACAATAAGGGTTTCATTCCCTTATTCATTTTCAAGCACTACTATTAGTAACCATTCCCATTCCACCCTACTACCAAACATGTTAAATACTTTCACCAAAACCCATTACCATTACCAAGTATTTGATACCCATTCTGATTCCGATTCCTATGTGCGAACCAAACAATTCTATTGCAGATTTGCACGCGAGGCAACAATGTCGAAGCGGACGAGCGGTGTTCATCTACGATTAGGAGTTTAGTTATTAGGGATTAGGGATTTGGATTTAATTCTTTTTTATTATTAATTTATTATTATTATTATTATTATTATTATTATTGTTGTTGTTGTTGTTGTTGTTGTTGTTGTTGTTATTATTTTATTATTATTATTATTATTATTATTATTATTATTATTATTATTATTATTATATTTTCATTTTTTTTAAAAAGAAAAAAAAAATCAAACAGTATTTGGTTTGGTTCGATTTTTTACCGAACCGTTCGGTATACAAGAATCCCTTACCGTTTGGTATACAATAATCCCTTACCGTTTTGTTGTTCAGCATATTATCAAACCAAAGAAAAAATTACATTTTTGGTCCTGTGACTATTCAGGTCTTGTTAATTTCAGTACTCGAATTTAAAAACTAACAATTTAGTCCCTTAACTATGCAAATTTTAATACATTTGGTCCACTAGGGCAAATGTCGCCGGAAAACGTAAACCTTTTTAAATTATTTATTCATGAGGCAAAATGGTCATTTTACGTTTTTTTAAAAAAGGAGAAAGTTATTTGCTTCCTTCTCCCTTCTTCTTCGCGTACTAATTGCCTCTTGGACGATTGGTTTGCGACTTTGTTTCCGACTCTGACTGTGCTTCTCCGCTGGAATATCTCGTTGCATTAAGGCGGAGGAGAAGCGGCGACGGTTTCGCTGGGAAGCCAAGTCCCGCCGGACTACCTCCCATATTATTAATCTCGTTTTACTTTTTATTTGTTCATTGTTTTTCCTCCTTCTCATTGTTAAACATTTTAGATGGAGTAAGTTTTTATTTGATCAATTGAAAGTAAACGAGTCTAGAATTAAAGACAAATTGTGTGGACCATATTTTGTATCACTACTGGAAATTATGAAATTTCCGACCATCTGAAAGTGATCTTAAATCAAGTCGAAAGCCTTGTTCTGACCACTTTTGGTATCCGAAAAAACCTTTATTGCTATTTCCGACAACTTTTTGCTTTCGACTTGATTTAAGATCATTTTCAAGTTGTCGGAAATTCCATAATTTCCAGTAGTGTATACTGTAAGATAATGTATATTTATTAAAAAAATAATATATATTCAGTATAAAAATGATGTACATTGTATTCAGAGAATATACATTATTTGTGTACTGAGTATACATTATATTATATAATGTACATTCAGTACAAAAATAATATATATTTAATATATTTTAAAAATGTACTTTTTTTATGGTACATACAACACTGTGTGAACCATGGTCCACACAATAATTTGCCATGTAAGAGGCAATGTTGAGGCAAATTATTGTGTGGACCATGGTCCACACAATGTTATGTGGACCATGGTCCACACAATGTTATGTGGACCATAATAAAAAGTACATTTTGAATATACTAAATATACATTATTTTTGTACTAAATGTACATTACACAATATAATGTATACTCAGAACAAAAATAATGTACATCCCCTGAATACAATGTACATTATTTTTGTACTGAATATACATTATTTTACAGTAAACAAAATAAGGTTCACACAACTTGTGTGGACCATGGTCCATACAATAATAATTGCAATGTTGAGACTGAGGCTCATAGTTGGGCTGGATTTGATTTTGGGCTATGACCATTTCGTTGACATTTTAATGTTGAAGAAAAGAAAAAAAAAATGTTTTTTTTTTTATTTTAATTTACTTTTTAATGTTTACCCCAATGCCCCAAAGGTCCCAAACTATACTAACAATCATTATTGTGTGGACCATGGTCCACACAAGTTGTGGGGACCATATTTTGTCTATTGTATAATAATGTACATTCAGTAAAAAAATAATGTACATTGTATTTAGGGGATGTACATTATTTTTATTCTGAATGTACATTATATTGTATAATGTACATTCAGTACAAAAATAATACATTTAGTATATTAAAAATGTATTTTTTGTTATGGTTCACATAACATTGTGTGGACCATGGTCCACACAATAATTTGCCCTATACTAATAAAACTCTTTGTATCATTAATTGTTTAACAAAGTGATAAATCTTACTTGAGGAAAGGTCACAGGATCAAACTCTTGTATGAGATATTGACTCTTTAAGCTGCAGTAGTTAGAAAAAGTATAGAACAGATGCTATTTTGCAATAGAGTCAATAGTCTTGGTCCCGGTAGGGTCGAAAGGAGAGTCTAGAGGGGGGGGGGGGGGGGGGTGAATAGACTCAATTTGATTTTTACAGAAATAACTCCTTTCGGGGTTATTACGCAGTGGATTTGTTGAACGAATTTTAATATTGCTTTGCACTGTTTTATGCTTATAAAGACTTTCAGTTTGAGGGGCTATGATATGCAATGCACGAAAGTAGAGCAGTATGTAAATAGAGAGAGAGACGAGAGATTTTTATAGTGGTTCGGCCAACTGTGCCTACTCCACTCTTCTTTCACAACTCGTTAAAGGTTTGCACTATCACTCCTAGTACAAACTATGTCAAGCTAACTTCCTTGATCACTAAGTCGGACAGCTACTTGAAGGTTTTTCAACTCCTAGAGTTTACTCCGCCTCTATCAACGTCTTCTTCAGAGTTGAGGGTTGGAAGAAAAGATTTGCGTGGTTCTCCAACAGGTTGAAGTCTTAGCTGACTGGTTGAATGATGGATGATCAACGTGTATAAGGTGCAAGACTTCTTCAATGTTGTGAAGGTGAAATCTGATGGCTCTCTTTGAAACTTCACAACTTGAATCACTGGTTTTCAAAAGCTTGGAAGAGTGAACTTGTATAATGAGCTTTTGTATGAATATAATCAATTGAGTGAAAAACCAGCAGCTTCTTCAATGGAGAATATGGGTATTTATAGGAGAGAAAATATTCATCCGTTGGAGGGAGATGATATTTCAAACCTATGGACCAGTGGGTAAAGCCCGGAAAGCTTGGTGCATTTAATGCAGTTGTACCATGTAGTCGTTGGTGGCAAGAACTTCTGCAAGTTTTGTCTTCTAGCTCTGAAAAGAGGTACAATGACATTTAATGCATCTTGGTTAATGTGCTCATTGTCCTTAGGATAACTTGTTCCTAGGATGATTCATCAGCTGAGACTTAGACAACATTCTTTTTGAATTTCGAGAAGATGAATTGCCTTGGCAGTCTGATTAACATCTCCTCACGAAAGCTTACTTTCATCTTTCGTCCTGGTTGTTTTGGCTGTAAAGGAGCATCTCTTCATTTGTTGCATAGCTGAGAAGTAGATTCTCTTGCTGATGTAGCCTCTACTTCAATCACTCAACCTTCTTTCGTTCAGGTAGACCTAACTAAAAGTTCATAACTCGGTTTCGTGTGTTTGACTATCTTAACACGAATTACATGGTGAGTTATGGCACCTTTCGTCTAGAACGAAGGTAGCAAAAGAAATGATTAAAAAGTTAGGGGTCTACAATCTAAGTTACATTGATATCATCAAAATCTTAATACATATGTTCCTAACAAATAGTATTCAAAAAAAAAAAAAAAACTGATAAATCAGACTTGAGTTTTTAAAAGTATAAATTTACTATATATATATATATATATATATATATATATATATATATATATATATATATATATATAGTAAATTTATACTTTTAAAAACTCAAGTCTGATTTATCAGTTTTTTTTTAATTTACTATATATATATATATATATATATATATATATATAAAGCAAATTAAGTAGTGCCACCACACATTGAAAAAAGAAATAGTTAAATAATCATTTTTTAAACACAATTAAGTAGTGTTGGAAAC
This sequence comes from Ipomoea nil, assembly GCF_001879475.1. Taxonomy (NCBI): domain Eukaryota; kingdom Viridiplantae; phylum Streptophyta; class Magnoliopsida; order Solanales; family Convolvulaceae; genus Ipomoea; species Ipomoea nil. The sequence continues at coordinate 1,439,911 of NW_017617116.1, read as the reverse complement.
TAAATTTAAGAGGAGAATGTATCTGCATTTATTTTATTTTTTTTAAAAAAATGATCTTTTTTTTTTGAAAAAAAAATAAAAAAAAAATTGATCTGATTAAAATAATAAACATGATGTAAAATTGTAAATTAAGACCGCGAGAATATTACATTATACCCATCTCTTTTAACTTAATTTTTTTTTTTACATGTTGCACTAATATTCATATATCATAAACAAGACTAATTATCCTACCAAAAAAAAAAAAAAAAAAAAAAAACAAGACTAATTAAGTTAAATTTTAGTGTATTCTTTTATTTAAAAGTTATTCTGTCAATGGTGTTACTACAACTTAAAATATTTACCCAGTCATACTAAAAGTAAAATATAACTTCATAATCATGTTTTTTGGGTTTTGACTGGGGCAAATTATTGTGTGGATCATAACAAAAAAGTACATTTTAATATACTAAAAGTACATTATTCGTGTACTGAATGTACATTATATAAAATAATATACTTTCACTACTCTAATAATGTACTTTTCCTGGTATAGAAGATTGGAGAGAGTTCAATCGGTGTCCCCCTGGTATAGAAGAGCTGATCAACCGTGACCACTTGCGTTATTCTTGGTCGCGCAATGAAGGCAACTAGTTTGCTCCCGGGGTCCCCCCCTCCTTGCGATCTAAAAAAAAATAATGTACTTTTCCTGAATATAATGTAATATTTAATATATTAAAAGTACATTATTTGTGTACTGAATGTACATTATTTCATAGTATATATGGTCCACACAGCTGTGTTGACCATGGTCCACACAATTATAATTGTTTGATTGGTTGCAAGATTGTACTGATGGATTGGGACAAGGTAGGGCCAATAATCAAAGGATAATTTGCTATTTTGCTTTAATTGGTTTAGGACATTATTAAAACCGGTTGAAAAATATGATTACTAAAAATCAGAGATTATCTAAAGTTTTAAAATAATTAAACCGGTTGAAACCGAAAAAATAACAAAAAAAAAATATGGAAAGATAAAAATGTCCTAACTAAAAATAGGAAAAGTCATAAGAAAGACTAAAAGTGTCTAAAAATAATAGTCTAGGATGTTAAATGGCAAAAACGATAATCTGGTACTAAATTTGAAATTGTCACTAAAGATAAGGGACCTCTGGTGGAATTAACTATTTAAAATATTAAAAAAATTTAGAAATGTATTTACAAAATAAAAAATATAATACGGAGTACTAGTTAAAAAAAAAAAAAAAAAAATTAGGGGGAGGGCCATTGGCCCCAACTGCCCCCAATGTACCTCACCCATGCTTCCAGAGTTCCAGTAGCAATTGATCTCATTTTTTCATTGTAATTTTAATGCCCCCAATGTACCTCACCCAGTACTCGTATGATCAACACTTGCTTCTTTCAAGGAGACTTTGTAGACAAGCCTCGAAGAAGGTGGTAAGACCACGAAGAATGTGCAATTTGGTGTAGAAAGTCATTCAAATATGATTGTCATTGGTGGATATAGCAAGTAACGTAACCTAATTGGCTTGGTTTGCAGTTAGGCTAAAAGGCTATAAGTTTCGGATGTTATTGAAACCTTAGTGTAGTGTTATACCAGAAGAGTGGACTCTCTCTCTCTACTCTTATCTCATTAATTTGTGTCATCGTCTACTTTGTAGTCAGGATCCTTATCTTGCTGAAGCTTTGGTTGTGAAGGAGGCACTTACCTCGATTAAGAACCTCCCATCGAATGAGTATATTTTGGAGACTGATTGTTTTAATTTTTGTTCTAGTTTTAATAGTTCTGTTAGACAAAATTACTCGTACATTGGTTGAATTATCAAGCAATGTCGTATGATTGCTAGTGGCATTGGGAACGTTTCTGTTCACCTTGTCAGAAGGTCAGCGAATCATGCAGTTCATGTGCTTGCACGAGCAACTGGTTCATCCTCTGTCCTTGGTTTGTGGGTTACATCCCCGCATGATTGTATTTCGAGGTTGATTTAATGAAGTTTGGTTTGTTTTCAAAAACACACTTTTTATTTCTTTATCTGTTTTCATGAACAATTTCTTATAATTTTCATTTTTTGATGATTTTGTTAAATATAATAAACTAATTTTTAAATACATAAATTTATTTAAAAACACAAATAAAGAAAAATAGTTAAATAGGTCATCAAACTATATATTAGAAAGAAATTACGCTCCTCAACTTTTAAAAATTGTAATTAAATACATCAACAATATATTTAACTTTTGTTTTAGTACTTGATTCTATTATAATGTATTATCTGTTAATAGCTTGTATACAATTGCGAGAAAAGTTTATGTTTTAGTCAGTTGATTAGAATCGTCCTATTTTAAAATTGTTTAATTATAAGCCTTCGATTTAATGGTGTCCTTCTCCTTTTGTTAGGTTTCGAGAATTGGAGGTTTAGTATATATTTTAATCCCAAGAATTATTTTATTTACATTTGTTGAAATTTGATATTTTATTTAACTTAATTCTTGATCATAATTTATTCTTTACAAAGAGGACATAGCAATTCAACCACAAAATATACTCCCTCCGTCCTATTTAAAAAATAATAATTGTTGGATATGGTGAAAAAACATATTAAAAAATGATCATTATTAGATATAGTGAAAAAATATATTTTTTAAAAAATGATCATTGTTAGATATGAGTGAAAAATAAAATACTTAATAAATGTAAGTAAAACAAACAAGCACCACACTAGTACATGTGTTAAGTATAAATTTGAACTCGAGACCTTTACATACATGTATTACCAAGTTGAGCTATATGTTATACTTATACTCCTCTCTCTCTCTCTCTCTCTCTCTCTCTATATATATATATATATATATATACATATAATTACTAGGGCTATATATATAGGAGTGAGTTGGAGAGGGGGCTGCCCCCACTACCTCCATGCTAACTCCGCCCTTAAAGGAGGGGATAGCTGTCTTGACTGGCTCCATTGTAGTTCTCCTGTCCCCAAAGTTGATATATATGTGATATATATACTTTGAGAAGAGTAGAAGACGTTTTCGATATCATTTCACTTGTTATTTCTTTGTTCTTGATTGATGTTGCATTGTTGCTTGAATAATACTCCATAATGAGTTTCCAAACAAATGAATCAAACAACATTATTACACCATTCTAAAATTCAATGTTGTTTTTATTATATTTGAGGAGAATATAAATTCAGAGTTTTTTTTTTGTTTTTGTTTTTTTTGTTTTGTTTTTTTTTTTTTTTTTCACTTTTGGTTCCATGACTATTGGATCATTTTCACATTTGATCCTTCACTATTAATTTCTTTTATATTTGGTCCCATGACTTTTAAAATTTTGTCACATTTTGTCATTTGCCCTAATTTACGGTCACCGATGACCAAATTTTTTAGCTAAAAAATATCATAGAAATTGACAACTTTGTCCTTCAAGATAAATCATTTGACTATTATGAACTCATGTTTAATAACATAGAGATACAAATTTGGTCACCGATGACCGCAAATTAGGCCCGAAAATCAAATGTGGCGAAATTTTAAAAATCGTAAGACCTCAAATGTGATAAAATTTTAAAAGTCGTGGGATCAAATGTGACAAAATTTTAAAATTTGTGAGACCAAATGTGAAAAAAAAAAAAAAATGTCCAGACCAAATATGAAAATGATTTAATAGTAGTAAGACAAAAAGTGGAAAAAGGCTCTCTATAAATAAATTGAATTTGTATCTTAAAAGTACATACACGTCTATCTCACTTTAACCACAAATTTCTTGGCTTAAAATTCAGCATTATTGTGTATCTGTACCTCCTTGAACTTGTCGTCGTTAACGTGAAAAAAACCCACATTGTACCTCAAACTCAAAGCTACAAATACAGCCCAATAGAACGGCAAATTATTGTGTGGACCATAGTTCACATAGTGTTGTATGAACCATAAAAGAAAATATATTTTTAATGTATTAAAAGTATATTATTTGTGTACTGAATGTACATTATATAAAATAGTATACTTTTAGTATTTAAATAATATACTTTTATTCTTAATACAAAATATATTTTTAATATATTAAAAGTATATTATTTGTGTATTAAATATATATTATTTTATAATGGGAAAATGACACTTTTTCTCCCTAAGTTATATACTTATAGCACTTTTTTCCCCTCAATTATTTATGTAAGCACATTAGCCCCCTCAATTATTTTAAAAGTGGTGGTTTTCCCCCCTTGATATATTAAATTGACATTTCTACCCTTAAAGTAAACATTTTATTTATTTTATTTCTCCAACAAATTATTGTGTATATGTAGCAATGACCACGGTTCGGTTCGAACTGAACCGGACACTATAGCAATCGAATTAAAAGTTTTCGGATATGATTCAGATCTAGAATCCAATATTTAGATTTCAATTTATTAAATTTATGAACCAAAAAAACTGGATCATGAACCGTGAACCGGCGGTTCCGGATCCGGTTCGCGATTTTGAACCGTCTTTATTTTAAATTTTATTTTAAAATAGTCTAAATTCAACAATAAATGTATTTTATTTTTTCAGTTCGGAACATGAACCGACCATTTCGATTTGCGATTTTAATAAACTCTAAATATCGCGTTTTGATTCTAAATTGTAATTGGAATATTTTGGTTTGGTTGCTATAGTATCTGTTTGGTTTGAACCAAATTATAGTAATAATTTGTTGGAGAAGAAAAATAAATGAAATATTTATTTTAAATATTTATTTTAAGGGTAAATATGTTCATTTAACATTTTAGGGGGGAAAAGAGCCACTTAAATAATTGAGGAAGAAAAAGTACTATAAGTATATAACTCAGGGAGAAAAAGTGTCATTTTCCCTTTTATAATATATAAAATATAGTCCACACAACAATAATTGCCCATAAAACACGCAATCTATCTATCATCGGTACATTAAAGAGAGCGTTGAATCCTAATTAATGTTAGTAGGCGTACAGCTTGGAAAAGTGCACCTTTTTCAAACGATGAGCTTGGTGGGGTTAGTCGGTTAGTTGTCTTTAATTTTGTTCAGTACAAAAAATGTCAAAGTTTTTTGAACTGGAAAAGCCAAAACAAATAGGCCCACCAATTAGGTATAGCCCTGGTTTGGTAAATGGCTATTAACTGTTAGCTGATTGGGTTAATTAGATGGTATAACTAGTTAATAACATTAGTTGATTGTAAAAAGTGTTTGGTAAATTAGCTGTTAACTGATAGCTGTTTGGTATAATTTCTTTTCTGAAAAAGCTAATTGAAAAGGTTGCTTGGAGTAACTTTTTGAATTTTAACATTTTAAAGTTGCAAAAAACTAATAACTAAACATTTATGTTGATTTTTTTAACCAAATCAAATAATTAATAGTGGTCAAATCAGCCAAAATTGGCTAATAGGCCAACAACTTACCAAACATGGCCATAAACTTTGCTCTTCATATGTGTGTGACTGTGATTAAAATTAATTTGATTACACGCAATTTTGAGTAAAGTTTAAGGACTTATTTGTTCATTTTATTGTTCCAAAATGTTGAATCCTAAACTCCAAGGATCCTGACGTTCCGGCCTGATAGAGTATTTGGGAGGATATATATCATATTAACTCAACTGAATACAAAGGCTAAATCTTTGTTTATTGGACACAAGGAGCCTCTCACATTGTTGTATGATAGTGATTTTTTTCTTATTTTTTCATATTTATTTATCTTTTATATACATAAGGGTGTTTTGGTACTTTTAGTTTGTGTTTTGAAGGCTGGAATAATTATACGTGGATGTTATGCTTGATTTTTGGAATTAAATTTATGGTAAATTAGGATTTCTTTATTGATGCTTTTATTTTTAAGTTTTTTTATTTAAAAATTTTTAAAATAATTTTTAAAATAAAAATTAAATAAATTAGCCGGTCACCGGTGGACTTGGCCGAAAAATTTGACGGCAGGACCAAATGTGGTACAAATTGAATAGTCATGCACCTAATGTGAAAATGTTAATAGTCAAGGATCAAATGTGATACAAATTGAATAGTAATGCACCTAATTTGAAAATTTTATTAGTCAAGGACTAAAATTGATACATGTATTATAGTCAGGGGACTTAAAATGATATTTTCTCTTGTGAATATGAAGTTCAAAAATTTTGAACATAGAGTTTTATAATTATGAACATAGAATTCAATAATTATGAATATAGAGTTCCGTAATTGTGAATATAGAGTTCAATAATTGTAAATATGAAGTTCAAACCTTTTTAAAGGACATAGTTAGAGCATTCACAATAGCCCATAATTTTTTTTTTACTCCGTAGCTAATTTTAAACTTCTAGAGGCCCACAAAAAAACTCTTCTTCGTACAACATCACCAGCAAATTATACTATGGACCATAGTCCATATTACAATATAGACCATAAATAAATGTTTATTTTTAGTATACTGAATATTCATTTTTAATGTACTGTGAAAGTACATTTTTTTTAAAAGTATATATAAAAATGAACATTTAAAAAAATAACATTTAATGTACTAAAAATGAACATTCAGTATAATAACAATTAACCTTATGTCAAAACGTCCATGTTATAATGATTGAACATTACCTCCATCCTTTCTCATAATCTATTTTTCTTCTACATTACCTTAATGAACAAACTCTAATCAAACTTGTCATTGTTGGGGATGCTGTGTAGCAGAAGTTGGATTCAGTTGGTGCAATATAATGTAACTATGTGAGGCATACATTAGTGTTCTGGGACCCTGCATTTCTGTAAAGACTTTAATATGGATTTACACGCCGGAATACGCCGTCTTGTCAGAAATATGTTTCACGGACTTCACTGCAATTGTTACGTTTCTAATTGCTATTTTGTCAGGCAATTTATATTGGGGACCAGGGTCTACAGTACATAATTTAATTTCATAATGTACAGAATTCGTGTTTATAATATACAGAATTTATGTTCATATAATACACATACATACGCATAAACACGATATAATGAAGACACATAAACACTTAATATAATACACAGACACTACTGGAAATTCTGAAATTTCCGACCACATGAAAGTGATCTTAAATCCAGTCGAAAGCCTTGTTCCGACCACTTTTTGTATCCGGAAAAACCCTTGTTGCTATTTCCGACCACTTTTTGCTTTCAACTTGATTTAAGATCACTTTCAGGTGGTCGGAAATTCAATAATTTCCAGTAGTGAGAATTCATATTCATAATGTATAAATTCATATTCATTATATCATGTTTATGTGTATGTTCATTATGAACATAAATTCTGTTCATTATGAACATGAATTCTGAATATTATGTATATTGGACCAGAGTCCATAATGCACTATAAACCCTAGTCCATCATATAACGATTGGTTTTGTTAGGGTTTCTTTGATGTAGAATTTGGATAAATAATCTTGTTGAGAGGCCGGAATTCACTGCTGGAAATTATTGAATTTTCGACCGCCTGAAAGTGATCTTCAATCAAGTCAAAAGTAAAAAGTGGTCAGAAATAGTAACAAAGGTTTTTTCCGGATATCAAAAGTGGTCGAAACAAGGCTTTCGACTTGATTTAAAATCACTTTCAGGTGGTCGGAAATTCCATGATTTCCAGTAGTGATTTTTATTTTATTTGTTTACGTGGTGATGCAAATTTAATGTTCAATTTAAGATTTACATTTTACAAAGTTGGTGCATTGGGATTTAAGGTTGTTCATCATCTTATTTAAAAAATAAAATAAAATAAAAATTTATATCCCAAATAATTTAACAACAAAAATAGACTCATCTCTGATTTAGGTATCAAACGTACCACTTCTTGGAAAATGAAATATTTAATTTCCAAATATATTATTGCCTTATTAGAAGTTTTATTGAATTTCTGTAACAAACTAACAAAAATTTAGCAGAACAAAAATGGCTCCAGACCAACTGTCACATCCAAAAGAGGTGCATACAGTTTAACAAGGGGATTAATCATTGTGCCCGACAGTAGAAACCCTGTATACACCCAAGAAAAGAACAAAAATGACATTTCACACCTATAACTCAAGAATAAAAAATAAACGTGCCTATAACTTAGAGGTTAAATATATATTGCTAGTAATCTACGTCTACAATTTTTACAAGTCTAAGTATAATTTAGAGAATAAATTACTATTTTTTCTAACTATGTACCATAATAATAATAATAATAATAATAATAATAATAATAATAATAATAATAATAATAATAATAATAATAATAATAATTTGTCCCAACACTACAAGGCACCAGCTTTCGATTGATAGGTAACTAATGCAATAATTTGGGTTGCATGATAGCTACGATTTCCCAATCTATCATGCATTTGGTCCACGCCCCAATAAAGATGGGATAATGCATTCCTGTTTTATAAACTTACAGTGTTACACACCAGCATACGAACCTCTATTTATTGCCAAGATTGCTTTATTCACATATTCACCTATTAAAGTCATACGTCGTACAGTGTTTGCATGTGACAAGTGACAACTCGGGAGTTTGGTACAAAAAACCATGGAGGATATATGCTACTTTTAATGTGGCTGCAATTCAAACTTTGAAGAACCACTAGGTAAATACAGTTAGATCTTAATTTCACTTTTTTTGTTTCTATTTATGGTACATCTCAATTCTGTAGGGTAGATATAAGTTTGACTCTCAAACTTAGGTTGCGTTTGAACATCCAAAAAATAATTTCTCAGTGTTTAGAAGAGCATGTAAAATTAAAGTCAACGAAAATTATTTTCCAGACAAAAAAAAATAATGTTGTTTCTGAAAAAAAAGTGACGACTTCCGCTAAAATTTGGCGGAAATCATTTTCCACAGACCATAGCTGCATCGACGAGCATAGCCTTGTTTGGTTTCCTACATCGACGAGCACAACCTTAGTCTGGTTTCCACCGGAAACCAGAGCACTACTCTGGTTTCTGGCGGAGACCAGCCATTACTCTAGTTTCCGTTGAAAACTAGAGGTTTTTTAAAAAAAAAATTAAAAAATTTTGTTAATAAATAATATTATTTTGAATGTTATTATAAATATTTATATTTTCAATAAAATAATTAAAATGTTTAATTATACAATTCTACTCATTTTTCAGAAAATGAACCAAACACATTATCAACACAGTTTTCCAGAATGCAACCAAACACTGAAAAAAAAAAGATATTTTCTATAAAATGACTCATTTTTCAGAAAACATTTTCTTAGTTTCCAAACACACCTTTAAGGATCCCTCATTATTTTTATCTTAACTTGGAGACTGATCAATGAAGTAAATTATTAAGGGATATGCAATTATACTATGGATCATTTCAATATATTGAAAATTAATTTTTTATAAATATATCTAAAAAGTGAACATTAAGTACGTACACAACAAATAAATATTTTAAAAATAAACATTTAATATTTTAAAAATAAACATTCAGTATAATAATAATAAATCTTATATCAATGATCCATCTTTTAACACCATGGTTCATCGCATACAAGCTCCCAACAGTATAGTGAAGGGTAGATATGTGTGGTTATAGTGGATGGCGGTGTCAGAGAATAAATTATAGTATATAAATTAAGACTAGAATAATATATCTTATAGAGCAACTATTATGATTCTTTTATGTATGTGTATATGTATCCCCTTATAGAGCAACTATTATGATTCTTTTATGTATGTGTATATGTATCCCTTTCTCTATTTTTTATTGGTGTGTTAGCTTGCTAATGATAAGGTTTTATATTTGATTTTTCACGTGATTTCTTTTACCTTTCTTGGTTTAAATGGACCATCTATAAAAAATTTAAACTGATTTACTTTTTTTTTGTGATCTTTTGTCAACTAAAATTACAAGGTATTTTTTTTTTTTTTGAAAATAACCGTAACCATTTATTAACTCATGAATGAAACGATAGAGTCATGAGGGATCGAGTCCCAACTCCCAATACATAGTCTGATCCTGATCGTAAGCTAATAAAGCTAGTGTATGAGCATGTAAATTAAGTGTCCTGGTAACAAAACTCAAAGAGCAATAAGTAAATAAAGACATAGCTATCCTATATTGGTCCACAACGACCCCAACGTAGGACAAAATTGCTGTAGCTTCTGAGTGTATCGCATTCTTTAGCACCACGCAGTCTGTTAGTAGGACAAAATTCCTAGTTTTGAATTTTTTCCTTCAATGGTGGACCTAGCGAATCTCAGCCATCAGAAATGGTTTCCGGCTATGGGAACGAACACCCACAATCGGAAACTTCTTCATTGGTTTCCGCATCGTAAACCAGTCGGTCAGACTGGTTTTTGCTTCAAAAACCACATCTCTGATTTCTGAAGCGGAAACCAGAGGCACCAGATGACGTTGAGCATTCAACTCGGAGAATGCAAGAGTTCCGGCCATGGATGAGCTTGATTCCGACATTTTCTTGAGCTCTTCCCGGTCGTCATATCTTGCGATTTTCACTTGGTTATTTTGGTTTGTTACTTTCAATTGCAATACATTGGTTAGTTATTTTGATATTTTATTAGTAATTTGTTGATTATACTGAAAATTGTTATTATAAATATTGTTATATCTAAAAAAAAATTAAAATCTTTAAGGGAAAATTACACTTTTCGTCCCTAAGTTAGGGGATAATTGTAGAATTCGTCCCTGACTGTTAGTCATACTCACCTTTTGCCCCTAAGTTATCATTGGCGTTGCACATTTCGTCATTTCGTGCTCACTTTTCGTCCCTGAGTTATACTAAAATTGCAAATTTCGTCCTTAAGAGCGTCCACATTAGGAGAGAATGTGTAGTTATTTCTTACATTAAGTCTCTCAAGCAAAATTAATAGTTGATGTGGGAAAGAAATAATTGGGAAAGATTTGGCCTGCAATGGAAAAATAATGTCAGAAAAGAAAGGAAAAAGAAAACACAACAAAAGCTGTGCACGTGCACTGCACGCGCCTGTGTGGCGCGTCAGGCGCGCTGACAGCGCGCCTAACGCAGTATTTAAATTATTATTATTATTTTAAAAAAAATCAGTTTTCTCTTCTTTTTTTCTCTCCCCTCTCACGTTCTCTTTCCTAATCACTCTTACATTCTCTCCAACTAATGCGGATGCTATAATGTTTTATTAGTAAAAGGACGAAAAATGCAACATCAATGATAACTTAGGGATGGAAAGTGAGTATGACCAACACTTAGGGACGAATTTTACAATTAGCCTATAACTTAGGGATGAAAAATGCAATTTTCCCAATGTTTAATTATACAATTCTACTCATTTTCTGAAAAATGAACCAAACACACAAGATAATTTTTAGAATACAACCAAACATTAGAAAGAAAAATACTTTCTAAAAAAAATACTCATTTTTCAAAAAATATTTTTAAAGTCATTTCCCTAGTTTCCTAACACAGCCTTAATGCACACCTAGCTTTAAATTGTAGCAGCATAATTAAAGAATACTTTCCCACCAAAAATTAAATATTGGCTGCAACGTAACTAAATCAGATCAGTTCCCCGCAGTCGGCTTTATGATGTATGCGTGGACGTTGATTTAATTTGTTGAGAACTGATAACCCCATATATATCACCATATATATGTCGTTATCAATATAATATAATGTTGCCATAAAGAGTAAAGAGGGATTTGATACCATCCTGATGTTGTATCACAAGACTCTTCTTCTAGTAAAGTGTAAAAAATAGAGAACAGAGATGCATAACAGAATAACTGAGAAACAAAAGATAAATAATCAATAGTTTATGATTCATATTAGAATGTGAATATAATAAGCCTCCTTAATTAAATACTATCATGCATATTGATCTGCTATAATACTAAATAGTAATATTATTGATAACTTTCATGGAGTTTTTCAATTTCCATGCAAGTAGTTCTCAACTGCTTCAATTTCCAACTGGCCTTGCCCTCAATGTAATTGATTTTTTCGGGATGAAAATTATTTTTTAAAAGAAAAAAAAAACTACACTAAAGTGAGCTGTGAATGTTTATTTAAATGTAAAGAACATCCATCTTTTGAGTCAACAGTGATACGGATATATAATATAAGTACGACATAGCTGTAATAGGGAGAAATGGGTAAACAAGTTATAATGGCCTTTAATGCACAGTTGAAGAAATCGTTCTTCTAAACTACCATGTAGAATTTTAGAGAAATAAATTTGTAAAACTAATTTTCTGCATAAGAGAAATGATTTCAGCCAACCAGATAACTCATAAAACCCAGAGCTTTAAGTCATTTATCCGACATAGACATGTGAGAGCAAATGGCTATGTATGTTTTCATCACGGAAGTTTTCTGTATGTAGTATACTGAGAAAACAACGTATCATTAAAGAAAACACGTTGTCATAATTGAGGAATGCTTTTCTTTCGTTAATATGGCTAGGCAGCTGGTAGCAGTTGAGGGAATTTAATGCTATATGTCTACTAGTTGAATACGAAACAGTGGAATATGCAGTATATAAAGGGCATTGGCTTTGTAGCATTTTAGTCAGTGCAATAACCTGAAGCTTGTAGGGCAAGCAATTCAAAACATTCCTTGAGAATGGCAGGAGGAGTGAGGGTTTGTATTTTATCATTGCTTTGTTTTCATGTTTTTGTGGGAAGTGTCGTTTTTGCTAGAAATGTGAAAGATGATGATGAGAAGTTTGGGTTGATTGGTAAGAGCGGCGCATTTGGGGGTGGGTATGGTGGTGGCGGAGGATTTGGTGGAGGAGCGGGTGGTGGGGGAGGAGGGTTTGGAGGGGGTGGCGGTTATGGTGGGGGAGGTGGTGTTGGCGGAGGGTTTGGAAAGGGGGGTGGAATAGGTGGGGGTATTGGTAAAGGTGGTGGATTTGGGGGCGGTGTAGGTGGTGGTTTTGGCAAGGGTGGAGGCATTGGTAAAGGTGGAGGAATTGGAGGAGGCATCCGTAAAGGTGGAGGTGTTGGTGGTGGATTTGGTAAGGGTGGAGGAATTGGGGGAGGCATCGGTAAAGGTGGAGGTGTTGGTGGTGGATTTGGCAAGGGTGGGGGAATTGGAGGAGGAATCGGTAATGGTGGAGGTGTTGGTGGTGGATTTGGCAAGGGTGGAGGAATTGGAGGAGGAATCGGTAAAGGTGGAGGTGTTGGTGGTGGATTTGGCAAGGGTGGAGGAATTGGAGGAGGCATTGGTAAAGGTGGAGGTGTAGGTGGTGGATTTGGAAAAGGTGGAGGAATCGGCGGAGGTATTGGTAAAGGAGGAGGAGTTGGAGGTGGAATTGGAAAAGGTGGTGGTATTGGGGGAGGAGTTGGTGGTGGATTTGGAAAAGGTGGAGGAATCGGTGGAGGTATTGGTAAAGGAGGAGGCATTGGAGGAGGAGTTGGAGGTGGAATTGGGAAAGGTGGTGGGGTTGGGGGAGGAGTTGGTGGTGGAATTGGAAAAGGTGGAGGAATCGGCGGAGGTATTGGTAATGGTGGAGGCATTGGAGGTGGAGTTGGGAACGGTGGTGGTGTAGGGGGAGGAGTTGGTAGTGGTGCAGGTGGAGGAATTGGAAAAGGTGGTGGTATTGGTGGAGGAGTAGGAGGAGGAAATGGTGGTGGAGTTGGAGGTGGTGTAGGTGGAGGATTTGGAAAAGGTGGTGGCATTGGTGGAGGTGCGGGGGGAGGATTTGGAAAAGGTGGTGGAATTGGTGGAGGAGGTGGTGCAGGTGGCGGTGCAGGTGGTGGAGTTGGAGGTGGTGTAGGTGGAGGATTTGGAAAAGGTGGTGGCATTGGTGGAGGATTTGGAAAAGGTGGTGGAATTGGTGGAGGAGGTGGTGCAGGTGGCGGTGCAGGTGGAGGTATAGGTGGAGGATTTGGTGGAGGTGCAGGTGGAGGATTCGGAAAAGGTGGCGGTGTAGGTGGAGGATTTGGGAAAGGCGGTGGGATCGGAGGTGGGATAGGAGGAGGTAGTGGCGGCGGTTTTGGAGGTGGATTTGGTGGAGGAGCAGGAGGTGGAGGTGGATTCGGTGGTGGAGGTGGTGGTGGAGGCGGTGGTGGAATCGGTCATCACTAGGTTTTCCAATTCTTTTCTTATGTTATTTCCACCATGCCCAATGACTTATTGGCATAGTGTCCATAGGCTACATGAAACTACATTTTCCATTTTCTTATATTTAAATACTAGAGCACAAGCATTTGTAATATCACTATTATTGTCAACTAAATAAAAGTAACATGCAATATATTATTATTATAAATGTTCTCATCTTTTAAAAAAAAAAAAAAAAAAACCCCTTATATTGTATAACTAAAATGAATATTGAAATATAATTAAAAGAACGTTAATTAGTCTTTGCATTACTTGTATGACATGTTAATGAATATATAATATTGTCTACAAATTTGACGCAATTCATTCCACCATACAAGAAATTAAACTACAACTCCCCCCACACCACTTGTAAAAAATGTTTGAATTTACCTAGTCAAGTTAACCATACTATTAATTGATTTGATAACCATAAGGTTTTTTAGGTATGAATGTCAATCTTAGCCCGAAATTAATGTATTGACTCAATAAGCCCGAAAAATTTTAGGGTTATGGTCAAGACATTTTAGCTTAATAAAAAATTATGCTGATAACTACTCGAGCCACTTTATGTATAGGGATGTGAAACAAAATATATAGGGATTGATATGTAAGCTCATCTTTAGTAATTTTTATTAAATTTGTAAATTAAATTTTAATAAATTTATTACAAAAGCAAATATTTTGTATGAAAATAAATAATAAAAATAAAAATAAAAATTTTATTATAATTATTATATTATAGTGTAAATATATTAATTATTTTTAGCTGGAATTTAGAAATAGAGGTTTATATTGATTGAATGATGTATAAGTTTATATTTATTAGCCATTTTGGAAACAATCTCTAGTAATATCCACACATATAATTATTTACAACACTCCCTATTAGACATTACTATATCATACACATGTCTCATTAAAAACATTACTATAAAAACCCAGTGAGTAAAACTTAGAGAGAAAACGAGTACATGATATGTGCACATTCATGTGTTGCGTGCACTAGCTGCCTCGTTAAAAAAAAAAAAAAAAAAAAAAAAAAAAAAAAAAAAAAAAAAAAAACTCTTTGATTAAGAAAATTATATCAAAAGAAAAAGAGTATAAATGTTGGTCTTTAAGACCCAATCTTCATAATTGATTCAAGTAAAAGGCACTCACCCTGAAGATAACAATCTTCAAATCCTACGCATAAAAATAATTTTTTTCCAAAAATAAGTGTAGAAAGGGATTTTGTGAATAATATGCTAGATTGTCACTATAGTGAATATTCTGTATAATAATCTTGTGACTCTTCTAGAGCTCATGTGAGTTGAATTTTAACATTATATATACTTTGTCAAATATTCATAAGCATTTATCATTTGTGCAACACGAACTTTAATTTACTGTCCTCATATGGAACATTAGGGGTAAAATATAGGATAATAGCTAGTTTGGGACTTGGCATTATGGGAATCAAACAAAATAGCCAGTACCCAAGTAGCCTATCAAAAACCATATCTAGGTATATCGCATAATTAAATTCCAAAATCTTTTGAAACTCGAAGATATCGAAGGATGTGTTGAACACATGCATACTATTCCAATATGTCATTGTAGGGGGAACACTAAATGTTGCTAGCAATTTAATCGCAAATCAGACCTATTGCGATTATAGAACTTTTAGTCCTAAAAAAGTGGTGCTCCAACAACAATGAAGTAATGTTGGTCATAAGGTATCTTCATTATCCTTTTCGAGTCTAAACGGTTCCTTATCTACTTCAAGAGACTGGACAACCGTTAGTATGATAAGTACATGATACTTTCCCATATAAAACAAGTCAAATGCGGCATTTTTCAAGATAGGCTAACTGGTGTAAAAAAAAAATCTTTAAGGAAATACTCGACCTGGCCTGCAGGTCGAGACAATACTTGATTTCCCAAATCTTTCATTTTTTTTGTGTGTAAACCACGAGGTGGTCCAGATCTTTCTCTGTCTGTTTAACGGTCATGTCCACCCAACTAATCCCCGTTCGCTCCAAATCTTTCATTTTAAATTTCACACTTACGCATGAGCTAATATCATCAAGTTCTTTATGCATTTCAATCGTATTTATACAATCAACATAGACTAAGATAATAAATAAATAACTCAATTAGCAACTCTTTAATGAGCATATAATGACACATTATTTACCTATTCCTTCTTCAGGAGGAAAAATAATTACTCGATCATTAACCGTTTCAAGTCATTTAAAGACCTTTGTAATTCAATGATATACATGTTGTGATTTCATCTCCTCTCATTTTCGAGAACTTTAAATTCGTCAGGGATTTTTCTAAAAAAATATTAGCGTCTAATGACCCATTAGTATTCGGTCATGACATCTATCAACTGCATATTTAAATTTATTATTTATTGCCAATGATGTTAAGTAGCGGAACTTAATGTCATCTATTGTGGGAAAAGATATTTTACTAAAATCAATTATGGGTCTCTACGTGATGAACCCTTGGCTACAAAACTCGCTTTATATTACACAACCTTATTATTCTTATTTCTCTTTTGTATAATCACTCATTTGTAATCTATAACGTTAATATTCAATGGTGTACGTGTTATAAAGAGAAAATATATTTTTAGCGAGCATAGTTATGCCTTAATTACTCTTTTATATACTAAATAGTCATGGCACTTCTGGTGCCTAGTTCTGGATCCAAATTGTCATATAACAAGAGCAACTGTAAAGGCAATTATGCTGTCGACAACTATAATATTTGTATTATAAATTTCTCCCAAAGATGTTTAGATCTAGTCATTCCACATTCACAGTAGTATGATTATTTGGTGCATATATAAATTTATTGGGTTTTTCGCATTCTAGACGAATATCTTCATTACATAATTCTTTAATGGCATGTTTGGTTCATAAAATAGGCATAGAATGGAATAACATTCCCATGAACAAGCCTATTTTGTTGTTTGGTAATGCTTATAGTCCCCAGGAGTATAATATTGTTCCCGGGAATGATCGAGTTATTCCCCTTACAAGGGGAATAGAGATTCCAAGCCCCCCCCCCCCCCCCCCATCTCCCTCCCCCCTGGTATTAGGCTATTTATACATGAGTTCTCAGGAATAGCCTAAGGTCCGTTGCTATTTTCTATTTTACCACCAAATAAATCTAAAATTTGATTAGACTTATTTTTCACAGTACAACACTTCTTTATCACCAGTACAATACTTGCATCTCTTTCAGGTTCAAACTCTTAGCCTTCACAAGATATTTATCTGATTCTATGGTCGATGTATATGGTGTTTAATTTTTTATATTTATTAGATTTTGTTTTCTATATATAAATATAAATATAAATATAAATATAAATAAATACACACACACACACATTTATTTATTTATTTATTTATATGAGACTAGATTTTAACAAATAGTTTAGTGGATATAAATTTTATATACTTAGAATATGAATATATTATTATTATTATTATTATTATTATTATTATTATTATTACATATTTTCTCAAGGGTATTTATGACTTTTAAAAAATATTTCTGTTCTATTCCTTAAACCAACTAAACACTGTAATATAATTCATAAAATCTATTCCTTTCGCGAACCAAACAATATAGTACAATTTATATTCTATTCTATTCCTTATGGAATAACATTCCTATTGCCTCAAAATTCATTCCGTAAACCAAACGTGTTGTAAGAGATTTCAAAAGTGACAAAGTTAAGTTTCTTTACTAGATATAGTTATCCGTAGATTCTTATATTTTATATCGATAGGTCTCCCACACTTGTGGCATCAAAAAACATCGATAGACATATTCGGTCGAAGTTGGAGAAGGCACATGAGATGTAGCATCATCAAAATCTAAATAAAATTATTCTTAAAACTCGTCACAAAAAAAAAAATCTAATTACACTTACCCAGATACATAATCATTTAGTGGACATTTGGTAGTCAGGAAAGTTTATATATATATATATATATATATATATATATATATATATATATATATATATATATATATATATATATATATATAAGAGCGCTCATATGCGGCGGGGTCTTACGGTGCGGCGGTGCGGTCAAATTCCAGAATACACCAACAGTGTTAACAATATGCACCAACAATGTAATAAAAACACACCCCAATGAAATGTAATAAAACATCACAAAATACACCACAAACTCAAAAAAACACACAATATAACTCACCACCCCCAATGGTGTATTTTCGAACAGTGTATGGTGTTTTTACTCACACCTAATGGTGTGTTTTTGGTAATGCAGGGTTCTGTTTACTCTGTTTTGTGTGGTGTATTTCCTAACGTTGATGGTGCATATTTGGTGAACTATTGGTGTTGCCGCACCGTAAGAAATAATCGCACCGTAAGACACTGCCGCACCTGAACCCGCCTCTCTCTCTCTCTCTATATATATATATATATATATATATATATATATATATATATATAGACTTGAGTTCAAATGAGGATTGAACAAACATAAAGGACTGTGAGGACTAATATGACGTGTGTCATTACTCTATATGTAGTGTGCATGGCTTGATGTAGTCGTGTGCCACAGTTTGTATGTCGCGTGTACAAATTTGTTAATTAATAGAGCCTGTGTTCGAAACTTGATGTTTACATGTATTATTATATTGTGTGCCATTGTGTATTACGTTGTGTGCCTGATACTAATTTGTTGTGTGCTCCAATATTGATCCGCACAGTCCTCTATATATTTCAGTCCTCATTTGAACTCAACCCTATATATATATATTGGTTCCTGTGAGAATAGGTCTTCCCGTGCAATCAGTGCGGCATACACCATTAGGTATGCAAAAATGCACCATACAGTGTTTGAGAATACACCAAAATGAAATGCCAAAAAATGCACCACAAAAAAATACATCACACATAATGGTGTATTTTCAAACACAGTGTGGTGCATTTATGCATACCTAATGGTGTATGCCGCACTGACCGCACGAGAAGACCTGTTCTCACAGGAACCTGACCCTATATATATATATATATATATATATATATATATATATATATATATATATATATATATATATATATATATATATATATATATATATATATATATAACTTGATTAATTGGAGTTTAATTTTTGGGTACTTAATTAATTTGATGACTTGGTGATTTTTTGACATATGATTTATTAATTTACAAGTAATTTATTAAAATCTTGATTATTTGTTAGGTTTTTTAAATACTTTTATATAGCAAGGATATATTAGAGATTATAAAAAAATAAATAAATAATTCTACAAAAGTTTAAACGAATTAATCATGTTAATTAATTTTTCAGGTAATTTAATTGTTATGCTTTTTAGGATAACACAAAATATTTTAATTAATTTTTTTTATGTAAAACTATTCCATGTATTAAACATATTCTTTGAAAATATTTTTTCCGAAATTTAATTGAGGAGAAAGTACCATCTTAAAATCTGCTCAAATTTCATTCCAAATCACTTGACGCATCAACCCAAATATATAGTTTTGGGCTCGTTCCCAAGATATACCAAACATGGTACTAGTAAATATTTGTGATTTTTATATTGACAATAGAAACTTGTTTCAATTGGAATCTAGAAGATCACAAATACAACGCAAAGAACATGAAAAGAGGGAAGAAATTAAAGTAGACAGGACAAAGGTACAACGTTGAGCTACAAGCACGCCAACAAAATGCATTAAGCTACGGACCAGAAACTTAACATCCTTGCAAGCAAAGAACCTGATTCATTTAATTGATTTTTAGATTTTTTTTTTTTTTTTTGGATGATAAGAAAATTCGTAGTTACTATCTAAAGGTGTGCAGCGGGTAAATATATCTCGTTTGCATGTTCTTAGCATATTTATACACACATGTAAATAATAAATAAAAGGGAAAATGATCACTTTTTTTCTTTTTACATCATAATTAAAGTACATTATATAATTTAATTACTTGTCTACAACACTATTATGTAGTCTTATAAAATTTGTCACTAATAAATAAGCGAATTGGCAGCTACGTACACTACATATACCCATAAGTACATTCATACATGATACATCGTATCAGTATTCTAGCTTATACCAAAAAAAATAAAAATAAAAAAATAAAAACAAGGAATAAGGGACAAATAGGCCACTGAACTGCACACCAAACTACAATTAGGTCATCGAACTCAAAAAAGATACAATTAGATCCATGAACTACACAAATTCATGCAATTAGGTCTAAAATGACTTGTTTACCTGCCATGTAGGTTGCGAATTTTAAAAATAATTTTAAACAAATAATTAATTAAAAAAAAAAAACAGATCGGCCGGACCGGCTATCCTTCGTCTCCTGGTCGTCTCCAGCCATGGAGACGAAGGACGGCCGGAGACGATCGGCCGTTCTATTTTTTTATTTTTTTCTTTTAAATTAATTTTTTTTTTTAAATTATTTTTTAAAATTCGCAACCTCCACGTCAGCAAAGTATCAGGTAAACATGTCATTTTAAACCTAATTTCATGAATTTGTGTAGTTCAGGGACACAATTGCAATTTTTTTAGCGGTTGTTATATCATGCACCGCGCGTCAGACACTACAGTGTGTCTAAACCGACACTGTCTCACGTATTATTTTTTATATTATCAAATGAAACTACAGTTATATCAAAATGATACTGTAGTTGTGGTGAAATGAAACTACAGTATATATAAAATGAAACTGAATAACATTTCACATATTTGAGTGTATATTGTACAATGAAGCTGTAATTATATTGAAATGATCATGTAGTTTTGTTTTAATGAAATTATAGTGTATATAAAATAAAATTAAATAACATTTTCACATATTTGAGTGTATAAATATTGAATGAAACTGTAGTTATATCGAAATGAAACTGTAGTTGTGTTGAACTGAAACTGCAGTGTATGTATACAAAATGAAAACGGAGTTATTTTTTACGAAGATTCTGTTTCTTTCCATTAAATAAAACGACGTCGTTTTGACAGTGTCGATTTAGACACACTGTAGTGTCTGACGCGCGGTGTATGATTGATCATGCACTGTGGTGCATGATATAATTTACCTTTTTTTTTTTTTTTTTTTTTTTAGTTCAATGGCATAATTGCTAGTATGCAAGTTCAGTGGCCTATTTGACCCTTATTCCAAAAAACAACAACGTGTGTTTATTCATTGGTTATGTTGAATTGGCCAACTACCCCAATATTAAAAATTGAATCTATTTATTAATCAAATATAAAAAATAAAAAAAATAAAAATATAAAGATCAAATATTGCCACATAAACAAGTAATAAAATCAAAAATGACATGATTTCCATGTATCGATACATCATACAAGTCCGTAAGGACATCCACAATGATTATTCCATTATCTTCCTATTTTGTAGGCCCAAGTCTTACACCTGACCATATAATCTTCTCTCCTATTTTCTTTCCAATCATTCTCCCATTTTCTCCCATTTTTTTATAGGACCTACTCATTCACACTTATACACATCATCTTATTTTATTCACTTTTCTATAATTAATAATTTAAACATTATAATTATAAATTTTATTTTAAATAAAACTAAATTTAAATAATGAAATAAATTAATTTTTGAATTATAAAATTAATTTCATAAACTAATCAAAATATAATTTCATAAATTAAAATTCGCGGTTGAAATCGTTAACGAAACAACTTAACATTCGAAAGTGAATACAAAATATTAAATACTAAATTTACCAACAATTAATGCAATTAAAAATTTTTAAAAATAAATTAAAATAAAAATTTTAAAATAAAAGAAAAAAAATTAGAAAAAACAAAAAACAAAAAACAAAACAAAAGATACCTCTTCTCTCCAATACTTTTCTCGTCTTTCTCCTCCCCTTTCTTTTTGGTTGGAGATACCCATTACCCTAATAATAATAAAAGTATTATTAATTAAATTTAAAAATAAATAAATAAAAAAATAAAAAATAAACAAAGAAGAAAGAGATATTTAATACTTTAACCAATAAAAAATAAATAAACAGATAGGTAAAATGAGACCGAGATAATATTATTTAATGCCTATACCATCAAAACTTGTTTAGTAAAAACGTAACGTAAGATACTAAATATGGAGGCAGCAAGCGCCGCCGTTACCTCAGTCCTGCTGAAGTTGGATGATCCGGTGGTGAAACAAGGGATTTCCTCGTACGGAGTGGAGGAAGAGGCGGAGGAGCTGGTGGCGGAGCTGACATGGATAAAGTGTTTCATCGTAGACGGCGAGGAAACGAAGCAGGGACGATCAAGGGTGAGCGTTTGGGCGGCGATCATCCAGCGGTACGCGCTCAGGGCTCAGAAAGTGCTGTCCGCTTATGATCACGGCGTCGATGTTGAAATCGGAGGCGAGCAGCACAGCTTGTCGGTTGAGAACTTAGCTCAGAAGATGGAGATTGAGAACATGATTAACAAGCTTGCTAGTCTGAGGGAAAGGCTGCAGATTTATGTCACTTTTGGAGTCACACATGACGAACAAACCTCAAATCTTTCGAAAGTTCCAGGTTATTTAGTCTTCAAATTGTTTTGTTTTGTTTTGTTTTTGTTTTTTTAATACGTCTTTTTTAGAATTCAAACTTGTTATCTTATGATTACTAAGTCAATAGCCTGACTAATTTGATTGGGTTGCCTCATCTTTTAATTTTATGAAGTGCTTGATGTATTGTTTGGTGTTTGAATTGCGTAGAGGCAAAGGCTAGTATAGACCCCCCAAGAGAAATAAAAGTGGCAAAATGGGGAGGTCGTGGGGGAGGAGAGTGGAGTTACCGACCCAAAACTCCAATAAAACTTGTAGTTGTTACGCATGGACGGATCGTCGACTCCATCAGTTTCATGAGCAGAGACGAAGAGTTCTCGGAGAGACTTGGTGGCCGTGGGGGGAGTAAAACCACCGAGGTAGGTTATCATATACTTAGCTACAATCTATTTTATATGTCTTACTTATTATTCATTGGTCAAAACAGTTCTTTGTTCTTTGTTTATGTCTATTAGCATTGTCTTATTATTTTTATTTTTATTTTTGTTTAATAGTACATTTAATATAGTTTCTAAATATATAAATTTTACATATTAATTCTAAACTTAATATTATAAAAATTAAATTTTAAATAACTTTAGTCAAATCTCGTTAACGAACCTGACACATAAAATGGGACAGATGGAGTATATATTAAATTCACTTATTTTGGTAGTTTTGGTAAATAGTTTTTGAGATGATTATAAATAAAATCAATGTCCTAACAAATTATTTAATTCATTATCGATTAGAATTAACAGCTAATTTTTTAAAAATAAAAAAAATCCACAAATAACTAATACTATTAACTAGTCAAACTAGCTACCGGCTAACTGCTTTGTTGCACACATTAACTAATAATAAATTGCCAAATAAGGCGAATGTCTTTATGGACAAACAAGAATAAGAGATTTAGTCTGCTGAGCCATTGAGTCACTGTGATTTACATCCTTCCAAATATTCTGTCGAGCCTGAGTGTGGTGGGGCCCTTGGGGTTTGGGAGAAGGAATAAGGGATTTACTAGCTTACATTATTTGTAACGACTTACTAGCTTAAAATATATGTTGTGCAGGTGAAAATTAACAGTCCCATGGAGTATTTGACAGGCATTAGTGGGACTTATGGAGGTTATGGAAATCATTTGGTAATTCGATCGCTCAAATTCCACACCAATATGAGGGAACATGGAGCTATGGGTACTCAAGATGGAACCCCTTTCTCTTTTGTGATGCAAGAAGGTGTGATAGTTGGATTCTATGGGCGGGCTGGCTATTATCTTGATGCTATTGGTGTGTATGCAACACCCAACTATAAGTGTTATCCTATCTATATCTTGTACATGAAAATTAAGAGATCTATATGTATTTATCCTATCTATAAGTACTTATAATGTGTTAAATTTCATTCTATAATTCCTATACTCTTCAAGGGCATCCAATAAAACTTGAAATATTTGCTTTAAAATAATTCTTTTCACGATAATATTATTTGATTTGAAAAATTGACATAAAATGTCTATGAAGATATCTAAATGTTAGAGGCGTTAATATGTTGGTGGTTTGGAGCTTTGGGGTACTGGTTCGGTGATTCCTCCTTCTATTCCCTCGGTGGTTCTTAATGTGGAGTCTTCGGTTCCTGAGCCGTGTCATATGCCTCTGGTGGCCCCTGTTGCGCCCTCTCATGGTCCATTTTTTTGGTACTACACGTCCAACCAAGCGTCGTGCTAAGGCTGGTCTGCCGCCTCCTCGTTCTATTCCAATGGTTCTTCGGCATATGAACCATGTTGATCGGCTCCAAGCTTTGGTGGTTGTCAATTCTAGTGATCCGACTTGTTATACACAGGTTGCATGTCATCCCGAGTGGCGTGTTGCTATGTACCAGGAGTTTAATGCTTTGGAGGTTGGTTCCAGCTCGTTCCGGTATGAACGTGGTCGGCTGCAAGTGGGTGTTCCACACCAAGCACAAGGCGAATGGGTATGTTGAGTGGTATAAGGCCATGTTGGTTTCTAAGGGTTTTAATATAACCGGGGAGCACTTCTTCGATACATTTAGCCCGGTGATCAAACCTACCACTGTGCGGTTGTTGCTGTCCTTGGCGTTGTCTTGGGGGTGGACGCTTCGTCAACTTGATGTTCATAACGCCTTCCTGAATGGGCACTTGGCTGAGACGATTTACATGAAGCAGCCACCGGGTTATACATATCCTAGCTACCCAGATCACGTATGCCTTCTACAGCTGTTTCTGTATGATTTGAACTAGGCTCCCCGGGCCTAGTTAAGCATTTGCATGATTTCCTTCAATTCTGTCTGTGGGGTTCATGGCCTCCAAAATTGATGTGTCGTTGTTCTATTATTCTGCTAATTGGTCACAAGTGTTTCTACTAATATACATAGATGATATTCTGCTCATGGGGAGTGATCCTAAGTTGGTTTCTAATTTGTTGCGGCGTCTTACTTCGACCTTTAAGATTCGTGTTCTGGGGTCACATAGATTTTTCCTCGGGATTGAGACAGTTCCATTTGATGGTGGTCTTCTTTTGTCTCAATGCAGGTACATGATTGATATTCTAAGTGTGCAGTCATGACGGATTGCAAACCTCTTGTCACGCCTGTCTCAGTGGCGCGTCCAGCTATGCAGTCTGATGATCCTTATGACAATCCGACCCAATACAGGAGTTTGGTATGTGCGCTGCAATATTTGACTGTTACAAGGTCGAATCTCACGTTTGCTGTGAACCAACTGTGTCAGCATATGCACTCTCCAATAATGGCGCACTGGGTTATGTTGAAGCACGTGTTGCATTACGTTAAAGGCACATTTCAATTTGGTCTGCGGTTAATGCTTAAAGTCATCTGCTTTGCATGCTTATTCACATTCGGGCTGGGCTGGCAATACTGTGGATCGTAAGTCAACGAGTAGGTTTGCTGTGTTTCTTGGAAGCAATTTGGTCTCGTGGGTTTGTCGCAAACAGTGAACGGTGGCACGATCTTCGACTAAGGCAGAGTATAAAGGATTGACTAATGTTGATGTAGAAGTTACTTGGGTTGTGTCTTTGCTTCGGGAACTCGGGTTAGCTCCTGTTGAACCGCCCTCATTATGGTGTGACAACCTCGGTGCTATTTATCTTTGTGCTAACCCGGTTTTCCATACCAAATTGAAACATGTTGAGGTGGATTATCACTTTGTCCGTGATAAAGTTCTTCGGGTGATTTGCTAGTTCATTTTGTTTCCACTAAAGAACAAATGGTTGATATCTTCACCAAGCCGTTATCTGTTGCGCGTATTGACCTCTTACGTTCCAAGCTTAATGTTGTATCTACTCCACCTTAAACTTGAGGGCGTGTGATAGGACTCTTATAAGTTGTGTCCTAGTGTGGTTCTATCTCTTAGACTTGTCTTCTGTATATTACTCTTATGTTGTATATTCCATATGAATTAATTTCACTTTTGGTCCCACGACTTTTGATGTTCTATCACTTTTAGTGCACAACTTTAAAAATTTTTAATTTTGGTGCCTAACTTTGTTATTTTTATCAGTTTTGGTCCTTTCGGCCAAATTGACAGCGAAATGTTGCTGTATTTTATATTGTTAGGGGTAAAATCGGCATCTCAAGGAAACATCTTCAATATCTAAACAAAATCACTGTAAAATTATATCTATAGGTGTTTGATGATGAGAATAATGGGAAAGACGGGTAGAAATCAGACAGATCTATGGGATTTATAGTTTCAACCATTGGCAAACTCTTTTTTTTTCCTCTTAATATGATTTTTCTTTTGTTTAAATATTGAAGATCTTTTCATGGGATGACGATTTTGCCCCTATAATATAAAATTCGGAAATATTTTACCGTCAATTTGCCTGGAAGGACCAAAACTGATAAAAATAACAAAGTTAGGCACCAAAATTAAAAAAATTTAAAGTTGTGCACCAAAAATGATAACAACTCAAAAGTCGTGGGACCAAAAGTGAAATTAATTCTATTCGATATTATTGATTGTGAATACAATTATCAATTATTCCCAAACACTCATCGTGTTCTGTCAACAATCGTCCTTTGAACACGTGACTTGCTCTAATACAAATCATGAAACTCAAATGCTAATCACTACGCCAAATACTATAACGGGTAACTTTATTAATTTTCTTATGTTTGCGTATTAATCAATGTCATATTTCAATGATAGGATGATGGACTCTGCCCTTCAAGCCTCCATCTAACAATCCCCTGCGACCATCTGCCAGCTTCAATTGTTCAACATGCTTTCAATGGAATTGTTGGGCAGTGACTTAAAGCTAAGTACCAAGTCCAATATCGTGCTCTTAAAACATGACATTGATTGCTATGAAATCATTCCTTAATGGCCCGTTTGGTTTACGGAATAGGCCGGGAATGGCATAGCATTCCCAGTAATAGGCCTATTCCGTTGTTTGGTAACCATTTCTATTATCAGGAATATTATTCCTGGTAATAGCCTATTACCTTAAATAAGGTAATAGCTATTACTAGGGCCCCCCTGGTATTAGCCTATTACTGAACGCTCAGGAATAGATTTTAGAATCTATTTCCTTTTTTACCCTTTTCTTTAACCTAATTTTATTATCCTATATATAAATTTATCCTATTTCACCACCGTCGTCGCCGCCACCACCAACACCACCATCGCCGCCCCCACCACTGCCACCGCCACCACCACCACTACCACCGCCACCACCACCATCGCCGCTGCCGCCACCACCACCATCGCCGCTGCCGCCACCACCACCACCGTCGCCCCCACCACTGCCACCGCCACCACCACCACTACCACCCCAGCACCACCACTACCACCACCGCCACCGCCACTACCACCACCGTCGCCCCCACCACCGCCACCACCATTGCCGTCGTCGCCACCACCACCGCCGCCACCATAACCACCACTGCCACCGCCGCCACCACCATCACCATCACCACCACCATTGTCGCTGCCGCCACCACCACCACCGCCACCAGAACCACCACCCAGCACCGCCACTGCCACCACCACCACCGCCACAACCGTCGCCGCCCCCACCACCACTGCCACAACCGTCATTGTCAACCGTCACCGTCACCACCACCACCGTCGCCCCCACCACTGCCACCGCCACCACCACCACCACCGCCACCACCATCACATATTTTTATAAGGGTATTTATGTCTTTTAAAACATATTTCATTTCTATTCCTTAAATCAACCAAACACTGTAATATAATTCATAAAGTCTATTCCTTCCGCGAACCAAACAATAGAATACAATTCCTATTCTATTCCTTGCCTATTCTATTCCTTATGGAATAGCATTCCTATTACCTCAAAATTCATTCCGTGAACCAAACGTGCAGTAAGTGAAATGTAAACTTTCCTGATTACCAAAATTACATCTTAATATGTCTTTTAATGTGGCTGCAAAAAAAAATTGTCTTTTAATGTTGGCTTATGTTTTTACCAGAACCACCACAATCTTGAAAATGTAAAGGTATATTTTGCAACTTCTAACATTACAAGATCTAGGTAAGATAATTAACCATGAATAATTGTGAGGCCAAAAATATATTTTACCTTAAAAAAAAAAATACTCTTTTTATCTCATTTTACGTGCAAGACCAAAAATATATTTTACCTTAAAAAATATACTCTTTTCTCATTTTAGATAGAAGACCAAAAATATATTTTACCTTAAAAAGAATACTTTTTTTTTTTTTATCTCATTTTACATGGGAGGCCAAAAATATATTTTACCTTAAAAAAACATACTATTTTTATCTCATTTTACATGTCAGGCCAAAAATATATTTTACCTTAAAAAAACATATTCTTTTTATCTCATTTTACATGCAAGACCAAAAATATTTTTTACCTTAAAAAATATACTCCTTTTATCTCATTTTATTTACTAGCATATTATGTTTATTATTCATTTTTTAAAAAAACCAATTCTTTCTCCTTTACTTCTTTTCTTTATTATTAATTTTTTTTTTTTATAGAGACATACAAATTAAAACCCATGTATAGTAATAATGTGCGCATTTAAGAGCAGTTAGTATGATGAACGTATTTCAATCCATAAAAGAATAATATCGCTTAATTTGATTGGATTAATTGAAATATATCCAAAATTAACATAAGAACAAAACCTGTCTGGTTACAAGCATATATATTGGTAGGAAATCATGGGAATAATTAATATAGAGACTAATATAATATTCTTTCTAATATGGGAAGAATATAGAGACTAATATGGGGATATATAGTATCTAGTCTAGAAAAACATATAGCAATTGCAGTAAACAGAGGCAGCTGTTCTCCTATTGATCATGGCAGGAGCGGAAGAAAAAGGATTTTATGATGATGGATACACACAAGATGGGACTGTCAGTCTCAAAGGTAAACCAGTCCTCAGATCCAAGACTGGTGGCTGGAAGGCTTGTTCTTTCATCGTTGGTACGATACTTCGGATTCTTCTCTTCATTATTATTATTTTTTTTGATACATTAGATTTTTTAAATTTACTTTAGATTATTCTTAAGCCTTCAGAATCTCTGTCCAAATGTTGTTTGAAGAGGTAATTTGTGACTCTGGATAGGGAGTCTAATCTCGAATTTAGAGTTTATAGGGTTAATGTGGGTTCATAAAATGTTATATATATTGTGATTTTTTGTGCAGTGTATGAAGTGTTTGAACGTATGTGCTACTGGGGGATCTCATCGAACCTAGTTTTATACATGACGACGGTGCTCCACCAGGGCACAGTTGAGTCGTCCAACAATGTGACGAATTGGGTTGGCACTGTTTTCCTCACCCCAATTTTGGGTGCCTATGTTGCTGACGCTTTTTTGGGACGATTTTGGACCTTCATCATCGCATCCGCAATTTATTTCTTGGTAAGTTATATCGTACCATCTCCATTTGCGACGATTTTGCAACCACATTTAGATTATTCTAATGTTTTTTTTTTTGCCCACAAAGTGGAAGACAAGGTTCCGATGTCCACAAAGAACCAGAGTTGTCAATAAAGGCCCAATTCAATGGATTAGACCTGTTTAACCCGTATTTTAGACAGGATGGATTAGAGAATTTTTAATGACCCCTATTTTCAACTCGATTCGTATAACCCGTGTGGAGATACAGGTTGAATTGGCCTGTGGATTACCACTGGCCAATCCGTATAACCCTAATCCTCACCCCCACCTGCATCCCGACCCACCCTCAAATTTGTTGGGCATTGTATTAATATTTTAAATTGCCCAGCCCATTTTTATTGAACCTAACAGCTCTACAAGGCGGTTGTTATATTATAGACCGCGGTGCATAATCGATTACGCACCGCAGCCCATATACGGCGCCGTTTCTTTAAGTAAAGAAACGGCCCGCCGTTAGAGTTAACGGAGTCCGTTTGTTTGGTGTATTAAACACCAACTGACACTACAGTATATCCAAACCGACACTGCAGTTATATCAAAATGATACTGTAGTTATAATGAAATGAAACTGCAGTGTATATAAACTGAAACTGAATAACATTTTACATATTTGAGTGTATATTATACAATGAAGCTGTAATTATATCAAAATGATCATGTAGTTGTGTTTTAATAAAACTATAGTGTATATAAAATAAAATTAAATAACATTTTCACATATTTGAGTCTATAAATATCGAATGAAACTATAGTTATATCGAAATGAAACTGTAGTTGTGTTCAACTGAAACTGCAGTGTATACAAAATGACACTGAATAACAGAGTTAATTTTTGCAAAAGGGTGCGAAACGGCGGAAATAAACACTGTTAATTTTCATTTAAAAAAAAAGACGTCGCATTATATTGGATGTAACTCTCACTAAGTTATTAAGACTCGATCCTGCGTCACTGTGTCTAATGTTGTTTTTGTTTTAATACATAGGGAATGGCATTGCTAACGTTGGCGGTATCAGTCCCAGCCCTAAAACCTCCGCCATGTGCGAACGCAAACGGAGCTCACTGCCCAGAAGCATCCACATTGCAACTAAGCGTGTTCTTCGGAGCGCTTTACATATTAGCCGTCGGGAACGGCGGCACGAAGCCGAACATTCCGACCATCGCCGCCGACCAATTCGACGTGCACGACCCCAAAGAGAAGTCCCAGAAGCTCTCCTTCTTCAACTGGTGGCTTTTTAGCGTCTTCTTGGGCACCTTCTTTGCCAACACCATAGTTGTGTACATTCAAGACAACGTTGGGTGGGCGGTCGGCTACGGCCTTCCGACCGTCGGCCTTGCGGTGTCGCTCGTCATTTTCTCGTCCGGCACGCCGTTCTATAGGCACAAGAAAGCCCTGGGAATTAGCCCCATTACAAAGATGGCTAGGGTCATCGTTGCAGCTTTCAAGAAGTGGAATGTGCCAATCCCTTCTGATCTCAACGACTTCTATGAGCTTCACCCGGATGTTTACATCAAGAAAGGGCAATACATGATCAAATCTACACCTTCTTTGAGGTTTGTATTAATAATAAGAGAAAATGAAACTTTTTTTCCTGAATTAGTGATTTTTTTTTTCTAATTTCTAATAATATGAGGAAATTTCAATTTTGGTCATATGACTATAGGAGTCTTGTTAATTTCAGTTATTGACTTTTAAAAGTGTCTATTTAGTACCTTAACTATGCAATTTTTGTCAATTTTGGTCACTCCGGTCAAATTGCCGGTCAAATTTCGCCGGAAAATTTTAATTATTAAAATAATGAGGGTATTCTGGTCATTTCACCTCTCTTTTCTTCTTCCCAGGCGAGTCCATCCCTTCCTCTCCCGTTTCTAGAGAATGCAATGTATTAAGATTATGGAAAGGAGGCTTGATGATATTAAAAATAGGGTTTACACGGAGAAAGAACGCCGGAAACGGTAGAGAAAGGGATGGACTCGTCGGAGAAGAAGAAAAGAGGCTTGAAATGACTAAAATATCCTCATTATTTTAACTATTAAAATTTTCCGGGCGAAATTTGGCCGACAACTTGACGATTAAAATTGACAAAAATTACATAGTTAAAGGTACTAAATTGACACTTTTAAAAGTCAGGACTGAAATTAATAGGATCCTTATTGCATTTCCTCTAATAATACTGATAAATTGGGTTTTCTCGATCAATCCTCTAATGGCCGGAATGATTGATGGTGCAGGTTTCTAAACAAAGCCTGTGTTCAAACAGGCGCCACGACTCCATGGATGCTCTGCCCAGTTTCGCAAGTAGAAGAAACAAAGCAAATGCTCCGATTGGTGCCAATCCTAATCTCCACCTTCATTCCCAGCATTCTCTTCGCCCAAATCAACACACTTTTCGTCAAGCAAGGCGTCACGCTCGACAGAAAAATCGGCAACTTCAATTTCCCCCCGGCCTCCGTCGTCGGCATGGTCACCTTCTCCATGCTCTTCTGCATCGTCATCTACGACCGAGCCTTCGTCCCCGCCGTCCGGAAATGGACCCAAAACCCCCGAGGCTTAACCCTGCTCCAGCGCCTAGGAATCGGCTTCGTCCTCAACATCGTCGTCGTGATCGTCGCCGGATTCACCGAAATGCACCGCCTCGCCGTCGCCAAGGAGCACGGCCTGGTGGAGAGCGGCGGGCAAGTGCCGCTCACCATCTTCACGCTGCTCCCCCAGCTCTTCCTGCTGGGATTGGCCGACGCGTTCGTGGAGGTGGCGAAGACGGAGTTCTTCTACGACCAGGCGCCGGAGAGCATGAAGAGCCTGGGGTCGTCGTGTTTTCCGACGAGTTTGGGGGTCGGGAATTTCCTTAGCAGCTTCGTGCTGTCCACGGTTTCTCGCGTGACGGAGAGGGGTGGTCGGAAAGGGTGGATTCTGAACAACCTTAATGATTCTCGTCTGGATTACTATTACTGGTTTATTGCGCTGCTTAATGTGGTGAATCTGGGGTTCTTTTTTGTTGTGGCTAAGTACTATGAGTATAAGGCTGAAATCTCGGATTTCTCAGAAGGGACGGTTGAATTGAATCAGAATGGATCTGCAGCAAACGGTGATACTGATCATGAAGCTTCACGAAAGTATTGAATAATAATAAGTAGATGGAAGACAGGCAGAATTTTAAGATGGGAAACAATATTAGTTTGACTCTGGTAATTTTTTTTATTTTTTATTTTTATAATTGTTCCTTCAATAAAAAATTTCTATCTCTATTATTTTATTTATATTGGATGTTATATTGTGTTGGTTATTCAACATGTCTATGTTTGCGTTGACATTATATAATATTTCCTTAGCTTTGAATCAAACATTGCCTCCCCACATCAGGTTTTTTCTCTTTTTTGAGGGAATGTGATTCCCTTGCTAAACTTAGGTAATTGATGAAGTAGTCTTTTGGGAGAATGGATGCCTGGGTATCCTTACACCGAATATCGTTCTCACAAGGAATGATTATAGGAGTAGAGCTTTAAGGTTCCAAACATAAGATATTGATTTCCTCATGGAAATCTAGCAAAATCGAATGATTGATTTGGATACAAACATAATATCAAATAACACACTATAATGAAAACAAATGATAAGAAAGTGGAGATAGATAGGAACTAAAGATAGGGCAAGATAGTGAAACCAAATTGGGAGCCAAAATATGATAGATGTCATATAACTATAGAGAAGCCATTCTCAAGGTCATCCCACACTCCTAGAACATTCAATGACATTCTCATGACTCAAGAATGTCTAAGAGGCATTTCATCAAACACTGTTCTTAACATCACACACTCCCCTTTTCTCAAAGGTGAAGTATGGTTGATCAACTAATTGAGCTTAGACTAAGTTGTCACTCCTTAATCAGGACTCAACCATGCATATGTCAATCAACATCATCAAGATCAAGTATCAACTTTCCTTTTCAACCAATTCAAAGTCATCCATCAAACACCTAGCATACATCCCTACCTCCTTCCAAGGAGAACTATCACACATAAGTATAACGAAAATAGCACAATATTCATAATCAATAAGGAAATCCATAACGAACACAAGATATAAGATCAAAGCAATAAAGCAAGAAAGTAAATTGCAAATGAATAAAATAAAGAGAAGAAAAACTTATCTATTGAAAATGGATATGAAATCTTTGAAATCCAAGATTAAATGCTTCAATCCAAGCTTTCAAAATGTTTAAGAACATAAATATAAGCCTAATCTAACCTAATAATATCAAAGAAAATGAAAGAGGGAAACTAGGGTTCTAAAATGAATCGGAAATATGCTAAAATGGCTTAAAACGGAGTTAAATACAAGGAAAGAAGGCTAGCCACGGGTGTGGCCGATCCCGTGGCCGAAAAAGTGTCTTCACTGGAATGTGGCCATGGACGTGGCCAATCCCGTGGCTACCTTCAGAGGATATCCTACTTAGCATCTTCGACTTCTAGGCTATTTTTCATCCCTAAAAATTTTGAATTAGCGTTTTTAATATTCATCAAAGTTGTAGCCCTTCAAGTTAGCTTTCCAATGACATAAAAATCAATTGATTTGGACATTTCTACGCAGAGATATGGTCAAAATACCAAGCAGTGGATAATTTATGCAGAAATTTCAACTTCTTGCTCTTTTGCTCCACTTTTGCCTTTGTTTGTCCAAATGACCAAGACCACTAAACAAACCTAATTTGGCTCTCTAA
This sequence comes from Ipomoea nil, assembly GCF_001879475.1. NCBI lineage: Eukaryota > Viridiplantae > Streptophyta > Magnoliopsida > Solanales > Convolvulaceae > Ipomoea > Ipomoea nil. The sequence continues at coordinate 1,405,561 of NW_017617116.1, read as the reverse complement.
GAGGTGTTACCCCCATCTTCATAGCTTCTCATTAGCTCCCATTGACTCTACATGCATCCGAAATGCCCCAAAAATCATTCAATTCATTTAAATCATCAAGAATTACACATAAACACACAAATGAATCAAATGAGGGACACTTTGGGCAAAATTATAACAAATAACAAGAAAAAAAAAGCATAAATGCAGGGTGAAATTATTAGCATTTAGACTCTTATCAGTAATGTTAGATTACCTTGCCATTTTACATAGCCCAGTTTTTACCAAACACAACAATCTAACATTTCATAAGGTAATCTAACATTCCGTGAACCAAACACTCCCTATTAGTTATGCCATGGACCCGGATCCATCTTACAATGTAGACCCGGGTCCAAAATAACAATTTATATGAACATTTAAGGTGTGTTTGGAAACCCGGAAAATGACTTCTGAAAGTCATTTTCCGGGTTTTGGGTGTTTGGCTACATTGGAAAATGACTGGTCAAAGGAAAATGAGGTGAAGTCAATAGAAAAGGAAGGCAATTTTCTGGAAAATGACTTCCCCTTTTTTTTGGGGAAGTCATTTTCCATCCACGCTACTTCACTACTTCACTACTTCACTTCTTCACTTCTTCACTTCTTCATATGAAAGCATACAAGAAGAAAGTGGAGAAACTGACACTACAGAATAGAAAGGAGATATATTTGAAAATGGAACAGCAGAATTAGCATCACAAGCATAAACAGACAACATAAATTATTCCTGCCACTGCAGATTCCTTTAATTAATACCAGCCTGTTGCTACTCACTCGATCTGGATGTTTTGCATTATCTATTGGACCCATTTTAATTTACCCATTTCTTTATCTTTAACTAGACATGCCAAGATTGCAGTAATCTGAGGAACATTAAATTCTTTCATGCCCAGAACATCATCTGCTTCATATGACAGACAAATAAAAGATATATATCCACTCTACAAAATTTTTATTTATGTTTTGTAGTTGGTTGGTTATGTTGGATCTTTAATACTTGATTATATTGGATCCTAAGACTTTGTGAATTTTAATTTTCAATACTTGATTTTGTTGATTCCTTTATGTTGTTTCTAACATGTAATTGTGGTTTCAAATTGCCATATTATGACAATAGTTTTAATACTAGAAAGAGAGGTTGAGAGCAAAGACATTCGAATTAAATACAACTAAAATTTATGTAGCATGGAATTTGAAATAAAAATTGTTATATTATACAAAAAACAATAAAAATATATTTATCGAATAACAATTAAAATGTTTAAGTATACCAATCTGTTCACTTTCTGGAAAATGAACCAAACACCAAAAGACAGTTGTCCATCATTTTCTGAAAAATGAACCAAACACCAAAAGACAGTTTTCCAGCCAAACACAGGAAAGGAAAATGACTTCAGGAAAATGACTCATTTTCCAGAAGTCATTTTCCTGCTTTCCAAACGGACCCTATGATCATTCAGTATGTAAATTATGAACTTTCAGTATATAAACTGTGTATTTTTGGATCCAAAGTGGAGCATGGACTTGTCCTCGGTCCAACAAAATGTAAACGTAAATTGGATATAGAATGGCACAAATGGTAAGTACTCATTATGCAGAACTGGAAGAGTTGAAAGTACAATGAAAACAATGATTTTTCAGCACCTTAGAGCATCCACATTGGTTGGGAAGAATGGGGAGATAATGTAAGAGTGATTAGGAAAGAGAGTGTGGGAGAGGAGAGAAAAAAAAAAAAAAGAAAAAACAAAACAAAAAAAAAAATTAAAAAAAAAAGAAAGTAGTCAGACAAGCGCGCCGACTGGCGCGCCTGACGCGCCTCCGGGCGCGTGCAGTGCACGCGCCCGGCTTTTGCCCAAGGCTGTGCGCGAACGCGCACAGCCTTGCTTCTTCTTCTTTCTCTTTTTTTTTTTTTTTTTTTTTTTTTTTTTTTTTTCTGACAATCTCCCTACATTTGCAGGGAGATTATTTTTCAATTATCTCATGTCCACACTAGCTATTATCTCATGAAGGGAAGATTTAATTCTGAATTCTCCCCACAATATCCACAAGTGTGGATGGCCTTAGCTGTTAAACACTAATTTGAACCAAACTGAAAGAGGTTCTGTTAAGAGATCTCTCTTACCCAGAAGAACACACATTTCTCTTTTGCCCCTGTACATTTAGTGTAGGAATGAATACAAACAACAAATCCACAAACCACCATGTCAGAAAGTAATCAACAAAAAAAACCAGAAAATGGAACCCACACTACTCCTTAGCAGCTTGCCCATGTCTGCAGAGGTGGTAGTCTAGGCAACATTTTGGTCTCAGACGAAGAAATTAACCAATTGGAAAGACTGGCATCAACCGGAATCTGTGTCTGGCAGTGTTTAAGATTGATTGTCGTGTTCAAACCCAGAGGATCTGAAATTCTCATATTTTCCTTCTCATTCTTTAGCTCCACTCTTTCTCTAGCTTTAATCGCTTTCCACTGAACCACATTTTCAACTGGATTTAACACAGAACTTACATACCGACCACCACCCGACAGTGAATCTCTGTTCCCTGTTTTCACGGGAACATGGCAATCTTCCTCGTCAAAATCCTCAATCTCGTCGAATTCAAGATCACTCTCGTCCAGTTCCATCTCGCCCTCCTCTTCCTCTTCATCCACGCAGTTATAGTATCTGTAATTTGAAGGGTACGATCGCATTGCCTTTGTTGCTTCTTCCTTGCTATACTCCCATTTTGTTTTCTCCTCACCCTCCGACAAATAATCTTCAATTTCCTCGTACTCTAATGGCTCATACGTCTTCACATTCAAATTAAACCTCACTTTCTTTTTCTTCATTTTAACATTTGCTTCTTCTTTTCGTCTTGCGCTGCATTAAACCACCCAAATTTTGCATAAAATAACTAAATTTCCAACATAAAAATTGTCTATCAAAACAAACATTCAAGAATCGGTATCCACGGCTAGAAATTATGAAATTTCCGACCACCAAAAGTGATCTTAAAACAAGTCAAAAGCCTTGTTCCGACCATTTTTGGTATCCGAAAAAATCTTTGTTGCTATTTCCGACCACTTTTTGCTTTTAACTTGATTTAAGATCACTTTCAAGTGGTCGGAAATTCCATAATTTCCAGTAGTGATCCTACCTGGTATTAGAATCTGATGCATCAAGCTTTTCAAAGTCCAAAGGCACATAACTTCCGGCGGCAACCTATACAGACACCAATTTAATGAAGATGATGAAGCTAAGAATTACCCGCTAATGATGTCTTTAATTAAGTTGCAGATAGATAGATTAGATGGTGTTAATTACCAGGTGATCAGTTGATTGAACTTTGCAGCTGCCTGGCTTTCTGCGTTTCCGTTTCTTGGCGTAACCAAAACAGGCAAGAAAACAACCCATTTTCATGGACTCGAATCTGCAAGAATATAATGTTGGTCTGCCTTACTTCTTCATTTGATGAAATGAAGGGCAATATAATATAATGTAGTATGGGGGAGATTTGAATGTGTTGTCTCCAACGGTACTTTGAAATATGCTAACGTTAAAAGAAAGCCGCAAAGGTTACTAATAATGACGGGAGAGGTGGGGGCATCACACCTTTTATTAAAACCAAAATCAATGGGGACCAAAACTTTTATTAGCTAGCTGTTTTCTCTGTTTTATTTTATTTTTTTCACCTTTAATTTAACCGTTTATTTATATTTCACTTTTAATTATTAAGGAATAAGGGTCAAATAGGTCTGCACACAATAAAACAATTAGGCCACTGAACTTAAAAAACTAACAATTGGGTCCCTAAACTAATCAATTTCAAACAATTCTTCCAATTTGAAGGTTTTCAACAGGTCAACAGGTCATCCTTCCAAATTAATTATTTTTTAAAATTTAAATTTTAAAAATTAATTATTTAAATTTAAAAAAAAAAAAAAAAAAAAAAAAAAAAAAAAAACTGGTTCCACCGTCTCCGGTTGGATTTCAGTTTTTTTTTTTTTTAATTTAATTTATAAATAATTAATTTTTAAAATTTATTTTTTTTAAAAAATAATTAATTTGGGAGATGACCTGTTGACCCGTTGGAAACCTTCAAATTGGAAGAATTGTTTGAAATTGATTAGTTTAGGGACCTAATTGTTGGTTTTTTAAGTTCAATGGCCTAATTGTTTTATTGTGTGCAGTTCGATGGCCTATTTGACCCTTATTCCAATTATTAATTATATGAATAAATTTATTACAAATGAAAAGAAATAATAAAAAATAAAAAATATTATAATTATTATATTTTAATGTAAATATATTGATTATTTTTTGTTGAAATTGGGAAACGGGGTCTAGATTGATCAAATAATGTATAAGTTTGTGTTTATTAATGTAAATGCACTAGTTTATACAAAAAATTCTAAAGTGATATACTAATATAGTAATATGCATTATCCTTTGGGCATTGCAGAGTTAGCTAGCTTTTTCCAATTCTCTTATAATATATAAAATAATAAATGTATGCATCATTATAAACATAATTTTTTGTTAAGAATTACATATGTATCTTTTATTTTTTTTTGGTTTTATTTTTATATTTAGGTATAAAATAAATGTGTCATACTTGTATTATATTTTAAATTAATTGTTACATACTTGCATTATGTTTTTGAGCTAACGTTTTAAAATGGAGATTTTTAGATTCATTAAATGATGTTTAAATTTATATTTATTAACGTAAAATTGGTTAGCTTCTTAAAAATGAAAGTTTTGAATGTTAATTTTAAAATCTCACAAATTTTAGTTAACATGCCCGATAAGCTTGATAGTTTGAAGTTTTAGGGTTAACGTAAAAAAATTTTGAACCTGACAAAAAAAAAAGTGATAAGTATGAATGGATAAACCTATATGGGTTGACCCGACCTGATTGGCATCCCTATGTGGCGCAAATTATGCCGTGGAAACGTGTTTACCATGCTTTGTGAACACGTTCTAAAACGGCGTCGTTTTTATGGGAAAAAAATTAATTAATGTGTTGTTAACGGCGTTTTGCATTCTATGTTCAGATTATGAATTTACATTTATTAAATTATGAATTTTCTGTTATGAATTTATAGTTATGTAATTATGAATTTTCTGTAAATTCATAATCACATAACAGAAAATTAATAATCTCATAACAAAAAATTCATAATTTCATAACAGAAAATTCATAATCTCATAAAAGAAAATTCATAATTTCATAACTGCACATTCATAATTTATGAGTATTGAAGAGGCTTGCGCGAAGAGGAAGTGAAACCGCGAAATGTGAAAATAAAGAAGAAAAGTCGCACTGTTAATTAAAAAAAAAAAAAAAATTGGTGGAAGATAACGGTGCCACTTACAGACACCGTTATCGCTTGGGACCGTATTCACCATCGATGATGAACACAGTTCCATGGCATAACGATTGCCTTTGTGGAACATAGTATTTCCATCCAAATTGTTTGGACTTTGGAGCCTTTAAGCCTTAGTTTCAACACAAAAGTTACACGCATAACATTTATATAGATGAGCAACACAAATATTGGCAATAAAACAGTACAATACTCATCTAAAACTTAAAATAAAATATTATAACTAGCTCCCATCAATCAGCGGTTGCTGTGCAACAACATTGTTTTGTTAGAGTGCATTTTCCACTATCATAGCCTTGTCTCTTACACTGTTCATCGCATTTTTTGCTAGACCAACATGTTCCTTTCTTGCTAATACACCTCTTCTTGGTTACCGGCAGACCTATTCTTCCACCTTCCATTTCATCACCAGAAGAAAGGATTACCAGCAAGAACAAGATTATGACTATGGACTTAAAACAACTCCCCATTGCTCTTAATTTATTTGTTTGTTTTACCTTCTTTCTATAGAGGTATGTGTGGGTGAATATCACTTATAATCTATCCAATTTATACTACTTACTAGATTAAGAGGATCTAAGTCAAATGGATAAAAATTAATTTTGAAATTTGTAAATATTGTTCTTAGTGGGGGTTACGTTTCTGTATTTTTAATCTTTCACCCTTATAGAATCTCATATTTATATTTAAGTCTTAACTTTTAGAGTAAAATTCAACGTTTCTTATTTCCTTCACACTTATAGAATGACAAATGTAAATTGGACATTGTTAGACTGAAAGATTAAGAACTCAATAACGTGAAACCTCTAAAAATACCATGTATAAAAATAAATTATATAATTAAAGACTAAAATTATTAGCTGAAAAATTGTGTATCCGGGGCCTACTATTAACATGGTAGGCTTAATTTGGGGAATTTAATTTCACGAATTTACGGAATCGATGGACGATGAATTAATTGACTTAATTAATCAGGACGAAAATTTGAAGTCAAAGTTGTTGAGGGGAAATCTGTTGTTTGAAAATATTTAATTCCTATAATATCACGCAATAATGGTGAACAAAGATAATTCCTATATATGATATCACATAATATCACGCAATATTAATTAATTCATACCATTTCACATATCTACTATAGTAATATGAGCCCAAGAGAGTTAGGTCTATAATGAGTAGAAAAAATGGCGGTTAAATTTTTTAATCAAATGAATAGCTCAAATTCATCAGATTTTAATTTTTCCATAAGATTTCTTAATTTATCCTTAATGAATATGATTATCCAAGTTGGCATAATTAGTACTATATTTTACTCTTATTAAATTAAATAATAATTTAGTAGCTACAACAAAAAAATAATACATACACATTTCTTTAATTTAGAATTATGTGTCTACAATGTATTTATTCAAAAAAATTATTCATTATTAATAAATTAAATAAGAGAAATAATTTCATTAGTTATATTGTCTTTATTTTTCTCCAATATAAAAATTCTTTACATTCAAATTCATCAATTGATTATATTCACTACAGTGTCCCTACAATGTCTTTATTAAAAAAAAAAATTATTCATTATCAATAAATTAATTAAGAGAAGTAATTTTATTAGTTATGTTGTCTTTATTTTTCTGCAATGTAAAAATTCTTTACATTCAAATTCATCAATTGATTATATTCACTACATTGTCTATTCTCTTTTTTTGTGCACTATTTTTTAAAATTAAATATCAAAGTTATAATACAAAATAATGTTATATATTTATTTACCAAGTATTTTATTAATACATGAAAAAATAAAAAATATATATAATTAATAAAGTCAATCATATTAACTACTTGAGGGATTTGTTGACAAAGAGAGTATTCAAATCACACAACAAATTGAAGTGAGAACTATCTCGCAATGTCCTTGTTTGACAATCAGCAGTTAGCGGTTAGCATTAGACGGATTTGACCAGCGAATTATATCAACGGTTGGTAAAAAATATTTAAAAAAATTAGTTGTTTAGATTAACATGTAAAATGACCTAAGGATAATAATAATAATAATAATAATAATAATAATAATAATAATAATAATAATAATAATAATAATAATAATAATAATAATAATAATAATAATAATAATAATAATAATAATAATAATTGTTTTAAAAAAAATAAAAAATAAATAAAAAATATATAATTAAGTCAATCATATTAACTACTTGGTGGATTTATTGACAAAAAGAGTATTCAAATCACACAACAAATTGAAGTGGAAAACTACCTCGCAATGTCCTTGTTTGGTAATCAGAAGTTAGCTCTTCAATATTAGTATATATTTAATATTTTATGCCCTAATTTTTATTTGCGCTCCCTTATGTCCCGTATTTGGTTTCAACCATACATATACAATTATTTTATTGACAATTATAATCAATCTTGACTATATTATCTTGCATTTGTAAACTTAGAATTACCTATTTAAATACGCAAATTCAACATTCAATTATTTATGCATGAACAATTCTAATTTAATCTTGCATTGATATACTTTAAAGTACTTATTAAAAAAAATATTAGGTATTATCCCAATGGCGCAATGCGCATAAAAAACTAGTTATTCCATAAAATATATTTACTTTCTTCTGAAATGTTTGGAGCTTTACGCCTTAGGTCCGTTTACTAAGTGAGAATTTTTTTTTTTTTTTTTTCAGTTTCTTGAAAAATTAAAGAATTAGAGAATAGTAAAAATAAAAAACATGTTTATTAGCACAATTTTGTATTTTGAAAACGGAAAAAAATTTAAAAACTGTTTTCTAAATGGAAAATAAAATTGTCCTATCATCTATTTAGCTATATTTCACAATACACGCACCATTATTTACTTATATATTCATTCATTACTATGATTATATTAATTATCATGTTCTTTCATACAATCATACTCCGTATCATTTATCATCCTCTTCTATCTTTTCTACCCGCATTTACTTATATAAACGTTAACTTATTTGCTTATGCTTAAAATTAGGCATTATTCACATTATCACAATTAAAATTTGAACTCCACACCAAGTTTTAGATTTTGATTGAACTCAATATATTATTCATTCGGATATTTTTAGTTATGCTATATCGTAATACAAGTGTGGTCCAGATATATCATATATAAAAATTTCACATATATTGGGCTTCAAACTAAAATTTATAGGAAAACGGTCATTTCCCCACATGATTTTTGCCTCCAAACTTTGGCATCATTATGTGCCTTTTATATATTGGGTGCTAATAAATTTTATCTATTGGGTGTCAATAAATTGACAAATCCACCACTAACTAATAAATAAATTTAATATCAATCACATGATAACACCTCAGGAAGGGAAATTTGTAGGGGAAATATAGAGTTAATACCCAAAATGGTCCCTCGACTATGCCATAATTACCAATTTGGTCCTCAACTACTATTCTTACCCAATTAAGTCCTCAACTATGTAACTTTTACTCAATTAAGTCCTCAACTATACAATTCTTACCCAATTTAGTCCTCAACTATACAATTCTTACCCAATTTAGTCCTCTGTATTAATTTGACTGTTTGTTGACTGTCAAAAGTCGGGATAAAATTATAATTTTACAAGATTTCTCCTTCCTCTCCATTTAGCAGCGCCAAACCATGCAGCAATACACTCAGATCAGATTTCGATCGTCAAAAAATCGTTGGAAATCAAATTCATGGGCTATCCGATGCATAACCACTACTTCGATACTGACATATTTAGAACCCAACTGGAGCTTATTGCTATATGGTTTGGCGCTGCTAAATGAGGAGGAAGGAGAAAACTTGTAAAATTACAACTTTATTTCCACTTTTGACAGTCAACAAACAGTCAAATTGACAAAGGACTAAATTGGGTAAAAATTGTATAGTTGAGGACTTAATTGGGTAAGAATGATAGTCGAGGACCAAATTGGTAATTACGACATAGTCGAGGGACTATTTTGGGTATTAACTCGGGAAATATATGAGGATAGTTTGTAGCATTTGCTCAAAATTATATATATACATTTCATTCAAATGAATATATCCAAAAATATTTTATTATCTAAACTAAATTTTAGGTGAACTTAATATGTTATTGGTGCGGATATATTTTTAGTTATGTTATATACCGATATAAATTTGGTTTGGATATCAAATGTAAAAAATGTCACATATATTAGAATTCAAAGTAAAAATTATATTTATTTCATTTAAACCAAAAATATCAAAAATATTTAAATATAACATCTAAAAATCACATGAAATTAAACTTGTATTAAATTTATAATTTTAGTCTAAAAAAATAAATTTGAAAAAATAATCATTACTAAACACGTTTTCTAAACAAAAAAATAGAGAATACAAAATAGAGAAATGAAAACTGAAAATTTTAAAAATAAAAATAGATAACAAAACAAAGGGAGAACAGTGTTCCAGAGGGAAAATAATTTTCAGGTTGTGTTTTCAGAGAGAGGATGCAAAAGAATTTATTAGAGATAATATAGTAGATTGGTGCAGCTATTTTCTGCTTAACTATGTCTTCTATATAGGATAGCAAGGGAAGTATTTGTAATAAATTATGGTACTAATTTAAAATTTCATAATTTATATACTGAATATTCACAATTTATATACTGAATGTTCACAACTTACATACTAAATATTCACAACTTAAATATTGATTGTTCTCAATTTATGTATTAAATGTTCACAATTTACATATTGAATGTTTATAGTTTTATATACTAAATGTTCACAATTTACATATTATATATTCACAAATTGAATCGTAAATATAAAATATGTAAATTATAAACATTCAGCATATAAATTATGAATTTTTACCTGAGTCCAGCTTGCAAGGTGGACCCGAGTCCATGGCATAACTATTGCCACGACTCCATGGCCGAGTATTACTCTAATTTATTATTAAAAAACAACATATGTTACTCAGTTGAGTGCCAAAACAAATTAAAAATTTAAATTCTCCTATAGTCCCCTCAATCAAGGGTTACTTTGCAACAACATTGTCTTAAGAGGGTGCATTTATCGCTCGCGTCTCTTGCATTGAGCATCGCATGCAGCGTTAGACGACCAACATTTTCTTTTCTTGCCAATGCACATCTTCTTGGTTAAGTGCAAGTACATAATACGATAACTGCAACATATATATTGTAACTTAAATTAACAGATTATGTATCTATAACTAAATTCAAGGTACATAATATGTTAATTACAGGTGCATAATTCACAACATGTACATAATCAAGATACATAATATGAAATCTACAGGGAAGAGCCGAGTTCTTGGACATTGGCATAGGATGGTTCATAATCAGATTTCAACTTCAATCAGTCACTTTCTATGTCATTTTATGCTAAAAATTTTAACAATTGTTTCCTTTCAAATTGTTCACACTTGAAGCGTTTGTTTTTAGTATTATTGACTCCGTTACAATATAGTATATGTTCATAGCTACTTTTTCTATTGAAGCACAAACAATCAATACTGCGCGTTCTTACTGAGACTCAAACCTATGACCTCCAATTTAGACTTTTGAGCCTTTATTCCTTAGTTTATCGAAATATAGCGATTTACGTACTATGTTCAATTTCAACACAAAAGTTATACGCATAACATTTATATAGACGAGCAACATAAATATTGGCAATAAAATAGTACAATACTATTTTGTAACTCCCATTAATGAGCGGTTGCTGTGCAACAACATTGTTTTAAGAGGGTACATTTGCCGCTATCATAGCCTTGTCTCTTACACTGTTCATCGCAGTTTTTGTCGGACCAACATGTTCCTTTCTTGGTAATGCACCTCTTCTTGGTTACCGGCAAACCTATTCTTCCACTTTCCATTTCATCAGCAGAAGAAGAGATTACCAGCAAGAAGAAGATTATGACTGTCGACTTAAAAGAACTTGCCATTGTTCTTAAATTTGGGATTCTAATTTTATTTGTTTGTTTTACCTTCTTTCTATAGAGGAATGTGTGAGTGAATATCACTTATAACATATTCAATTTATACTACTTAGTAGATTAAGAGAATCTAAGTTAAATGGTTAAAAATTAATATGAAGTTTGTAAATATTGTTCTTAGTGGGCATTACGTTATTGTGATTTTAATCTTTCACCTTTGTAGAATCTCATATTTATATTTAAGTCTTAACTTTTAGAGTAAAATTTACCATTTCTTATTTCCTTCACACTTATAGAATGACAAATGTAAATTGGACATTGCTAGACTGAAAGATTAAGAACTCATCAATAACGTGAAACCTCTAAAAATAATGTATAAAAGTAAATTATATAATTAAAGACTAAAATTATTAGCTGAAATATTATGTATCCGGGGGCTACTATTAACATGGTAGCCTTAATTTGGTGAATTTAATGTCACAAATTTACGGAATCAATGGATGAATTAATTGACTTAATTGATGAGGAAGAAAATTTGAAGTCAAAGTTGTTGAGGGGAAATCTGTTGTTGGAAGATATTTAATTTCTATAATATCACGCAATAATGGTGAACAAATAGATAATAATCCTGTTTGGTAAATGATTGTTAGCTGATTGGGTTAATTTGAAGGTATAATTAGTTGATAATATTAGCTGATTGTAGAAAAATGTTTGGTAAATTAGCTGCTAGTTGATAGTCGTTGTTTGGTATAATTTCTTTTCTCAAAAACCTAATTGAAAAAGTTGTTTTGAGTAGTTTTTGAATTTTAGCATTTTTGAGTTACAAAAAATTAATTAACCAAACATTTATAATAATTTTTTAACCAAGTCAAAGAGCTAATAGTGGTCAAATAAATCAAAATTGACATATAGGCTAACTATTTTACCAAACAGGGCCAATATCTATGATATCACACAATATTCCCCGCAATTTTTTATTTTTTATTTTTTGAAAGCATTCCCCACAATATTTAATTCCTATCATATCACCTAGAGTTAGTTCTAGGAATGATCCATTGACTATTGACATTACCAATTTTTATTCTTTGACTTTCAATTGGACCATAAATAGTCCCTTGACTATTGATCTTTACCAATTTCGTCCTCGACTTTCAATATGACCATATTATTAATTTTGTTTCAAATTTGGTCCTTCAGTTAAATACTCATTAAATAAACATTAAATTTAAGAATAATAATGTAAAAAATTGCTTGTTGTTAAGATAGACAAATTCAGTTCATAAATTTAATACATTGATTTCATCATTGTGAAGAACTAGAATATTTACATTATTATATTTAAATTTAATGTTGGGGAAATTGCATCTTTGGTCCCTGAGTTATACCCAAGTTCCGATTCAGTCCCTGAGTTATGACTGTATACATATTTAGTCCCTCAGTTATGAACAAAGTGGCGTATTTGGTCCTCGGCCGTTAAAAGTGACGGAAAATTTTAAAAAAATTTAAAATTTGACGGGTAAAGTAGGAAATTCACATTTTATTCTCCTTCTTATATCAAAACCACTTTCACAACATTATTTTTCACTTCTTAGCCTCTTATTTCATGATTGTTCAATTTTAAAAGCATTTCAATAACTTTAGTATGACTTGTTAGGAACCTAGCTCTCGTATAACAAACTTAAGACTTAGCACAAAAATAAAGAAACATTTGATCATTGTCTTCAGACGTGTGAAACACACTATCCTATCAATTTTCAATTTTCCTTACTAAGAAACAAATGTAATCAAATCAGAACTTTTGAGATACAAAATGATGTCAAATTTCTCAGGTTGCTTTTATGAGAAATTCACCAACTGAATAACTTGAGATTTTTAGTATGTAACATTTTTTCGTATAGTGTGTTTCTTTATTTGTGCTAAGTCTTAAGTTTGTTATACGAGAGCTAGGTTCCTAACAAGTCATACTAAAGTTATTGAAATGCTTTTAAAATTGAACAATCATGAAATAAGAGGCTAAGAAGTGAAAAATAATGTTGTGAAAGTGGTTTTGATATAAGAAGGAGAATAAAATGTGAATTTCCTACTTTACCCGTCAAATTTTAAAATTTTTAAAATTTTTCCGTCACTTTTAACGGCCGAGGACCAAATACGCCACTTTGTTCATAACTGAGGGACTAAATATGAATACAGTCATAACTCAGGGACTGAATCGGAACTTGGGTATAACTCAGGGACCAAAGATGCAATTTTCCCTTTAATGTTTATTTAAATGATTGTTAACTACATGACTAAATTTGAAAAAAAAAAAATCAATAGTCAATGGACGGTTAAATTGAAAGTCAATGACAAAAATTAGTAAAGATCAATAGTCAATGGACCATTTATGGTCCGAGTAAATTTCAATTTTGGTCAACTGACTATTGAACTTGTGTTAATTGCAACATTTGACTTTCAAAAATGTTAATTTAGTACCTTGACTATGCAATTCTTATCAATTTTTGTCACGCCAGCCAAATGTGACCGGAAAATATTAATAAATAAAATGATGAAGGTATTTAGTCATTTCACTACTCTTTTCTTTTTTTTTTTTTTCGGCGAGTCCATCTTTTCCACCATGTTTTCGGCGAATGCAATAGAACTTTTCCACCAATGGAACTTGTAAGATCCATTTTTGTTGCTACGCCTTGAGCCAGACTGAATGTTTATATTTATAATAATAATGCAACTACAATATGCTACAATTTTTATTTATTTATTTATTTATTATTTTTTTTTTTGTGGTAGGGAAAGAGGAGCTATAAGCCCCATGATTAGTGAATACGTTTCATATTTCCCCCCTCCAATTCATCCCTCGTAACATGGGAACATCTAATAGGTAACTAAATACTGTTTTTTTTTTTTTTTTATATTAGCGGTAGGTTATCAATTCATGGGCAACCAATGGATGGAAGCCGGCCACATCATAAGGTAAAAATATGGAAGGAAAATATAGGAGAGGAATAAAGCATTTTTCTTATAATAATGAACAATGACACTTTACAATGAACCTATAGTATTATAATAATGAACAATGACACTTTAAAATGAACCTATAGGAGTTAATACCCAAAATCGTCCTCGACTATAGTGATTTTTCTCAATTTCGTCCTAAACGACTTTGGTGACCTAATATCGTCCAGACTTTTGTGTTTCGCTCAATTTAGTCCCAGACTTTTGTATTTTTGCTCAATTTAGTCCCTCATTTGTTATTCTGTCCATTTGGTGTTAAATAAATAGACAATTCAGTAATTTTAATATTGACATTTCTTTACTCATAGACATGTGAACTGCGAAATCTCTTTTTTTTTTTTTTTTTTTTTTTTTTTTTTTTTTTTTTTATGAATTACTCCCAGAATTACTCCTAAAACTGCGAATATAAACTTTGATTTGCAGGTCCGGGAGTAATTCTGTGTGTAATTCGTACAAGAAAAAGGAATTTCGCACTTCACAAGTTGAAAGTAAAGAGAGATCAATATTGACATTACTAAATTGTCCCTTTATTTAAAACCAATTTGACGGAATAACAAATGAAGGACTAAAGCGAAACACAAAAGTCTGGAACGATATTAGGTCACCAAAGTTATTTAGGACGAAATTGAGAAAAACCACTATAGTCGAGGACGATTTTGGGTATTAACTCGAACCTATAGTATTATAATGATGAACCATATTTAATGATACAATTTGCCTCCGAATATTCCCTAGACCCAACTCATGAATCTCTATTCTTTGACCCAATTATCCTTTAAATCTAAGCTCCATGACTCCATCACCGAGTATTACTCGATGAATACACTAGTTTATTATTTAAAAAACAACATATTTTACTCAGTTTGAGACTTTTGAGTGCCAAAACAAAAATTTAAATTCTCTCATAGTCCCCTCAATCAAGGGTTACTTTGCAACAACATTGTATTTAGAGGGTGCATTTACCGCTATCATAGCCTTGTCTTTTGCATTGACCATCGCATGCAGCGTCATACTAACTGCAACATATATATTGTGTAATTTAAATTAACAGATTATGTATCAATAAATAACTAACTGTACATAATGTTAATTGCAAGTGCATAATTTGCAATATGTACATAATATATTAACTGAAAGTACATAATATGTTAATTGAAAAATACATAATATGTACAAGATCTGCAAAATAAATGGTAGACCATGATCCATGATATAATTATTGTTTAAAAAAGGGATAGATGTGTAGAAATATATCAGTTATAACCTATCCAATTTATACTATTTACTAGATTATGTGAATCCTAGCCAAAAAAAAAAAAAATTAAAAATTAAACTAAATCTTGAAGCTTGTAAATATTGTGCTTGGTGGGATTACATTACCGTGTTTTTAATATTTAACCCTTATAGAATCTCATTTTTATATTTAAACTTTTAATTTTTAGGGATATTATGGTAAAACCCAGAATTTCTTATTTCCTTTGCACTTCAGGACGACAAATGCAAATTATTAGATATTGTTAGACTGAAAGATTAAGAACTCAATAACGTGATGCCTCTAAAAATAAATTATATAATTAAAGACAATTTATTACCTGTACACAATTAAAGTATGAGAAATTATTACTTGATTTGGTGAATGTAATGTCACAGATTTACGGAATCCATGGATGAATTAATTGACTTTATTGACCAAAACGAAAAGTTGAAGTTAAAATGGTTGATGGGAATCTGTTGTATGAAAATATTTAATTTCTAAAATATCACGCAATAATATAATGGTGAACAAATCAGAAAATTAAGTTCTCTAGAAAATAGAGTTAATTTTAAGATTACTGACATTTATCAATTTTTATTGGGGGAATTCTATTTGCACCACCCTAATTGCTATTTGCACCACCTATTTAATAGGTGTGATAACTTTTAGGTGGTGTAAATGAAAAATTGCTATTTGCACCACCTTCATTAATTTTAGTCAAACATTATTTTTTTAACAAATATTTATTATAAATGACACTTTTTCCCCTTAGGTATATGCTTTTAACACTTTTTCCTTCTTAGTTATTCATGTATCCACATTTGCCTCATAGTTATATTAAAAGTGGCATGTTTTCTTCCTTTTATGTTTGATAGACATTTTTACCATTAAAACTAAATATTTCATTTATTTTTTCTTCTCCAACAAATTATTGTTTATATGTACGGATGGTCACGGTTCAGTTCAAACAATTTTTTTTTATTTATTTATTATTGTCAGTTCAAAATTTATTTATTGATTATAAATTTTATTTCTTATTTAAAAAAAAATTAATAATTATTTTTTTGTATTTTATTTTTTCGGTTCTGAATCGTAAGCAAAGCCAAAGGGAGTTTGTTTTAATTTGCAATCACACGTGTTATATATTACTCTTTCGAACTTCATTCCAATTAAAAAGGGGGAAAAATATTGATTTCTTAGGCTTTCGCAGTCATATTGAAGTTGACAATCCATTACGTTCCAATGGCATTTTGGAGTGTGATTTTATATCTAAGATTATATTTGATTTCTCTCTTTTTGAGGAATGCACACCTTCATTAAAGGACATATATACTAGTAATCTACAATTGACTTTTTATTGACTTTCAATTTAATCATAATTGACTCAACACCCTTTTTATTGATTTTCAATTTAATCATAATTGATCCATTGACTCTAAGTTTTGTTCTAGATTTGGTCCTTTGGTTAAATATATGTTTAATATGCATTAAATTTTAAGGGTAAGAATGTAAATATTAGCTAACAGAATTGTCTTTCTAGATTTGTATATTTTAGGGTGTTGAAACGAATGATATAATCGCCTCAAATTTGAGATACAAACTCATCGGTAGTCTGGTCCAATATTACTTATGCATCAACATGTTCTTCACATTCTCACTTATGATGAGTCTAGTGTATGAAGTTTATGAATTTAATTTGCCATCTCAGTAACAAGCCAACCTTTACATTTTTACACTTAAATTGAACTCATACTAAATAAATATTTACCTGAAAGACCAAATTTGAAACAAAATTAATAGCATCCAGAAACCAAGAGAAATTGGGAGTTGGGTCTCAGACATAGCAAGGAATTGAAGGGAAGGAACATAGAAAGGCTTCAAGGACGATTAATTCCTAATTTTTTTTTTCTCTTTACTTGGTGTAATTGAGATGTTTACTTTAAACTTTTGTGATTCTTTTGTCATCATGAGTGGCTAATTTTATTTAAGTGTTTTGAATTCTTATGAAGTTTATTCATGTAGCTTGTGCTTAAACTTTTGAGATTATAATACTTATATTCCTTCGATATTGTGTTTGTGTGATTTGATTGTTAAGTAGTGCATAGAACTAGGCCCGAGTTGGTGTATGCATTCAGAGAAATATTAGAAATCGATCATATCAAAGCGATAACTTTTTATTAGATCAGCAAGGTAATATCATT
Organism: Ipomoea nil; assembly: GCF_001879475.1. NCBI lineage: Eukaryota > Viridiplantae > Streptophyta > Magnoliopsida > Solanales > Convolvulaceae > Ipomoea > Ipomoea nil. Next base: position 1,387,744 of record NW_017617116.1, on the reverse strand, counting down.
AGACGGTCACGTACATTGTTCTCCACCTCCACCTCCACCTCCACCACCGCCACCGCCACCGCCACCGCCACCGCCATGTGGCACTTTACAACAACATTGTTTTAAGAAGGAGCATTCACCGCCACAAAGGCCCTCATCCTTGCACATGGACTCGCAATGGCCTTGAGACCAACACCTTCCTCTCTTGCCAATGCACAACTTCTTGGCTTCTGCAGACATTGTTGGACCCATTTCTGTAGAAGAAAGGAGCATGAGAAACAAGATTATAACAATTGACTTCAAAAAATCTGCCATTATTGCTCTCAGTTTTGAGCTCTTATTTTATTTTAGTATTTTACTTTAGATTTCTGTGGAGATATATGTAAATGAATGTCACTTATAGCCTATATATATACAGTTTATTAGATTACTAGAATTGAAGCCAAATAAATAAAAATTATGCTTGAAGTTTATAAATATTGTTCTTGGAGGGGTTATGTTACTGTCTTTTTATTCTTTAGCCCTTATAGAATCTTATCTTTATATTTTAACCACAACTTTTAGAGGTATTATGGTAAAACCCAGAATTTCTTATTTTCTTCACACTCGCAAGATGACAAATGCAAAATGGAAAATGGTTATTATATTGAAAGATTAAAAACGTCGTAATGTACCCAGGACCTTGTGGTCCACTAGTACTAAGTTGCTCTCTTATGTGGGAGGTGGTAGATTTGAGCCTTGACATACTATTTATAAAAATAGAAATTATATAATTAAAGATAAAATTAGTAGTGGTACACAATTGGAGTACGAAAATTTATTATCTAGGGACCAAAAATATAATAATGTTGAAATAATTCATTTTATTTTGGAGACTAACGCTCACAATTGGAGTACGAAAAATTATTATCTAGGGACCACACAAATATAATAATGTGCTAATAATTCATTTTATTTTGAAGACTAACGCTACAACTATCCTAGTATCTTCAGGAGGTAGCGAATCGATTTTATTAAAAATGTGAATACACAAGACTTATATATTTCTTTTTTCACCGTTCTTTGGGATTATGACTTAGATTCAAATCCTGCTATCATTTTTATTATATATGATTTTATCGACTTATTCCTCCTATATGGTGGCAATCCTAGAAGCAATCAAGGATATGACTATCAAGTCACACATACATTTGTCTAAGGAGTTAGACCAACTTAACTTCAATATCCTAATGTTGGAGCAACAAATTGCTAACTAGGTTTCTACATTGCCATCTTATTTCGAGAGTCCTTTAGAGAAATTTGATTCCATATATATTTTTAATAACATCCAAGATGAATTCAAAGCAAGAAACTAACCAATCAAGTGCCTAAGGAGGATGAAATAGTGGTCAACGATCCGAGTTCAAGAATAATTGCACCAAGTTGAGAAGGGAGAAGAGTTTTACAAACTCTTTAATGTTCCATTGAATAAGATTAATGAATCTCTTGCTTTCATTTATAAAATAATGAGACCTTGCATTGACATACACCACTTACAATAATAGCTTTCAAAATATCGTGGTGTTGATGTTGGAAACATAGCATCAAATGGCATGGAAAGTGGTATTTTGTGGTACAAATATTAGTGGGATCCAATTTTGATTTGGGTCGCGTCAAAGTGGATTCGAGTTCTTCGTAGTGAGACGAACAGATTGATATATTGTATGCTCAAAATGGATAATAGGTGAAAGAGAAATTAATTCTCAAATTAAAGTAGATCCATTTGAGTTGGAAAATGAAGGTGAAAAGGCTTTAAAGAAGCTTTTGTGCCACATTGGTTTGGAAAGTAGATTTGCACCATTATATATACAAGAGCCTTTTTAAAATATATTAAATTGTATAGCATAAAGGTTTTCTCTTGAACGTAAGGGGAGTGGGGGTGCAAATAAAATTCCCTCAAATTGAGTATGAAAAGGTTTGACTTGTATATGTTGGCACATAGAGTTAATTTTTGTATGGTGAATTGTGGACTAGTGGACTACTACCATTTGGTCAACATAGGTTTGACTGCTACCATTCGTTCAACTCAGGTTCGGGTATCACTCGTAAGTACCATTTTGGAAGCGACCGTTCTGGCAGTAAGGTTGTCTGTTATGAAGGTTACAATATGCATGGTTTTAAACCAGAGATTAATGCCATGATTAATTACTATTAATTCCTCATCTCTTATATAAGCATGGTTGAGCATTAGATTTTAGGAACAATAACAAATCCTACAATTTTTCCAACTCTCAAAACTCTGCTCTTCCTCCTTCTAAATCTTCCTGTGTTCTAGTTCGCCGGGTTTACGGTTTTAAGTGTTTAAGTGCTCAAACATTAAACTGCAGCTTGTTTTGTCTTGAAAAAACCTAGGCTACAATGCTTCTAACACCTTTGAGAGATAGCAAATAAGGTTTTAAGAATAGTGTGGATATCACACGACTCAAACTAACAACCTTAACCATTTTTTCCCGTTAGTTGCTTGTAGTGCTTGTTATTATTTTCTAGAAATAATCTTTTTCGTAGGATTATTTCGTAACAGTTGATATTGGGGCATTAGGTTTGGTTAGAGAATATCATAGTTGAAAAATAAAGTCAAGCTAAGGACTATAAAGGCAGGGACGGAGCCGGGGGGGGGGGGGGGGGTAGAGGCCCCCCTCATCCCACCCGCACTCCCACCCCATATATAATCTTTGTATGTATATATGAATATATAGTACAAGTTTTAGTATTAGTATAAAAAAAATTGCCCGCATGGGTAGCTCAATTGGTCATAGAGGTGAAACTTTGGAAGAATGACTAGGGATCGAGTCTCACCAGCGGCAGTGTGGGAGCAACCTCTCAAAGTGAGGGGGGCAGCACCGGTCTAGCCTCTGTGGTTCATGTTCAATTGAGGAGTGAGCACTGGTCTAGAGTCACCATGATTCTTCCTTTTGGAAGAATAAAAAAATTTATTAAATATCAACAAGGAATGGTTCATGTTCAATTGAGGAGTGAGCACTGGTCTAGAGTCACCATGATTCTTCCTTTTGGAAGAATAAAAAAATTTATTAAATATCAACAAGGAATGGGTTAGATTGGCAATAGTAAAGGTTAAGGCTTTGAATCCTTTGGCATCAACATAGTTTTACAATTTTTTTGACTCCTACCCCCATGGCTTCAACACAGTCACGTTTTTAATAGTTTTTAATATTTAACACACACACACACACACACACACACACACACACACACACACACACACATATATAACATTCTTTTATATTAATAATGAGATAATGAGATGTGTAGTTTATATGAATATTTTTATAAAGTTTCGATGTGTTTTATTTTTCGCATATATCCAACAATATTTACAATTATATTTCTTAGGTAATTTATTTATTTTTTAAAAATTATCTCTTTTGTTTTAATGTTTCGTCTTTATTGAAAAAAAAAATTCTAACTTCGTCTTTGGCTCCATCCATGTATAAAGGGATTCTTGTTCAACGTGTGGATTGTGAATGAGCCGGGCAAAACTATAGATCGTTTCATTTATTCTTTATACATACATTGATGGATATATTGGATCCGGAACGAACCGACCCGGAGAGACGGACCCGAGGCGCCTCGGCCCAACCCCTTGGGCCGTGGTCGGGTCGGCCCAAAGCAACTCGGCCATGGGCCGAGCCCGGCCACGGACGAGCTCGGTACACCCGAGCTCGTCACCATGGACCCGGCTACTGCCGAGCCGAGCCGGTCCATGGTGGACTCGGCTAGCCCGAGCTCGGCCATGCCGAGTCGCCCCGCTTTGGACCCGGTCCCGGAGGGGACGTGGTCAAAGCGGGCCGATCTAACCACCCCCGGTTCTAGGGGCGGTTGGGGGTTGAGCTGGTATAAAAAGCTCCCTCCTTGTCCTAACAAAGGGCCCTGATCATTACACAACACAACATATTCCTGAATTACTATCTTCTAGCATTATTGTCATAATCGAGTCTTGTAATAGCTTATTAGCGACAATTAATACAATATACGGTCCGTGCGGCCTTACGATATCTCTGCGTTATATTATTTATTTCGTACGTATTCTTATCCGGGTTTAAATTAAATCCATCATACATACATATATATATATATATATATATATATATATATATATATATATATATATATATATATATATATATATATGATATTAGAAATCAATCATATCAATTCAAAGCCATAACTTCTTATTTAGATTGGCACGGTAATATCATTAGATTATCACATACATCCTTCTTCTCCAACTCCACCTCCACTACCGCCAAGAACCGGGGATCCACTACAACAACATTGTTTTAAGAAGGAGCATTTACCGTCACAAAGGCCCTGCCCCTTGCACAAGCTCTTGCAATGGCCGTCAGACCAACACCTTCCTCTCTTGCCAATGCACATCTTCTTGGCTTCTGCAGACATTGTTGGACCCATTTCTGTAGAAGAAAGGAGCATGAGAAAGAAGATTATTATAACAATTGACTTCAAAAAATCTGCCATTATTGCTCTCAGTTTTGAGCTTCTTATTTTATTTTAGTATTTTACTTTATATTTCTGTGGAGATATATGTAAATGAATGTCACTTATAACCTATATATACAGTTTATTAGATTACAAGAATTGAAGCCAAATAAATAAAAATTAGGCTTCAAGTTTATAAATATTGTTCTTGGAGGGGTTATGTTACTGTCTTTTTATTCTTTAGCCCTTATAGAATCTTATCTTTATATTTTAACCTTAACTTTTAGAGGTATTATGGTAAAACCCATAATTTCTTATTTCCTTCACAAGTCACAAGATGACAAATGCAAAATGGAAAATGGTTATTATTTTTTTTTTTTGAGAGATTAATGCTACAACTCTTTTATCCCCTCAAGAGGTAACGAATCGGTTTTATGAAAAATGTGAGTACACACAAGTTGAAGTTGAAAAAATTGATTCCATATATATTTTTTGAATGACATGCAAGTTGAAGTTGATGATCAAAACATTCACTTAATTAAAAGAACACCGATGGATCCTCACCAATAATCCACAAGAACTTGAAGTAGAAAATCTACCAATAGAAGCCATCCAAGACGTACTCAAAGAAAGAAACTAACCAAGTGCCTAAGTAGGATGAAATAGTAGTCAACGAGGTCAAGAATAATTAATATTGCACACATACGCTCATGATTGAAAAAATTGCTAAGCGCTTTTTGATCTTCCTCGGGATGCTGATTAATCGCCGTCTAGGCGCTTGTGTATTTTTTTTTTAATTTTTTATTTTTAGAAATATGTTTATTTTTTTTTTAATTTTTAAGACTAATAATTATAAATTATTTAATACTTTAACAGCCCGTTTGGTGGTCGGAGGAGGGTCTGGAAGTACTCTGCCTCCGATGATTCAGATGGTCGCGATGAGGCGTCGACTCCAGCTCTGCCCTCCGATCGTTGATCCACCGGCGAGAGGCCGCGATTGTGATTGGAGGACCATCAACGCCTAAGGGGCGGTACACGGCGGAATAATATGAGTTTGGGGATGTTTCTGGCGGTGCCGAAGGGGCGGCACACGGCAGAGACGTAGCCGGGTTCGGAGGAGTTCCTGGAGGTGTGGGGCGCGTCGATGCCGGAGGTTTTCAGGCTGTTTGGGCTGCATTTTCTGCTGCTGGAGATGTTTCTAGGCCGGTGGTCTCATTTTCTGCTGCTGGAGATGTTTCTAGGCCTGTGGTCTCATTGGCACTGCCTGAGCTGTTGCGGATTCAACAACTTCGATCCGGAGAGACGTATCTTGAACCATGGAGTCATGTATTTCGAGTGGTTCAGTTGCTGCCCAAGGTTGTAGCAGTTCAACAATGGCAGAGACTAATCAGAGAAAGAATCCTATCCAAAGAGATGCAAAATAGAGAGGAAGGGAGGAAGGGTAAAATAGGAAATAAAATATAACATATATTCCTGAGGACTCAGGAATAGGTTAATACCAGGGGCCCCCCTAGTAATAGCTATTCCCCTTACAAGGGGAATAGGTCCTTTGTTCCTGGGAATAAAATTGTTTACCAAACAAAGTAATAGGCCTATTACTGGGAATGTTATGTCATTCCAGGCCTATTCCGTGAACCAATCGTGCCATAATAGTTAACACTAAAATATTAAATATTAATCTAAAAAACATCTAGACATTGAACAATTTAGTATTATTTCGCTCAAAACAATGTCATTTTGAGTGAAATAATCCAGAAAAATAAAAAAGAACAATAGCTAATCGACCGACTAGGCGGCCTAGTCGGTGCCGAGGAGGCCTAGGCGGTGCCAATGATGCCTAGGCAGTAGCATCTAAGCTGCCTAGTCGGCAGGCAACTGATTATGGTAATAGGCTAGGCTATCGGCCAGCTCTTAGTGCTTAGGCGGAATTTTTACAACACTGCATACACTTGTACTTGAAGTTGAGAAGAGAGAAGCTAGAATTTTACAACCGTTTAATGTTCCATTGAAGAAGCTTCATGAATCCCTTGTTTTCATTTATAAAATTATGAGACCTTACATTGGCACACGACCGACAATAACTTTCAAAATATATATTATGGTGTTAATCGATATTGGGGAATTAGGTTGGGTTATACAGTATTATATAAAATTATATAATTATATTCAAAACACTATGGTGTTAATATCATTCTTTTCATTTATTCCTTTATCCATATGATATTAAAAATCAAATCCATAACTTTTTATTTAGAATCACATGGTGATCTCATAAGGCTACAATATACATCCTTCTCCTCTTTCTCCACGACGGGGCTCAGTACTGCAACAACATTGTTTTAATTCGGAGCATCTACCGCTACAAAGCCCATCCGCCCTACACATGCTATTGCAATGCTTGTCAGACAGGCACCATCTTTTCTTGCCAATGCACCTAACCTGCTTGGCTTCTGCACTAATTGTTGGACCAATTTCTGTAGAACAAAGGAGCATGAGAAACAAGATTATGGCAATCGACTTAAATATATCTGCCATTATATTGCTCTCAATTTTAATATTTTACTTTATATTTTTGTTGAGATAGGTGTAAATGAATATAACGTATAACCTCTATATATGAAGTTTATTAGATTACAAGAATTGAAGCCAAATAGATTAAAATTGAGCTTGAAGTTTGTAAATATTGTTGTTGGAGGGGTTATGCTATTGTGTTTTTAATCTTTAGTCCTTATAGAATCTCATCTTTATATTTAAACATTAACTTTTGGGGTATTATCGTAAACACTAAATTTCTTATTTAATTTCCTTCGCACTCACAGGATGACAAATGCAAAATGTAAAATGTTTATTATATTTAAAGAATAAAAACGTAATAATATAATGTGACACCTATAAAAATACCATTTGTAAAACTAAATTATATAATTAAAGATAAAAAGAGTTAATTTTACCACTCATTTCTAATTTTAGTCATTAACTTTTAAAGTTATCAAATTTAGTTGTTAAGTATTTTTATCATTTTCTGAATGTAATCCATTATAAGACTTTTCATGTATGAACAGTTAATATTGAAGGTGAAATTAGGACTGCTAGACTAAGTAAATTAAAGCATTGTTTTTAAAAACAATTGGCGCAATGATTTGACTTTTAATTTTACTCTCAATTTTATAACGATTCACATTAGAAAAACTAATATTGGATTACAATTGAAAATAATTCAATACTTAAGGCCGGGTTAAATTTGGTGGCCTTAAAAATTAATGACTAAAATTAAAAATGGGTGATAGTCAAATGTCTAAATTTGAAATTAACTTAATAAAATTACTAGTGGTACACAGTTAGAGTATGAAAATTATTATCCGGGGACCACAAACATGGTAATCTTGATTTGATGAGTTTTATGCATGTCCCAAATTTAAGGAATCCATGGATGAATTAATCGACTTAACTAACGAGAAAAGAAATTTATAAAGTCAAAGTGGTTGAGTGCGAATTTGTTTTATGAAAATAATAATTTCCTCAAATATTACGCTACAGTGGTGAGTAAATCAGAATAATTTCGTAATTGGTGTGAAAGGTCTCACGAATTCTTATATTCCATCATTAGTAATTTTATTTAAATTTTTTATTTTGTTATGTAACTAACTTGTTTTAAAGACCTGTTGGTCCCACTAGGGTTAGAGAGAGTCTAGAAGGGGGGTGAATAGACTCTAATCGATTCTTTTCGAATGATCTCCTTTCGGAGATATATGCAGCGGAGATAGTATTCTTGTTTTAATTATTCTTTGCACTTTTTAATTTCGTGTTAGTAAAATTTAGCGTTTGGTCGATATGATATGATATGCAAAGCACGAAAGAAAAGGTGATAAAGTAAAGAGAGATTTTTATAGTGGTAGGTTCGGCCAACTATGCCTACTCCACTCTTCTTTCACAACTTGTGAAAGGGTTTGCACTATCACTCCTAGTACAAACTACTTCAAGCTGGCTTCCTTGATCACTAAGCCGGACAGCCACTTGACAGGTTTTTCAACTCCTCGAGTTTACTCCGCCTCTATCAACTTCTTCCTAAGCTGAGATGTTGGAAAGATATTCTGGTGTTTCTCCAACAGGTTGAAGCTTGTCTTGACGTCTGGATTGATCTTCACTTGAGAAAATTACAAGATTGCTTCAAGTTGTGAAGTATGAAGATGAATATGCCTTTGAAAAACTTCACAACTAACACTGGTTATGGAAAGCTTTTGGAGATGAGACTATTATAAGAGCTTTTCTTAAGATTGCAAGAGTGAGTTAACCAGCACCTTCTTCAATGGTGAAGAGAGGTATTTATATGTGGAAAAATCCATCCATTGGAGGGAGATAAAAATTTCAAACCTAATAACCAGTGTGTATTACTCAGTGGGCATTGTGCATTAAATGCACTTGTACTGTATAGCCGTTGGAGCCAAAAGCATTGTGGCTTTTGTCCTTGATCTCTGACAAGATGGTACAAGTCTTTTAATGCTCCTTGTCTTTAGTGAAAATCATTCCTAGGACACTTTTTGTCCGAATGATTTGCCCATCGGAGTGATAGATAACATTCTCATTGTTTCTCTTAATGAGTGTTGTCTTTCTACAAGTCTGTCCTTGACTTTTTCACTTAGGAATGAGGAACGAAAGATTGTCCTCATCTTTCGTCATTCCTTCTTAGACGAAGGTTCCTTCTGTAAAAGCAGTCTATCCGAGACTTGCTTTGATCCTTCTTTCGTCTAGAGGCATCTTTCGATCATCTTCGAATATTCATTAAGACCTATTGTACTAGTCTCGTGCATGGTTTAACATCTCATACCTATGTCATACGAGACTTTTTCTAATAAACGAAAAATAGCGGTCTACAATCTAAGACAGTTTGGTATCATCAAAATCTAAATACACTTGTTCCTAACAAGACCTAATTTATTTTAATTTTTAATTATTATTTTATTTATTGTTGAATAATTGTATTGAAATTTGTTACGTAATACAGCTTTTAAATTATAAATTATTACTTTATTTATTTGTACTTGGGTTTTAATAATCTATTTTTTTTTTTGGTATAATATTTTTTTAAAATGATTCAGTGTCTTTAAATTTGTAATTTGTTTGCAAAGGATGCAAACTTGATAGAAACCATGTAATTTAAAAGAAAAATTCGAGCTCATGTAGGAAGTGCAAAACTTATTGGGATGAGATGAGGAGAGCCTTATCTCTAAAATTTAAGTGACATGGATTTATAACTTAAAAGTGTTCTTTTAAACATGATGTGGCTTGCAATCCAAGCAAAATTAGCAAAGGTTGCAAGTGTTGGAAAATGGAGAAAAAAGTACAATGTCATGAGTTGAGAGTACGCTTTTATTACTTTTTTAACCATTTTTAATATTTTAAATAGTAATAAATTTGATTAAAAATAATACGGAGTAATATTTTAATTGAATGTGAAGTATGATCCACTTTAAAAGTGAATTGAAATTACATAGAAGTAGAGAAAATAGTAAAGGAAATGTAAATTGAATGATTAGAAAGTAGGACAAATTTTTAAAAGTGGGAAAGTATTGCAAGGATACACTTATTATACCATGGATCATGGTTCATTTTGCAATGAGGATCCGAGTCCAACATATACAATTTAAATAATGAATGTTCACAATTTACATACTGAATGTTCACAATTATGTACACAATTTACATACTTAATGTTCACTATTTACATACTAAATATTTACAATTTATCTTTTACAAAATTATAAATATTCAGTAGATAAATTGTGAACATTCAATATATAAATGATGTATTTTGTACCTAGCACTATCTTGCAAGGTAGATCCGAGTAGACAAAATAATTTGCAGCAGGGATAAGGAAGGGTAGCCTTAAATTGCTAAACTTGCTTAGCTACCTCAGAGACAGATGGATCAATGATGATGTCGTTTTCTCTGTAAGAAATAGCTGAGGATACTGAAGGTGGCTGATAAGATTGATACGAGAAGTGAGAAGAAGGATAGCAAGAGAGCGCGGGTTACTAATTTAGAGTACCATGGTTTGAGATGATACTGAATGATGTCTAGTTTCACCTTTCGAAGATGGGTGCTGGTGAGTGGGAGGAGGAGCGTGTCCGTGGAAGCACCACCGCCGGCGCCGGCGCCGGTACATGCCACACTTTTCAGATACACGGCTACCTCGTCTATCAGGACTTTACCACCCTCCACTTTAATCACTCCCTTCTGCTCTAACAGCGCAGCGTCTTGGTCGGTGCGGACAATATCGCACAGAAACCTCAGATATTCACTTACCCCCCTTTCCCTTAGGCCCTGATCATTCTCGTAAGCTTTCAGAGATGTGTACATCTCCTTCATCATCTCATTGAAAGTGAAGACTGGCAAATGAAGGACCTTCCCCATGAACACGCCATCCTTGATCTGAATCTCCCTAATTGCCATGCCGCTTACCGGCTTAAAGTCGATACCTTTAGAATACATTGTTGTGGCACTCGGGATCCTTTGACCTTCACCATCTTTGGGGTCCAAATAGTTTGTGTTAACCCCGATTTCTAAATCAACGTTGCCATTTTGGTGACGAGTCTCTTCATCAACAATCTCGCCTCTAGCCGTCCCAACCCATCGACAGTGGAGCCCATGAAGTACGTCTGTATACTCTTTACTCGGATCAGAATATGTGCTACTGCTGCTTCGGTTCATTTTGAGCACAGGGTCCAAGATCAAGTCATATAGGACAGTTTTGAGTAGATCTGAAGAAGGGGGATTTTTCCAATCCTCGTTTAGAGCAAGCTTCTTAAAAAAAGAATGGTGGATTAGTTTATTGAGCACAACCAGTGGAATTTGGTTGCCAGGAAACACCATACCCTTAGAGAACTTACTCTTCCGGTTTTCGTAGTCATTTTTATCGCTGCCAAACAGGATCTCATGGAGTCCACCCTCAGTTTCAAGCTTATCTACCCCTAATCCAAGATAAAAGAACATTTGCAGGAGGAATAAGCAACCGTGATTTATCATCATATATTTAAAGAAACTAATTTCTTGCATCCCATCCCTGTTTGGCATGTCTTTATCATCATAAGCACTCATTGCTTCTTCTATAACTTCTCCGATTTTACTGAAGTAGTACTCCTTTATTATGTTCTCTTCTTGCATAACATTTTGATCGCCTTCTGTGGTATTCTGGTTGCTTTGCGCAAGTTCTGTGACATTTCGATCCCCTTCATCTATTTGAGTTGCTTCCCTAATTCCTGGGACATTTCCTTCCCCTCCAGAATTTTGCCCCATGCCAGTTTGACTGCCCAACACTACCTTAAAAGTACTAAGTAGAGAAGAGAATAACTTCTCGTAAAGACTTTTTGCTCGTTCTATAACTTCTCCAGTTTTACTGCTTTGTGCCTGCTCCGTGACATTTTGGTTGCTTTGCTTAGGTTCTGTGACATCTTGATCAGTAATTTCATCGCCTCTGATCTCTGTCATGAGATCCTTATCCAGGCTCGTCCTTTTTATGAGATACTCCCAAGCCACTTCTGCAGCTGGTTTTATCCTTTGACGTTGGCTGGCTCTAAGAACATCTTGCTCGGCTCCTATGTTAGCTTCTCCAGGTACCTCTGGCTCTGGCTTTATTATCTCTTCATACAAGGGACCAAATGCATATATTTCGCCCTTCTGGAAGAGAGAAGCTGTATTTCCATCCTTGCGTTTGATGATTCGGCGTTTGGGAACATGGGACTGTGACATGGATGAGAACTTGTATTTGATTAATTGTAAAACTATTTAAATAAATATGTACAAGAAAGAGTGACAGTATAACTTGAACTCAATAGACTGGTCGGCCAGCAAGCGCCAAGTCCTCCAAAATTACCTGGGAGCATCCTAAATAATCCGTCACCGACGCATTTCCTTGCCAGAGGGATTGAACCCTTGAAGATGAAGCCAAAGCCTCCTCGACAGCATCCCAAATTTCCTTTGAAGTTTGACGACCAACTGCCAAGTGCATGACCTCCTCAGATAGGGAAGAAATCAACATGGACATTATTGCTTGGTCTTGTTGCACCCACAGAGCATACGCCGGATTTGGTGATGAAGGATCACCAGAGGCGGACAGAACAACCAGCGACGGACAGGGCATTGAGCCATCAACAAATCCCATTAAGTTCTGACCCCGTAGAAACGGTACAATCTGTGTCCTCCATAATAAAAAGTTACGGGAAGTCAACTTGGTGCTGATAAAGTGGTGGGCTGTTGACAAGGAGTTCATAGCAATAGATACCGGAGTGGCAGCAGGTACATCAGAGACAATTTGTTTGGAAGAAATTGCAACAGATCCGTTAGAAACCGCAGAATTGGCAACCATGGCAGGCTCGGAAGAAACTGCAACAGATCCATCAGAACAGCAGAATTGGCAATCATGGCTGAGAAAGTCTAAATTACTGATACCAATGAGAACTTGTATTTGATTAATTGTAAAACTATTCCGGTATACAACAATAAATAAATAAGTATAAAGAGCCACAGTATAACTTGAGCTCAGTAGAGTCCTAATAACATGGACTTAGCGAACTAGTTCAATCAGTCGGCAACCAAATTCAAAAGAATCCATTATTTTATATATATAAAAGGTGATACTCCTATATAAACCTCATTATTTCTACTATCTATCTACTATACTAATAAGAGCCCAAAAGAGTTAGGCCTATAATGGCTAGAAAAAATAGCGGTCAAAATTTTTAATCAAATGAATGGCTCAGATTGATCATATTTTATTTTTTCCTTAAGATTTCCTAATTTATCCTTAATGAATATGATTTTCCGTTAACTTTTCCATTAAATATTATCTTTTTCGTTAATTTCTGTTAGTTTACCGTTAACTTACTCATTGATTTCAATAACAAAGATCTTAGGTTCGAACCCCATCCCAATCAAAGTTGGCATAATTAGTACTCTATTTTACTCTTATTAAATTAAAAAAAATAATAATTTAGTAGCTACAACAAAAAATAATACATATGCATTTCTTTAATTTAAAATTATGTGTCTACAATGCATTTATTCAAAAAAAAATATTCATTATCAATAAATTAAATAAGAGAAATAATTTCATTAGTTTTATTGCCTTTATTTTTCTCCAATATAAAAATTCTTTACATTCAAAATTCAAATTCATCAATTGATTATATTGGCTAAATTGTCCCTATAATGTCTTTATTAAAAAAAAAATATTCACTATCAATAAATTAATTAAGAGAAATAATTTTATTAGTTATATTCAAATTAAAATTCTTTACATTCAAATTCATCAATTGATTATATTCACTACATTGTCTATTATCTTTTTTGTGCACTTTTTTTTAATTAAATATCAAAGCTATAATACAAAATAATGCTATATATTTATTTACCAAATATTTTACTAATACCATGAAAAAATTTAAAAAATTTAAATTAATAAAGCCAATTATATTAACTACTTGAGGGATTTGTTGACAAAGAGAGTATTCAAATCACACAACAAATTGAAGTGAGAAACTACCTCCCAATATCCTTGTTTGACAATTACCAGTTAGCGGTTAGAGTTAGCGGATTTGACCAGCAAATTATATCAACAGGTGGTAAAAAGATATTTAAAAAAATTAGCTGTTTAAATTAACATTTAAAATGACATAAGGGTATACATATAATAATAATAATAATAATAATAATAATAATAATAATAATAATAATAATACTAATAATAATAATAATAATAATAATAATAATAATAATAATAATAATAATAATTGTTTTAATAATAATTTTTTTAAAAAAAATAGATGCGTTTTGAGGAAATCATTCTTAAAAAAGTTAAGTGAAAATATTGTAAATTGCAATGTTTGTATTTTCAGTGGTTTGGAACACATTGGTGCTTCAAACTATTGAATAACCAAAACACTTTCTTTAGCATTTTGATCTTTGGGTTATAATTAAAAATTTTAAACTTTTACTACATCTAAAGTCCTTAAATTATAAATTTCTTTATCCATGATAATTTATTCAACAATAATGGTTGAACTAAATGAACACTGAGCAAAACACTTAAAGGACTGGTACCGTTGATTTATTCATTGATCTTGTATATATGTGCACTCATTAAATATATTAAAAACCTTTGCAACAAAAATACCTGGTTACTATTTAATTTTTTTTTTTTAGTAACAATTATATTGAATCTCCTATATTACATTGTATTCATATACTATGAATTACATATTTAAATAAACAAATTAGACATTAAATTACTTATGTTGAACTTTTCATATATAATCTTGCATTGATATACTTTTAAATATTTATTTAATTATAAATATTGGGTAGAAAAAATAACCGTCAAATTATTAAATCAAATGAATAGTTCAGATTGTTCAAATTTTAATCCTACCGCTGGAATCTCCTCAAAAAATATTAGTATATATTTAATATTTTATGCTTTAATTTTTATTTGCTCTCCCTTATGTCCCGTATTTAGTTTCAACCATACCCATACAATTATTTTATTGACAATTATAATCAATCTTGACTATATTATCTTGCATTTCTAAACTTAGAATTACCAACTTAAATACGCAAATTTAACATTCAATTATCTATGCATGAACAATTCCAATATAATCTTGTCTTGATATACTTTAAAATACTTATTTAAGAAAAACATTGGGCATTATCTCAATCGCGCAATGCGCGTAAAAAACTAGTTTTATATATAAAAGGTGATACTCGTATATGAATCTTTCCCACATGAGTTCCTGAGAACAGATCTAAAAGGGTGTATTTAATCAAGATTTTTATAAACTTTTAAGACTTTTAAGGATTTTAAAAGTTTGATAGTATTTGATCTCAACTTTTAAAGACTCTTTAAAAGTATAACCGTATTTGATTCAAATTCTTAAAAAGTAATTATATTGGTATTCTATGCGGACTTTTATAAAATCTTTGAAAGTCAACTAGTATTCAAAAATTTATTAACTTTTATAGACGGATTAGGATTCATGTAGATTTTCCTTCACAAATATATATACTTGAAATCTGACCCCCTCCAATCCCAAACTTTTCAACATTCTGTACAGACATTTTTTTCATATTTGAACTTGACAAACTTTTCATTTATTCATATCAAATTTTACGGTATTTTTCACAACTTTCATACATATGCATATACTTTTTATTTTATACATATTTATACAAATTTAAAAAGATTTTTTTTTTTTTTTTTTTTTTTTTTTGTGAACATCAACAAAATTTTGTTGCGGTTCACAACAAATTTTTTGAACCGCAACAAAATCTAGTTTTTGTTCGCAACAATAATAAAATTTTAAATACAATTGAGTTTTTAATTTTATATAATTATTTAGTGAAATTGATTGCTATTGCCGTTATGTATAACACACTATATTTTTGTGCCAATTAATTTTAATTTTTATTTTTTACAATACAATAATTTATTTATAATTTATAAAAATTATATATTATAAAATTTTGTAATATGAAAAAGTTGTTAAAAGTTTATAAATGTTTGTTATGCCACTTATGCAGATTTTTATGGAGCCTTACATGATTTATGAAAATTTAAAAAATTCTATGAAAGTTTGAAAATTGTTTATAAAAGTCATTTAAAATCCATCACTTTAAAAGTGTTTGAAAGTATATAAAAATATTGATTGAATACACCCCTTGAGCTATAAAAATAAAAAAATCAATAGCTAGATTAATAATGAACATCCTAACCTGATTTAACCAATACTTTAATCGGAAGCGTTAAAATACTAACCTGATTCCCTGAGAGATTGGTGAAACCTTTAGCTCTTTCTTCTTCCCAACTCCATTTTTCAAGTTCACAGAGTGTTTCTCTTTTCCTTCTGGTCTTTCACGTTTAGTTTTCACAGTGAAAGGATAGAAAATAGTTTATGGCCCTGGTTAACCATAACAACCATTTGAATATTAAATATTGAAATTATGGCAATAATGGACCATATATAAACCAATACCATTAAATAGGCTTAATAGCCTCATTGAAAGCCATAGAGAGGGGAATCATAACCCCTTGATCTGTTACATATTTTATTCCCACCTATCACAATGAGATTTTAATTGTCGGACAGTTATGCTGTGGAACCGTGTTCACCATGTGCATAGTGAACACAGAATATATCCATAATTTCTAAGTTGTGGATCCGTAATTTCTATATTGTAGATTCATAACATATATACTGTAGATTCATAATTTCTATACCGTACTGTAGATCCAATAATTTCTCAGATGTAGATCCATAATTTTTATACTGTAGATTCATAACATCTATATTGTAGATTCATAATTTATATATCGTACTGTAGGTTCATAATTTCTACAGCATAGAAATTATGGATCTACCCATGTGTTCACCATGCACTTGGTGAACACGTTTCCACAGCATAATTTGCGTTAATTGTCCATACGACTTAATACATGGGCCACAATAACATTAAAATAAAATATTCTAACACATGCGCCTAATCAACAATCCAAATTCCACATAATATCAATTAAGGGGCAAATTTGTGCATGTAAATTTCTAAACTTCCGTCAAAATAAGTAAGTCGACAACAAAATAAGCCAATTTTTCTACATTACATGCAAAATAAGTTTATCCGTGTATATTCTTTTTTTAAACAAAATATTTTTTCCAAGTAAGCACACAAGTAAGCTTATTTTTTCTATCTATCTATCTACATCTATCTATCTCTACAATTCTAATAAGAGCGAAAAATGTTAGTCCCTTAACTGGAAAATAAAAAAATATCAGTAGTATTGTTTCTTAAAATGAATGGTTCATATTATTTTGATTTTAGTATTTTTTTTAATGATTTTCCTTATTTACCATATATTATTTTCTTCTCTTAAATAACCTAAATTCCGTTAGTATAAACTTTAGTAACGAAATATTCCGTTAACTATTTATTATTTTTAACTTACCCAATAATTTCTATAAGAAAGGTCTTAGCTAGGTTCGAACCACATCTCAATTAGAGTTGGCATAATTGTTAAACATATACTATGAATATGTTAAAATATATATATATATTTTTGAAAGTAAACTTAATTCATTATATCAGAATGAAGAATGTTTACAAGAAAAGATGGAGGGGAGTCCAGCCACTCCCCGCGACCTGACTCAGAAAAGGCCTCCCTAGAAACACAGTGAGCGGCACGATTCGCAGATCGCTTAACAAAATAGAATTTTACATCCTCAATTTCAGATGCCAAATCCTTTACATCATCCACCAAATAGCCAAAAGCTGAACCAAAAGACACAGAATGAATAGCATTACATACCAGTTGTGAGTCCATCTCCACATCCACACGTCCTAGTCCCGTAGCCTTCAGCCAGCTGAGAGCTTCTCTTACACACAAGGCCTCGACTTCCTTCACCAAATAAGTTCCTGCTACAAGCACATTCTTAGCCGCCAAGAACCCCCCATTCTCATCCCGCAGCACCCAACCCAACCCCATCCGTCCTTCCTCCTGCCGGACCGAAACATCCGTATTTAATTTAAACCTGTCCAACCGCGGCTTCTTCCAGTGGTTAGCGTCCACACGATGTTCCTGATTCGCCCCACACCACCCCTCCAGAAAGTCTAGGGCACGCTGCACCACCGTGGCTGAATTATACACACTGCCCTTCCAGACACTGTCATTCCTGCTTGTCCACAATCCCCAACATACCATTACAAACCGTGGCAAAGAGTCAGCACACAACTTGCTAACACACCAAAAAAACCAATCAGAGATATTATCACCTGCATAAGCATTCAGCTGTGGCACACCCAATAGGCTCCAAACCCGCCTGGCCTCCGCACAGTTTACAAAAAGATAGACCGCAGACTCGGCCACCAGCCTACACATATGACAATCAAGTGAACAAGCTACCCTTTTCACAGCCAACGCATCACGCGTGGGAAGAAACTCAGAAGCTAGCTGCCAACAGAAACATTTTACCTTAGGGGGGACATGTAAACTCCATATACGTGACCATGGCCGATCATCCGAGGCAACCATGGTAAGCCGTTTGTAGCATGACTTAACAGAATACATCCCCTTCGAATCCCAATGCCAAGTCCAGCGATCAACAGGCCTGCGCCAACTAACCGGAATATTCATAATCAATCTTGCATCACGGGAGTTAAAAATATCATTAATACAATCATAATCCCATCCCGTACCTTGGTCATTTAACAAAGACGTCACCCGGGCTCCAAAGACAGACTGGTGCAACTCTGTTTCTACATATGGGTTGTTGTCATCTGGCAACCAGGGATCCAAACCAATTATCGTGCCCGCCCCATTCCCAACGAACCTCCTACACCCCTCCTTCAACACCCATTGTACTGCCATAATACCCTTCCAAATGTAAGAGGGATTACTTCCCTCCGTTGCATCAAAGAAACCACACCTCGGGTAATAACGCGCTTTGTAAACCCGAGCCACCAAAGACTGTGGTCTGGTTACCAAGCGCCAAGCTTGCTTCCCAAGCAACGCTTTATTCATCTCATGCAATTTCCGGTACCCTAAACCTCCACAAACCTTTGGCTTACACAACCCTTCCCAAGAGCGCCACCGGATGCCCTGACCCCCTCCTACACTGCCAGTCCACCAATACTGATTCATCAACGTCTCAATCTCTCGACACAGCCCCACAGGTAACAAGAAAATCATCATTGCAAAGGTGGGCATTGCTTGAATCACATTCTTCAACAGGACTTCCCTACCTGCTCTCGATAGGAACTTTGCACTCCACGATCTGATCTTAGCAAGTATTCGGTCTTTGATGAAACCCAGAATCTCCTTCTTCTTCCTGCCAACTATGGATGGTAGCCTAAATACCTCCCACTCGTAACCCCTTCCTCCACCCCCAGAACCTCCACCACCTCATTCCGCACATTCTGCTGAACATTTGCACTAAAGCACGCAGTGGACTTATCATAATTAACCCATTGGCCCGAAGCCTTAGAGTAAGTATCCAGAACATACCTCATCTGCACACTCTCATCCAAATTCGCCCGATGAAACAAGAAGCAGTCATCAGCAAATAGAAGGTGAGAGATCGTCGGGGCTCCTCTAACAACTGTGACACCATGCAACACACCCCCAGCCATTCTCTTCTCCAACAATGCACTGAGTCCCTCGGTTACAAACAGAAACAAATAGGGTGAAAGCGGGTCCCCCTGACGAAGTCCCCTTCCCGGTAATATAGGCCCCAACTGCCGGTGCTCATGCAGCACACTATAACGCACAGATGTAACCGTCTCCATCATCAAATCAACCCACTGCTTAGCAAATCCCATTTTCAACATTACCGCCTCCAGATACAGCCACTCAACCCTATCATAAGCTTTGGACATATCCAACTTCAGTGCCACAACACCATTTTGTCCCTGCGTTTCCTCTTCAGGTAGTGGTGCACCTCATATGCCAACATTATGTTATCCGAGATTAGCCTCCCCGGAATAAAAGCACTCTGTGCACAGGAAATCAAATTATGCAACATATGTTTCAACCTGTTAGCACATACCTTAGCAGCGATTTTATAAACCACGTTGCACAGAGCTATAGGGCGAAGATCCTTCATAGATACCGGACTCAGCTTCTTAGGCACCAACACAATAAAGGTTTCAGTTGCCCTCTGGGGCAATTTTGCAGTCTCAAGAAACTGCTTACAAAATAACCACACTTCTCCCCCGACAATGTCCCAGTAGTGCTGAAAAAACCCCGGGCCAAACCCATCAGGTCCAGGCGATTTATCAGGATGCATTTGAAAAGCCGCTTCACGGACCTCGTCCATACTCAGCGGCCTTAACAACCCCGCATTATCCACATCAGAAACCCTCTTTGTAATAACATCAATCACCTCCTGTACATCCCCGTAGTCCGGCGAGAACAACTCCTCAAAATACGCCACCATCAACTCCCCCAACTGATCCTCCCCTTCAACCCAATTACCCTCCCCATCCTGCAACCTCACCACCTTATTCCTCCGCCGGCGGGCTTTTACCGAATTATGAAAGAACCTACTATTCACATCGCCCCCCTTATACCAATGCTCTTTAGCCCGCTGCTTCCAGTACATACTCTGCTGTTCTAACAAAAACAAGTGCTCCTTCTGCGCAGCTGCATAACCCCTCATCCCATACCCATCTCGCCGCATACACAACCTTTCCATCTGACCCTTACAACGGTCTATCCTCTGCTGGAACTCCTTATTATACTGACGTCCCCAACAGGCTATATCCGTGGCACACATACCGATTCTAGAGATAGTATCCAAACCCGCAGACCGAGTCCAGCTCTGCACCACAATCTCTCGGCACACATCCTCCCGTAGCCACATATTATCAAAACAAAACCGTGGCCGTCTCCGAATCCCGGGTAACACAACTGGAGTGACTAACAACGGCGAGTGATCACTGTAAGGGACAACTAAAGATTGCGCCCGTACACCCTCAAATAGAATAAGCCAATCATCAGATGCAAGGACACGATCCAACTTTTCCTCAATCATATGATCAGTTCCCCTGGACTTCACCCACGTGAACTGATTTCCACTAAAAGGCACATCATGCAGACCACAATCATCCACCGCCGCTCTAAACCCATTAATCTGCCACTCCGGGTGAGGCACACGCCCCCGTTTCTCTGACTGGTCCATAAGATCATTAAAGTCACCCACAACCAACTAAGGCAACTGACTCCGCCCCGATAGCGTGCGTAACATCTGCCAGGCCTCCCTACGTCGGGTACGTTCTGGATATCCATAATACCCCGTTAAACGCCACTTCGAACTCCCAACATCCAACTCAACCTCAGCATCCACATGATTAGTAGAATAACCCGTTACCCTCAACTCCACCGTATTCATCCACAATACCGCAAGTCCCCCACTATGCCCATCCGAATCCACGGCAAACACACTATCATACCGCAACTGTACACGCACCTCCTCCATCTTGTGCCTATCAACAAAAGTCTCAACAAGAAAAAGAACACACGGCCTCTTAGAACGGACCAAGTCCGCTAGAACCCGAATCGCCGTAGGGTTGCCAAGCCCCGGACAATTCCATGATATAAGACTCATAATTCTGGGCGGGTCTGCGCCGCAAGACCCGCCTCCAAGCCGTTTTTTGAACCCGTAGCATCACAGTCCATCTCCGTCTCCGCCGCCACCTCCTCCACACGCCTCCGTTTCTGCTCCCCAACCACCACACAACCACCATCCCCCCTCCCCACAACACTGCCCCCTCCCCCGCACTCCACACTGCCACCCACATTCCCTCCCACAATACTGCCCCTTATTTCGCCAACCACACTGCCAACTTCCCCTCTCAACCCAACATTGCCCCCAACGTCTCTCCCCTCACTGCCACCCTCCCTTCCTCCCACTAAACTGCCCCCAACACCGCCACTCACACTGCCACCATCCCGAGTTTCCAGTACAGAACCCCCTCCACCGCCCCCAACACTGCCTCGTACCCCCTTCTCCACCCTGGCCTCTCCATCCAGTCCACCACTCTCCTCACCAACACTGGCCACACCCCCCATTGCCGGTGACCTCCAGAGCTTCCTCTCAGCAGCAACCTGCGGTGGGATCCAACACTGATTTTGCGTCGGCGTAGCTCTCCTCGTCCCCGCCCTAAGCCAAGCCCCATAAGGCTTGTCCACAATCGGTTGCTCCCGCCACAATGCTATACGGCAGAATCTATCCCCGTACCCAATCACCCCACACAGGAAACAAAACGTGGGTAGCCTCTCGTACCAGAAATCCACCACAACCCATCCAGCACCCCCCCTTCTTCAATCTCATCTGCTTCTTAAGTGGTTTAGACACATCAATGGAGACCCGAACACGGAAAAATATTCGTAACGAACCATCAAAATTACGAGAGTCCGTTTGAACAACCGAGCCAATTGCCCTCACCACTACATCACTCCGAAACCCCACCGGCAGTGCATGAATCTGAACCCAAAACTCAGCATGCGTTAGGGCTACCGTCTCCGCATCAACCCCGGACGACACCTCCTTCATCACCAACAAGCTTTGCTCATATGCCCACGACCCCTCGCTCAATATCCTACTACGGTCCCCCTCGTGATAGAAGCGGAACAAAAACTTTCGGGGCTCCAACTCCCGCATATTAACCCCCATAGCCGGCTGCCACACCCCAGCCATTGTATCTTGAAAGAAAGCAAAGCGTACTGACCTGGTTGTGATTAACCTCCCTACCGCATAGTAGCAGTCCTCTTCTACAACCGTAGCGTCATTCTCATCCATAATCTGCATGAAGCTTCCATCATCATCAACGTCCGCCAGAGTCAGGCCCGCACACTGGTCGGCGACATCATCGGCTTCCATCGTGACTTTCCGGCAATCTATCGTCGTCACGGCCAAAACGCAAAAAAACCTCGGAAAACCCTAGAACTCGCGAAAACGGCGAGAGAGAATTTCAATTTAAGTATTTGTATCTATCGTCCTATGTTAAAATATATTTTAAAAAATACATAATATAAAATTTAACATAAACTTTGTTCAAATAATTAGTCCGGCTAAATACAAAACATTCAAAGTTAAGCATCAAAGATTATATATCAAGAACTTTAAAAATCATTTGATTTTTATGCGTTTAAAAAAACAAATTTAGATCAGAACAAAACTTAATATTTCAATTATACTTTTGCATTACTGGTATGATTTAGGTCGTTATGGTATTAATATTTTTTGTATGTAATTTTATAATGGTACAATTGTACATTACTTTACAAATATTATATTATTATTTTTTTTATCAAACAAAATTGTTCTTACATCATTATCAGGCCTGCGCGACCTAACTACAAAGTTGTTGATCATAAATACAATTACACCTGGACTCTAAAACGGGTAAGATCGATCATTTTCTAACGAGTTGACAATGTTGACATCTCACTGGCTCCAATTGAACAAGTTTACACATCAGAATTTTATCAATGGATGAAAACTTCTAAAGAAATTTGTAAGTTAATTTTTACTATATCAGTATAACAATATCTATTGTAACTATATATTTTGAATTACTTATTATCATCCTTTATTGATATGAATTGTAACAATTGTCATTGACAAACTCTTAAAACAATTTGCCACAACAGCGAATGTAAATTTAAAAAAAAAAATCAATAATTTCATTATTGTTGATAAAAAGTATGTACGCCACTTTATTATTCTTATTAAATTAAATAAAGTAGTAACTACAACAAAAAATAATAATATGCATTTAGTTAATTTAGAATTAGATGTCTATAATTCCTTTTAGGATCATTTTCTAACGAATTGACAATGTTGACATCCCACTGGCTCCAATTGAACAAGCTAAGTTTACACATCAGAATTTTATCAATGCATGAAAACTTCTAAAGAAATTTATAAGTTAATTTTTACTATATCATTATAACAATATCTATTATAACAATATATTTTGAATTATTTATTATCATCTTTTATTGACAGGAATTGTAACAATTGTCATTGACAAACTCTTAAAACAATTTGTCTCAATAACGAATGTAAATTTAAAAAAATCAATGATTGCATTATTGTTGATGAAAAGTATGTACGCCACTTTTTAAATTACTCTTATTAAATTAAATAAAATAGTAGCTACAAGAAAAAATAATAATATGCATTTAATTAATTTAGAATTAGATGTCTATAATTCCTTTATTTAAAAAAAAATTATTCATTATAAAAAAAATAAAAAGAGATATAATTTCATTAGTTATATTATCTTTATTTTCTACAATTCAAAGATTCATTAATTTATTAATTTATTATATTCCCTACATTGTCCATTGTCTTCTTATTTACATTATCTAGCTTGTAATTAAATATCAAAGTTATAATACAAAATATGTTATATATATTTATTTACCAAGTATTTTATACAAATATAATAAAAATATTAATATTTTGTTCAATACTTTCACATGATAACCTACGACACACATCTCACAACACATGAAACATGTATGGAAAAAACGACCACTACCAAATATCAATAGGTGCTTGTAAGATAAAGAGTTAATAGTACAACTAAAATCCCATCATATACACAACAAGGCAAATCTAAAGCTTCCTATACCATAATCTCATTGCACGATGAATCCATTTATGCTACCACCAGTAACCCAATTGCACATGACACACTACCAATAAAAAAAAAAAGGACATGTACTAATGATGAAGACAATGACAATGCTACCCAAAAGAGAATTATGAAGAATTAGAGAAATTTAAACCAAAAGTATTATTTATTTAGACTATTGTTTTTAGACTAAGTATTTAGACTAGCGTTATTACAAAGTTGCAAATATTTATTTTAGTGACAATAAAATCAATATCTCATATATTATCTTGCATTTATATACTTTAAATTACTGATTTAAATAAACAAATTCAATATTTATTTACATATGCATGAACATCTCCGATATAATATTGCATTGATATACTTTGAAATACTTATTTAAAAATAATCATTGGGCATTATTTTATTCGCGCAAAGCGCGTAAATGAACTAATATACATAATAAAGATGAATGTGGGTGTCTACAAATTTGTGTGCATTTAATGAATGAGTTTACAATTTGAGCGCAAACAAAACAAACACGAGTGCACACTTTTAAAACCATGCACAATAAGTAAGTGCACACACAACAGCACATGCATAGACATATGAACCCAAAGACCAGAACAATTGATAACAATTTGGCATAAATTACGACATACACATTAACAAATAAACAATGCACACAATGTCGGGTTCAGTGCACACAACCAACATACTTTGATTAAATGTGCACACTGAAATAAAAACGCACACACAGCCCTAGAATGCACAAAAAACTACAAAGCAATGCACAAATACCAAATGCCTTAGCCCCCTTATGCACACGAATCTATACTAGAGTGCGAACTGATTGAATATGAAGTGCACATATAAGGAATTAGAAGTAGACAATCCTACCAAAAATACAATCTTACAAGAAAATATAATCCTACAAAAAATATACATCCTAAAATCATGCATAACATCCACAAGTAATAATATCAGGATTCTAAACTAACATAAAATTATTAAGCGAAAAGGGTCAAATAAGCCCTCAAAATTTAGCTGAAAAGTCAATTAGCCTCCTAAACTTTTAAAGGTGCAATTGCACACATCAACAATTTATTTTGATGCAATGAAGCCCCAAAACCGGTTGACCTGCTATCACAGGTCATTAGGGTTCCGACAACCCTCGAGCGAAATTCCAGCAGAATTTCAGGCAACAAAGTGACCGGCGACTGACGAACGGTCGCTGGTCAAGGAGAAAGCGACCAAAGTCGTCCTTCTCCAGGCGATAAGGCGATCACTAGGTCGCCTTCTCCGGTGAGAAGGCGACCCAAATGGGTAGCCTTCTCCGATTAAGAAGGCAACCTAGTTCTGGGTCTCCTCGCCAACTCCTTTTTCTAGGAGATGAGATTGTTTGAGCACCAACTCTCATTTTTAGGACGAAAGGCTGATCCAAGCGTCGACACCCTTTTCAAGGAGGAACGCTTGAAACTTGTAAAATGCATCACACAGGGATGTTAGAACAGCGGTTATAACACAAGGAGTTGGTAACGCAGTTTGGGAAAGAAACCTAGTCTGCGAGGCACTTCTCAATTTGAGAATTTGTCTAAATCCACTAAAAGCTTAATATTCAAAGTACATAGTTTTGGAACCTGAGATTACACAATAGAATGATCTTTCTGACCAAACTATTGTAACTTAAACACATGTATTAGTTTCTAAGGGAATTTAGATCACTCTCAAAATACACTCATACCTCACAGAATAGGCTTGAAGAATGCATGAATTCTTGTGACGGAGAGTAGACAATATTTATAACCATTAATGCTTATTCATTTGGGAGAGTGCTCATAATCCTAATCTTTCTAGGTTTTGAGTTACTTATCTTCTTCAAGCTTTAATCTTCCTTGAGGACTGGTAATCCTTTTTGCAAACAACTTTAACAAGAACTTTTTAAGTCAACACTTTCCCCCATTGTCAAATTTTAGGCATAAACCTTGATCTCATAAAAGCTTGATTTCTAATATTCTCCCCCTTAGTTGATTCCCTGTGTCTTTATTATTTTTTTTATTAGCTTTGATCAGAGCTGACTTTGGATATTCTCTTAATTCATCATTGTCAAAAAACATATGGTAGAGTAGCAAATCATATGACATAGTAGCAGAAATGATACGCAGCTACAACCAAAAGAATCATATGAATAAAAATAACTTGAAGCATCAAGCAAAATAAATTAAATAAAATAACAAAAACAGACAGCTCTTTCTCCATTTTTTTCTAAAAAGTTTCTGAGGATGTTGAAACAGAGGTTTCAACTCCTTCTTTTTGATCACCCTCTTGCCTTTCTTCTTAAGGATCTTCCTCTTGACTTTCTCCTTCATCGTCTGCTTTTAGAGCTTCCAGCCATTGTAAAACTTCTACCTTTTCTTCTTTGATCTCCATATGTTTCCTCATGATCTGTTTTTCTGAAGCGTCCAATTCAACCAACCATTTTTCAAAGTATCTGATCAGTGTCTGTTGGTGTGTTGGATTTTCTTTCGGAGTTGATGATTTTAGGTCATTCTAGTGACCACCCTGTTTCAACTTTGTAGTAGTGTTGATAGTCTTGACTTGAATCTTTGACCCATGAGATTTGAGTCCTTGCTTTGCCAAAACAGAGAAGATTAGATTTGGAAAGATGAGAGATGCTTTTGGCATACTGTTTGAGTCCTTGCTTTCAACAAGATTTGTAATCTGACTATAAATGATGGCTCCAATTTTAACTTTGACACCCTTCCCTATTTTGTATAGTAGTTCTGCTAAGCTCCATTTTACAGTGGTCTCATGTAAAGATGTCATCCAATTAACAAGGACAATCTTTTGCAGTATGGCATACTTGCTTGTTAATGACGCAACTTTGATCTTCTTTCTCTCAAAACACACATTTCCAGCTTTGATCTTCTTTGTTCTTCACTAGTTGACCCTAGGTTCCTATTGATGATTTCTGCATTGAATTCCTTGAATTTTCCCCTTAGATACACATTTCCATACATAGGGTTGCTGTGGTGGTATTTTTGGTGAGGTTGCAATATAATTCTTGGACAACTTATTCTTCACAGGGTTCAATATTGGTAACTTTTCCCAAGGGTTGACTATTAGTCATTGCTTTACATATTTGTTCATAATTGTCCAGCCTGTCAATGACTAGAAGTTTTTGACTAATATCCTTTTTCTATACTATTTTATCACATAGTTTGGTAGACTGTCTGGTTAAAAACTTAGAGCTATAAGGTTTTGGCAAGTCAGACACTTTTCTCAAATTGTTTGCCTCTCGATAACTTTCTTTCCCTTTTCTTTGGCAGAGAGTTTCCTTTTTTTCCATTTCTTGGTATTTGGCACGAGTTATTGGCCAAACAGAACCAGATTCTCCACTTGTTTCTTCAGGATTCTAGCTTACTTCCTCCAATGGTTCCTTCTCTTTATGTTTTCTTGTCTTTGATTTTCTAGGAGGGGCTATGTTAGGCTGTCTCCGAGGTAGTCTATCGGAGATTAGGAAATCATCGGGTCTTTTAGCCTTAGGATCTGCCCCCTCGAATGGGTCGACCCGCTTCCGTTTTCTTTGGATTTTGTCAGACTGGGGTGTTGGAACTCTAGTTTCAGACTAAGGTGTTGGAACTCTGGTTTCATCTCCCCTAGTTGAAAGATGTTCACTATTTAGGGAACTGGGATGGAAATTTATCTAAGCTTCTTGATTATGTGGTTCCTTTGTTTCTTTTTCCTCTTCGAAAAACTTATGCAAGTCTCTTTCAAAGCTAGGAGAGGACGAATCAAACGCCCAGGTCTTGGTGAAGATATATTCCTTTCTTAGGGCTTCTCTTCATTCTTCCTCAGATTATTCATTAGCTTGCTGGCATGCCTGATTTAGGGTAAATGAAAACTGGCAAAGCTCTCTCAAATCGGCCACAATCGGCATAGGGTTAGATGTTTCTTCATAGACTACAATAGGTTGATTTGAGTTACTTGGAGGCGGTACTCTGCTTTCTTGGACCTCCTGGAATGGAACCTGGGAGACAAGAATGGGGTCCATGGGCAATAGTAGCCGGGTCACCGGTGTGGGCTGGAGTCGACCAACTGCCGGCGAATGTCATGGTGTGTTGAGGTCTCTCTTCGAGGTACTTTCGTCTTTGCTCTCCTTGAACCTTTCATGTTCTTTTTGGGTTCCACATATGTTTTTTATTGTGACCGATGTTGGGTTTTAACCATTTTTACTTCGTGGGGAAGGTAGTAGGAGTAGATGAGTGGGTGAGTGGTGAAGACAACCACGACTTGCTTCCATCTCTTTTAAACTTTGACTATTCTCGTGGGCCGAGAAATTAGGTCGGTTTTGGGCCTTTTCTTGTTTTACAATTATAGAGGCCCATACTATATACTTCTTCCCCATATGACAAAGTCCAATTTCGAACCTTACCCTTGTAAATCTGTTCCCATCTAGTGCTTTTGTTAAAATATAAGCTAGTTGGTTTTCAGTGTTAATATGTGTGAGATTAATAATCTCATCTTTGACTAGCTCTCTTATAAAGTGATGTCTAATATCGATGTGTTTTGTACGAGAGTGTTGTACTGGATTTTTTGAGATATCTATTGCATTTTTGTTGTCACAGTAAATGGTTATAATTGCTTGGCTTATCCCATAATCTTCTAACATTTGTTTCATCCATAGTAGTCGGGTAAAACAGCTTCCAGCAGCTATGGATTCAGTTTTTTCGGTTGACAAAGATATTGAACTTTGTTTTTTTCTTAGCCAAGACACTAGATTTGTTCCTAGGAAAAAACATCCGCCTGATGTGATTTTCCTATCATCCATGTTTCCTGCCCAATCAGCATCGCAACAGGCAGATAAGTGTTGATTGGTATCGAATGAATACCATATTCCCAAGTTAGTTGTTCCTTTTATATATTTGATAATTATTTTCACAGCTTTTAGGTGTGTTTTTGTAGGTTTAGCTTGGTACCTAGCGCATATTCCTACCCCAAAGCTTAGATCTGGCCTACTGGTTGTTAAGTATAACAGACCTCCTATCATACACCAATATAGAGTTTGTTCCACACTCTTTCCTTCTGGATCTTTGGAGATTCTTTCTGTTGTTGGAACAAGTGTTCTAACAACCTTGCTTTCTTCTAGCCCGAACCTTTTGACAAGATTTATTGCATATTTGCTTTGTGTGATGAATATTCCATTTTCCAGTTGTTTGATGTGTAATCCCATAAAGTAATTGAGTTCACCAACCATGCTCATTTCGAATTCTCCTTCCATATCTGTGATGAATCGTTGTTTGTAGCATTCTAGAGTTGATCCAAAGACTATGTCATCTACATAGATTTGTGCTATCACAATGTCTTGTTCATAGCGTCTGACAAACAGTGTTTTGTTGACAGTTCCTCTTCGATAACCCTTTTTATTAAGAATTCAGTGAGTCGTTCATACCAAGCTTGTGGTGCTTATTTCAAGCCATATAGAGCCTTTTTGGGTCTGTAGACATCTTGGAGATGTTGAGGGTCTTCAAAACCTTTTGGTTGAGCAACATAGACTTCTTCTTTTAGATACCCATTGAGAAATGAAGTTCTAACATCCATCTGATAGAGTTTTATTTTTAGGATGCATGCTACTGCTACGAGAAGATGGATGGACTCAATCCGGGCTACTAATCTAGTTTATGTGTAGCCTTGTGCTACTAATCTAGCTTTATTTTTGATTATATTCCCTAGCTCATCTGTTTTGTTTTTGTAGATTCATTTTATTCCAATAACATTGGCATCTTTGGGTTTAGATACTAATTCCCATACTTTATTCCTTTCAAAGTGTTGCAGCTCCTCCTGCATGGCTTCTATCCGGGATTTTTGTTATTATTTCTAAATGTGTTAAACTTCTTGAGAACTCTATTGAAATTTTTGGTTAAGAGTGCAATAGACTGTTCCATGTTTCCAGTATCAAAATATGAGTGTTCCTCCTGTTTTGATTGGAATGCTATTCCTTTGCCATTGTTTTTCTTGTTCTGCAGCATCTCAAGTTCGCATGTTTGAAGATTTCCCATTAGATCACTGAGTTTGCAGGTATTTAGATCTTTACTTTCTTGAATGGCTGTAACTTTCATCATGAACCTTTTAGGTAGTAACCGTAATACCTTTTTCACTAACCTAGATTCGTGAACAGGTTCCCCTAGGTTAAAAGCATCTCCGGCAATCCCTAATACCCTTGCATTAAATTAGGTGATGTTTTCTTCCTCTTCCATCTTTAAGTTTTCAAACTGAGTTTGTATCATTTGCAACTTGGATTGCTTGACAGTGAAGTTTCCTTCGTGATGATCACATAGAATATCCCATGCTATCTTTGCTATTCTAGTAGAGTCAAATAACTTGAAGGTTTCTTCACTTACGGCTCCAAAGATAGCGTTCATGGCTTTCGAGTTAAAATCATATTCCTTGATTTCCTCTACACTCCAGGTTGTACGTGGTTTTAGATTTCCTTTGTCATCAACTGGATTTTTCCATTTATTCTTAATTGCTCCCAAGACACCTTGACCTTTTGCTAATATATAGATTTTCATCCTGGCTTTCCAGTAGGAGAAATTTGTACCAATTAGGGCAGGTGGCCTGTTGTTTGATAGTCCTTCTCTTGGAAACTCCATTAAGATCCTACTAGTAACTTAACCAATTTGGCTCTGATACCAATTGAAACTTTTAAAAGCAGCACACATGGATGTTAGAATAGCAGTTATAACACAATGAGTTGGTAACGCAGTTCGGGAAAGAACCCTAGTCTGCGAGGCACTTCTCAATTGAGAATTTGCCTAAATCCACTAAAAGCATAATATTCAAAATACATAGTTTTGAAACCTGAGATTGCACAATAGAATGATCTTTCCTACCAAACTATTGTAACCTAAACACATGTACTACTTTCTAATTGAATTTAGATCACTCTCAAAAGACTCTTACACCTCACAGAATAGGCTTGAAGAATGCGTGAGGTCTTGTGACGGAGAGTAGACAATATTTATAACCATTACTCCTTATTCATTTGGGAGAGCGCTCATAATCCTAATCATTCTAGGTTTTGAGTTATTTATCTTCTTCAACCTTTAATCTTCCTTTACAACTGGTAATCCTTTTTGCAAACAACTTTGACAAGAACTTTTTAAGTTAACAACGTTGACCAAGTGTCGACTTCTTTTTCAAGGAGGAAAGACCAACTAAGTGTCTACTCCTTTCTCAAGGAGGAAAGACCAACTAGGTCCTCCTCCTACTATCCTTGCCACGGGGAAC
The DNA here is from genome assembly GCF_001879475.1 of Ipomoea nil. NCBI lineage: Eukaryota > Viridiplantae > Streptophyta > Magnoliopsida > Solanales > Convolvulaceae > Ipomoea > Ipomoea nil. The sequence goes on along the minus strand of NW_017617116.1, from coordinate 1,355,808 downwards.
TACTACATTTTCAACCCCCTCCCCGCCCAGCGGCTACATATGGATCCATTACCAGTAAATTCGGTATGGATTCCGAGTTCCCCTTCATTCCTTCTTGACCTTTTTCTTTCGCTACTTTGGCGTCCTACCCGGTCAACTAGTCCCCAACTCCCATCGCCCTCTAACCTTCTTTCTGACCGTGTGTGAGTCACTCGGTCTACCCCAATCTCTATTTCTCTTCCACCAGCTTTTCCATGTTACCTGGGTAGGCAAGACGGCCTATGGTTTCCTTCAAATTTCCCAGTGGAACGGCATCTATTTCCTAGACGGATTGCATGACTCACACAAATGTTGGAAGAAGGGTTTTTTCTTCATTTGACCGGTTGCTCTTCACAAACCTTTCACTTTCCCCGCTTTTTGGCGTCTTTCTTACTTCCGGCTAAGTAAGAAGCTGGATTACAACGAAGAAATGACCAACGACCTCGCTCTTTTGATTAGCATCGACTCGGTCTCGGGGCACTCACTAGTCACGCTTGAGGGCATTCAACCAAGCTAGCCTCTTGCCCGAGGGTGCGTCGACCACAGGTTGCCACTCTTCCTACTTTTACCTTTACATAAAAGTTAATTAATTTGTACCTTTTCCCAGGTTACGGTGACTCCGAAGAGCCCTTGGACGATAACGATGTAGCAAACGACTGCTAATATGGCCGACCGCCGCACCGCGCATCAAGCTTGCTTCAAGTCCCGGGTCTCTTCTTCAGCCTACAAGGGGAAGAGACCGGTTGGTCCTAGCTCAACTCCGCCAGCTCCGACTACTCATTCCAACACTCCCCTGGCCAGCGGAGGAGCGCCTGCTGCTGCCACCCGGACTTCATGCCCATCCCGCCCCTCTTCAGGCTCCAAGTGTCCTACGGATTCCATCAACACCCTCGCCGCTAAGAAGATCCGGCTTGGCATGGATGCTATTTCCAACGACATGATCGTCAAGGAGAAGTTTCCATTCTTTGATTAGATAGAAACGGTCGTCTTTCCAAAGGACCTCAGGGCTATGGAGGAGGCCCCTGCCGACCGCCTACTACAATCGGTCGCTTACCACACTTACTAGGTAAGCCTTTATCCTTGACCTCCCTTTATTTGTTTTGTACTCTCTAGGCCGACTCTAAGACTTTGTAGACAGTCAAGGCCGACCATGCCAATGACTTCGATGGGCTGAACCTGAAGATTAGCAACCAGGAGTCTACCTTGGACGCTGAGCGAAAAACCGTCGAGCATTTGATGTTCAAGGTGGCGACTGCTTGCCAGGCTGCCCTATAGGAGTACAAAGGGCCGGCCGTCTTTCAGGCGGGCGTTATGGCTGTAGCCCAGCAACACCTTAAGAAGCTGGCTAATGAGTGGTTGGCGACTCTTGAGGTTAAGCAGGTCTAGACCGACATCGGGGAGAAAGACAATCACACGGGTGCTGAAGATCAGCAAAAGGAGATTTATAGCATCATCTGAGTTCAAGATCCGGCTTTCTCCTCCGAGGCAAGGGTCTTCTTGCTTGGCTACCCGACTTCGAATGGAGGTAAGGGGTCTTCCTGCTTGGCTGCCCAACTTCGAACAGAGGCCGAACGTACACGTTACCCCCGCACATCAATAGGGGGCTGAGGTAATTGAAAGAGTCGCCTCAAGGAGTATAGGTGGCATCGAGATCCCAATATAATGGACCCAACATACCTCGACTTGACTGCAAACCTTACTAACTTAGCAAGAATGGACCGCGCCCCGGTTCCTCCCGTACCGAGTGTGAGCCAAAAAGCAACAGTTGACTCGGACAAGGAAGAAGATCAGTCTGTTGCACTCCAATTGAACCGACCGCGGCGTGGGTCTACTGATCTCAACCCACTCACTGGACCAACGGAGGGTGGGACGACCGGAGTCCCTTAGTCCGACTACTAACCAGACTATTCTATTTACTTTTTTGTATTCACCCTTTCCCTCTTGTAATAGCGATAGGGCTTTTTGAATTTTCAATGAAGTACTTTCCTTTTTGCTTATCTCGCACTAACTCATAAACAACTCGACTGACTTCACCGACTAGATTGACTCTGAATTACTCCCTTGACCCATTTTCTTTATTCACCTTACAATCGCTAAGTATTATCACTCGAACTATCACAGCCTTACCGACCAAGCCTACCTAATTGACACGGCCCAAGCGAGCCCTCTCGAGTCTTCGAACTTCCTCTGACCATACTGACTCCGAGTAGCTTCCTTATATCTTCTTTTAACTCCCTTGGTGCCAATAAGTAATATCACTCGTTCTTCCAGCTGACCATGATTCGACTTCCTTGCGCAGTCTAACTTAGTCAGACCCCACGCGACCAGCTATTTGGACATGATGATTATTTTTTCCTCCCAACTTTTACAAGTCAGCTAGCCATCTTTTCTCAAACTGTCCCGAGTCGAGTGATCTCGTACAAGGTGACCAACGTTAGTACTTGACTAATCTTGGAGATCAGGCCACCATTTCATACCCTTGCCACTCGACCCTTGCTTATAATCGCTATTCTTTGCCTGGTTGACCTATCTACACCGCAAACCTCTTTCCAAACTCCTAAGTGATATTACTCGGTCACCCTATTGATCCCTTTATTAAACCTGCCTCGTTCTTATACGCACCTTAAGCTTTCAACAATACGCAAGTGTTAAAATGACGCACCTTAAGTGTTAAAATGATACACCTTAAGCTTTCAACAATACGCAAAATTACTATAATGCCACCATGTTTTTTTAATTTATATTCATTTTGGTCGTTTAATTTTGGCAAGATCAATGACTATATGATTAATCTCATGTTTTACCTAGACACCTCCTTTGCATTTGATCTCTAGTATATATATATATATATATATATATATATATATATATATATATATATATATATATATATATATAATTTCATATTGAATATATAAACAATGACTTTTTTTTCCTTCCTCATTTTGATTCCATTATTTAAAAGTAGGGAAAGAGAATTGTAATTGAATTTATGATTACTAATTAAATAATTTGAATTCAATAGTAGAACTATAGAAGTAGGTAACCAAATTTGATAATGAATGTTAAATATGATAGTAGCACGACACAATCCAGTCAATCCTCAATACTTCTAAAAGAAATTATAGAATGGTAATTAAATTTAAAATTCTCTCACTTAATTAATTTGTTTTATTACAGTTTTCTTAAACTTGAGCTAGCAAGAAAAGTTCCGTCCAGGGAGTTGCTTTTGGTCCTAGCTATCTGTACCCACTGAGAATTCCGAAGGAGATTATAGCTAGATTTATAGTAGTTCCGTTCAACACACTAAATATTGTAAAGGAAAAATGATTAAATAAAGTTTTCAACTGCTCCAATATATATATATATATATATATATATATATATATATATATATATATATATATATATATATAAAGAATTATAGACTTGTTAAAAGCATAGAGTAACTGTAAAGCGAGGGGGATATTAGGGAATCGAGAGACATACCTACTTCTAGCAGTACCAGCGCTTCGCATACATGCCAATTCAAAGAAGATTAATTGGATTCTCAGTGAATCTGTGATTCCGTTGGCAGGCCAAAACTGAGCTGCATAAAGATGCCTGCAGTGTCAGATTACTTTGGCTTTAGTGAACTAGCATTCTCGTCTCCAGGCCTGCGAGGACTTGAGTTGCAGATTATACCATGTACCAAGGTCCACCTCACATGGTGGACCCTGGTTCAAAATAATATTTAAGTCTTTAGGTAACATAATATCTGTATACATTTAATACATTATGTATATATAAAAAAAAATTAAAAGCACATATTATTTTAAATTCATGCCTATAATATATTAATTATATGGACAAAATATGTTATCCGCATATTATTTTTATGCAGTTAGCATATTATATGATTGCAGTTGACATATTATATGTATGTAGTTAACGTATCATGTGCTTTCAAATTGTTTATAGAAATATAATTTGTTAATTGAAGGCACATAATATTTTATTGACAGATACATAATTTTTGAACCACGGTTCACAATACAAGGTATACCCTGGTCCATGGTATAACAATATGACTTGTGTCGATCAAAACCAAAAAGTAAAAGTGTTGCCCACAAACCAATATATATAAGTCCGTGAATACTACATGAATGCACTACATCTACTACATGAATGCACTACATCTACTACATGAATGCACGGAAATTACTACAAGAATGCATAGTGCATTCATGTAGTAGTCACGGAGCTAGAGTAGTTATTGTGCATTCATTTAGAACTTATTGTGCATTACTGAAGAAGTCTACATGCTCTAACGTGTTCCTATGAGAACCACCCATGAGTCCATGAAAACCAATTTGGTGCATCAAAATTATAAATCTATAGATGAGATTAATTAAGAGAATTCAAAACACGCATGTGCATATGGAGTATTATGTTGTGTGCATATTAAGTATGTGGTGTGTGCTACATAGGGACATGCTTAATATGCACACATCATAATGCTTCATATGCACATACGCGTTTTAAATTCCCCCAATTAATCTCATCCAAAGAATATATTATTTTAATGCACCAAATTAGTTCTCATGGACTCATGGGTAGGTTGGTTCTCATATGATCTCTAATATATGTGTGTGTGCGTGTGTGCGTGTGTGTGTGTGTGTGTGTGTGTGTGTGTGTGTGAAGAATATCATGTAGAAACTTGTTCTAAAAGAAAATTTAGAACAAATTTAATTTTAATTGTCTATCTGGTCACATCTAACTGTTTTAGAGTGAGAAACATTAATGAATATATTGGGAATGGATTCAGGATAAACTGACTCGAGAAGATGGGTAGGGCATTGACAAGGCGATGAGGCATCCCAAAGTCCTTGTAGGCGAGAGAAGCCCCAACCTCAATCCATGAGGCATCCCAAAATCAAGAGAAACGATCGAGGAGGCAAGAATCAACCAAGACCTCGAGGCATGAGGCCAAGCTGAGCAACGATCGACCCCGAGGTCAGTCAAGGTGGAAAATCGAGAGCTTAGCACATGAGCCACCTTCAAGTTGCGCCCAAGAAAAACACCATGTGAGGATTCGATGAACTAAGCCAAAGGAAATCCTTGGTGGTGCTCGAGAGAGAACTCAAGTTGAACACAGCACACTTGCTTTAACTCCCTAGGCTTCAATTGAGGCCATGCCATGATCTCTTAAGAAAGTAGAAGAGGTCCGACCTCCTTTGACGATAAAAAGAAAAAAAAAAAAAAACAAAACTGACGGATGAAGATGCCCCATTACTTGGAGTAGGGGGAGCTCACCATGAAGCATTCTTGTGCCGAGGCAAACCGAGGCCCTTCCATATGAGCTCGGTCGAGCTCAAGGAGGCCCAAAGCTATCCTTGATGCTCAAGGCGAGACCGAGCACCAACTAAGCCCAACAAGGGTCAAGACCGACCACGGGGCCCACGTGGAGGTCGACCACTAAGATTATCAAGAGGTGGGCTCGACAGGAGAAACGATGAATCAAACCTGATATGCACGAGCCCAATCGCTAAGTGAATGAAGCAAGAATGAACAAAAACAACAAAGGAAAATTCAATATCCCATGCTTGGGGACCAACCAGCCTCGACAATGCCTTAGGCGGAGCCAAGCACCAGGGGTCCAAGGTTGTCAACTAGACACATCTCATTGGTAAAAGGATCTCTAACCTCAACCCATGAGACATTATGATATGAAAGGACGTGGTCAAGGCGAGAACGATCAACTAAGGACCAGCTCTCGGGGCCATTCCACATTAGTTTAGGCCAAGTTAATCATCGACCGACCTCATAGGGGGTCTAAGAGCAGCCCCGAGTTCAGTCATCAAGCGGAAACAAAAACACAACCCAAAGGGGTCCTTAGCAAGGTAACATGACACTCAAGCCGACAATCAAGAGAGCAACACACAACCAAAGAGCATGTGCAATTGGAAAAACATAAAGGTGAACCAAAATGAAGGCAATTAATCAATCAAGCAGGGTGCCATTCAAGTTCAACAAAGGAACCAACAACATAAAGCAAAAGATCAAGTTTATGCCTCTGGGGGTTGTCGGACCGTGGGCGAGCACCTTGTTACCTCGACCATTCCAGTATGGTCGAAATAGATCGTAACTCAAGAAGCTTCTCACTCTCGCTGAGGATTACTTGCAACTCGGAGAGTGGGGGCTGATTATGAATTTACTGGTAACGGGTTTGAGGCAAACCGACACGAGGAGACGGGTTAAGTCAACCCGAGTAACCTCAAAGGTTAGTCCCGAGGCCGACCCCAGTAGTTGCGGCCTCGTGCACTGAAGGCTGACCCCTGAGGCTGAGCTCAGGGCTCAGCCTCAAACTGCCCGCCCTTTTCTCAAGGACGGTTACGAGTTAAGCTTATCATATATATTTTCCCTTTGTCTTTATTAAGGCATCACAATCTACATTGTAATCACACTACACAAATCATTAATACGAGGCTTTTGTGCTTCAAGCTTCATACCTTGTATTTTATTATTTAGTCCTCAGATATTGGTTTTTGTTAATTTGGGCCACCTAAATTAATTAATTATATTCGATCATAAAATTGTAGTTGTATTTTAATAATTTTCTTTAACTTTAAAAGTGTACTGTTAAAAATTATAGTATCGGGGTTCAAAAAATACTAGATTTCCACCTTTTTTTTTTTCTCAAATTGCATTGGATTCGTTGAATTTTTATATATGGTTGGTGATAACAAAGTGTTAGGTGAGAATGTATGACCAAATTCACACCATTGAATGTTTGATTTTGAATGACTAAGATATATTAGATCCATGCATTTTATTAATTGCACAGTGTAAACAACTAGACATATAACACAATGCAAAAAATTAGACATATTGCACAGTAAATTTCAACCCTTAGTTCGCCCAAAATCAAGGGCTAACAAAAGATCACTACACATTCTCAACTAACACCTTGTTCTTACTTGATCATATATATATATATATATATATATATATATATATATATATATATATATATATATATATATATATATATGTGTGTGTGTGTGTGTGTGTGTGTGTGTGTGTGTGTGTGTGTGTGTGTGTGTGTGTTCAAATGAGGACAAGTATATTATAGAGGACTGTGAGGACAGATGTAATGTGTGCTGATGGGGCGAGGACCCCAGCCCAAGAAGATGGGCCCAAGAGAGAAGTCCAAGGCAGAAGGTGTGGGCCAGTGGCGAAAGAAGCCCAGGGAAGGCTTGGGCCGAGTCCAGGAGTCGGCCCAGGTCCAGAGCCGATAAGAAGCATTCAAGAGTCACATTTAAGAAGACTCGGCCCAAAGAGCCGTTGAAGAGCGTTCCAGCGTAGTCTTTAAGTCGGTCCAGGAGCCGTTGGAGGCATTCAAAGCAGGACTCGGTCAAGCAAGCTATTATGAGTCCATAGAGCCGTTGGCCGGTCCAGTAACGTCGCCCAACGGCTTAGTAATTGTAATCAGCCTTGATGATGACAATTAATGTCCTTCAAGTCGGACGGAGGGGAGCCTACTATATAAAGGCCACTCCACCATTGTAAAAAGGGCGAGTTCATGCCCAGTGAAGAGAGATACACATTTTTAACCATTTCGATTACTTTTCCTTTACTCACAGTTCTTGTGAAAGGTGAATCCACCAACTAAGGTTGTGTTGGACCTCCCTGGGCCCAAAAACCCTAAAACCAACACTGGCGCCGTCTGTGGGGATCAAAACAAAGAGCTGTGTAGCTCTCTGAGCGAGACGAGTCCGCGAGACGATTGAAAAAAACCCAAATCCGCAAGGCGATCAAGAGAGCATTCCAGCATGGCAGAGGAACAAGGACAAGTGAATAACCACGATAACGGATTGGAGGCAGATTTGAGAGAGCAGTTGAACCGGGGAAACGCCCAAAGCCGGGAGAACGAAACAGCACCGGCGAACCGACAGCCGCCTATGGTACCTCTCACCCCGGAGCAACTCCATGCGATCGGGCGAGCCTTCGCCGACGCGAGTCGGGAAGTGATGGAGCAGTCCGTCTCTCGACCACTACCCCGCAACCAGCAACCGTCTCCGAGGCCGGAAGACGGACGAGAAAACCGACGGGCGGAAAGTCAGCCTGTACAATCCGTCCACTCCAGGCTAGGCCCAAACACCGGACGACAGTCGGCAAGAGAACTCGCACCCGAAGAACGAGGACTCGGGCACGCCGAACCGAGTGACCTGTCCACAATGGTGATCGACCGGTTGAATCAGAAGTCGGTGAAAACACTGAATCGACAGGAAACCATACTCGCGACAGGGGCGAAGTGGCGCACCTAGCCCAGGAAGTACGGAACCTAAGAGTGCAGGTGGAAGGCAAAACCAAATCCACCGGTCGAACGCTGTTAACCGCCTTACCCTTCTCGACCGAGATCATGACATACAAGATACCTGGTGATTTCAAGTTTCCAGAACAGGCCACCTTTGATGGGTCCGGCGATCCTCGAGAACATCTGCTAAGCTACCAAGCCAAAATGCAAGTTCTGGGAGTCCGGGACCCTGTCATGTGTCGTGCCTTCTTACCTACGTTAAAAGGCTCGGCACAAAGATGGCTGGTGGCACTGCCTCCGGGGTCTATTCACAGTTTTGAAGAGCTAGCCGATCATTTCATGAGCCATTACGCGGCCAATATCAAACCACAGAAGGATCTAACGCATTTGGGAGACGTCCATCAAGAAGAAGGTGAGTCCTTGAAAACCTACCTGGCCCGCTGGCAGAAAGAAATTCAATCTATCGAAGAGGTCGAGGACCAGACTACGCTCACCTTCTTCATCGAGTCCTTGCGATCCGGTCAGCTATACCGGGACCTGCGGGATAACCGCCCGGCCACCTACGCGGAAGCCATACACATGGCTAATAAGAGGGCTAACACAGAGCAGGCCATGAAGCACAAACGACAGTGCGAAGTCGGAGGATTCGCCAGCGGAAAGAGAACCCGAGCGGAAGGCAGGGAAAGGCGTCCGAAAATGACTCGGCAGCCCGAGGGTAGACGTCCATATGATAGGCCCGCCGTACATCCCTATAGATCGGTTCCTGAGCGTCCAGTGCATGAGGTACAAGCAGTCGCTCCGCCTGCACCTCCGCCGACTGACGATTGCGCAATGAACTAAGAGACAGGTAAGACCTCTAAATATTGCCGCTACCACAAATCCTACACTCACAGCACGGAAGAGTGCTTATATTTGAAAAAGATCATGGAGGGAATCATCCAACAAGGGACCCCGCCTCCTAATCAGTGGAGGCGCAGGTCGGCGGCACGGGAGGACAGTGATCCCGCAGTCGCCGCCGAGCGTAGTCGCGGCAAGCAGCCGGCGACTGAAGAAGATGATGCCCAGTGGCGTCAGAAGCCGGTTATCAACATGATAGTCGGCGGACCAGAAGGAGGCGACTCAGCGAACACCAGAAAGGCCTGGGCTCGACAGTTGTATGTCGGGACAGTATATGGGCGCGAAGAGGGCTCGAAGAAGGTGTGTCGGGAGCCCATCACGTTCACTGACAAAGACCTACCCACGGGAGAGACACCGCATCGAGATGCCCTGGTCATAGCGATGGACGTAAATGGGGTAGTCGTTCGACGAATCCTGGTTGACACCGGGAGCAGTGTCAACGTGCTGTACCTCGAGGCTTTCACAAAGATGGGACTAACCCGAGAACAGCTGAATCCAGTTAAGACACCACTCGCCGGTTTCACAGGAGACTCGGTGGAGGCAGAGGGATCCATTACCTTACCAGTGGAGGTTGGTAGCTATCCCGACGTACAGAAGCTTAGCATGAAGTTCATCATGGTGGACTTAGCCTGCTCACACAACGCCATACTCGGCCGACCAGGCCTGGAGGATCTAGGAGCACTGATCTCCATTGAGCACCTCTGTCTGAAATTTCGCACACCGAGTGGGATAGGCACGGTGCGTTGTGATAGAAGAGTCGCCCGCGACTGCTATCTACAGGCCTGCAAGGGGATGGGCAAGCGCGAAATGCAAGTCCACGAAATCACGGAGAGGCCCCCAAAGAAAGCGATGATACCCCGCCCGGAGCCGGCCGTGGAATTGGAAGAGGTTGAGATCGATCCTGAGCAGCCGGACAGGCGGGTCCGAATTGGGGTCGGTCTCCCTGAAGGAATACGAGAGGAAGTCATCAGAGTACTCCGAGAGCACTGACTGGTTTTTGCTTGGGGTCCGGAGGACATGCCCGGTGCTGACCGATCCATCATCGCCCACCGACTCGCCGTGGACCCAAACCACCGGCCGGTCGTACAGAAGAAACGGTATCTCGCCAACGACAGGAGTGAATTTGTAAAGAAGGAGGTGAACACGCTGCTGGCCGCGGGCCACATCCGAGAAGTTAAATACCCGGAGTGGTTGGCAAACGTGGTCCTCGTACCAAAGCCCCCAGCTTGGCGGATGTGCGTGGATTACACTGATCTCAACAAAGCCTGCCCAAAGGATCCGTTCCCCTTGCTGCGGATCGATCAGCTGGTCGACGAGACCGCAGGGTCGGCTCTGCTGAGCTTCATGGACGCCTTCACGGGGTATCATCAGATCTTCATGCACCCGGCTGATGAGGAGAAGACCGCGTTTCTAACACCGGACGGGGTATATTGTTACCGAGTTATGCCCTTCGGGCTTAAGAATGCCGGGGCTACTTACACGCGGATGGTCGCCCGACTGTTTCAAGACCTGCTGGGGAAATCCATGGCAGCCTACGTAGACAATATGCTAGTCAAAAGCCGGGAAGAGATCAAACACGCGGAAGATCTGGCCGACTGCTTCCAGGTGATGCTAAGGTATAATCTCCGACTGAACCCGAAAAAATGTGCCTTCGCGGTGCAATGAGGGAAGTTCTTAGGAAACATGGTGACCAAACGAGGCATCGAGCCCAACCCTGAGAAAGTCCAGGCCATCATCGACATGCAGCCTCCCAGCACCGTCAAAGACTTACAACGGTTAACTGGTCGACTGGCTGCCCTCAGTCGCTTCTTGAGCAAGGCGGCGGATAAAACTATACCATTCTTCGAGGCCATGAAGAAAAAGGAAGGCTTTGCCTGGACGACCAAGTGCCAACAATCGTTCGAAGAACTGAAGCAGTATATTTCCACACCTCCGGTGTTGTCCACCCCCCAGGTGGGTGAGCCTTTGTTTTTGTACTTAGCCGCCTCCCCCAAGGCGGTAAGCTCGGTACTGGTCCGGGAAGAAGAGCGTACCCAGCACCCGGTATATTACGTAAGCCGCTCCTTGAAGGCCGCCGAGACACAGTACACGGCCTTGGAAAAATTGTCTACGCGCTAGTAATCACCGTGCGCAAGCTAGCGCCCTATTTCCAAGTCCATACCGTCCGGGTACTGACCGACCAGCCGCTAGGGAGCGTACTGCGGAACCCCACGTCATCAGGTCGACTGGTGAAATGGGTCGTGGAATTAACCCAGTACGGGATCGAGTATCAACCGCGACCGTCCATAAAAGGGCAAGCCTTGGCCAATTTCTTGGTCGAGTGTACGGTAAGGGAAGGAGAGAAAGAGCGCACCATGGAAGATAGCTCAGGCGAATGGTGGGAGATGCACGCGGATGGAGCGGCAAGCCGACAACACTGTGGAGGCGGAGTCATGCTAATCACTCCAGAAGGATTCCGGCTCTACTACGCCCTGAGCTATTTATTTCCAACATCCAATAACGAAGCCGAGTACGAGGCTGTGTTGGGCGGCCTTCGACTCGCCAAAACGCTGGGGGTGGAACGATTGCGAATCAAAACCGATTCCTGGTTAGTGGTCGGACAAATCTCCCGCACCTGTGAAGCTAAGAATGTCCGGATGGCCCAGTATAAGGAGAAGGCGACAGAGATGCTAAAGGAATTCGAAACGTATGAAATAGAGTACATCTCCCGGGCGGACAACATCGAGGCCGACATATTGTCAAAAATTGCCTTAGAAGGAATACCAGATCACCTCATCAGGATTTGCCATATTGTCAAGTATATTATAGAGGACTGTGAGGACAGATGTAATGTGTGCTGATGGGGCGAGGACCCCGGCCCAAGAAGATGGGCCCAAGAGAGAAGTCCAAGGCAGAAGGTGTGGGCCAGTGGCGAAAGAAGCCCAGGGAAGGCTTGGGCCGAGTCCAGGAGTCGACCCAGGTCCAGAAATAGAGAGAAACCCGGCCCTGAGCCGATAAGAAGCATTCAAGAGTCACATTTAAGAAGACTCGGCCCAAAGAGCCGTTGAAGAGCGTTCCAGCGTAGCCTTTAAGTCGGTCCAGGAGCCGTTGGAGGCATTCAAAGCAGGACTCGGTCAAGCAAGCTGTTATGAGTCCATAGAGTCGTTGGCCGGTCCAGTAACGTCGCCCAACGGCTTAGTAATTATAATCAGCCTTGAAGATGACAATTAATGTCCTTCAAGTCGGACGGAGGGGAGCTTACTATATAAAGGCCTCTCCACCATTGTAAAAAGGGAGAGTTCATGCCCAGTGAAGAGAGATACACATTTTTAACCATTTCGATTACTTTTCCTTTACTCACAGTTCTTGTGAAAGGTGAATCCACCAACTAAGGTTGTGTTGGACCTCCCTGGGCCCAAAAACCCTAAAACCAACATGTGCCATTAGCCGAAATGTCGTGTGCATGGCCGAATGTAATCGTGTGCCACAGTTTGTATGTCGCGTGCTAGATTTGTTAATTTATAGGGCCTGTGTTCGAAACCTGATGTTTACATGTATTCTTGTGTGTCATTATGTATTAAGTTGTGTGCCTGGTATTAATTTGTTGTGTGCCCATTATTTGTCCGCAGAGTCCTCTATATATTGTTGTCCTCATTTAAACTCAACTCTATATATATATATATATATATATATATATATATATATATATATATATATATATATATATATATATATATTTATTTATTTATTTATTTATTTATTTTTGTCATGTCAATGTTACATTTGTATTAAAAGATGACAGCCTGTAACATTGATGATATGAATAATTATTCAATATAGTGGTCCGTAGGTGGATAAGTTCGAACGTATTATAGGATGACAGCATGTAACATTTATGATATGAACTTTCATTCTATGTAGTGGTTGGGTTGAATCCCCAACCCCAAAGGTCCACACTTCGGTCTGACAGAACATTTGAGAGAATGTAAATTATGGTAATTCAACTGAATCATAGAGGTTAGACCTTTACTTATTGTGCACAATGAGCCCGAGAGGTTACTCCCACACTATCGCTGGTGAGACTCGATCCCTAGTCATTCTTCCCAAACTTCATCCCTATGACCAATTGAACTACCCATGCAGTTCATAGGTATATAAGTTATTAAGTTTGACCAAGGATGCAAAATCCCCGTCCTCGAAAGTTTCTCATGTGGACGAGAATGTAGAATGATTTCCTATCTTCGGTTGGGATGGGGGCGGGAACATGGAGTAAGGTAGAGTTTCGGCAACGGGGATTGAGACCGTGAATATACTTCTCATCTCGCTCTGTTCCGTCTCGTTGACATCTTTAAGTTTATCTCATTATGGTCCTTTGTCAATTGATGTAAAATTTATTTAGTGGACATTTTTTAAGTAGTGACTATGAGTTTTCCTAATCACTCAAAAACAACAAAAGACCTAGATCTATGTTACAATATGGACCCATGTTGACATATAACAATCGTTATTTTATGGAACCGTGTCCATCTTGCAAGGTAGACACAGTTCTATATTCATAATTACTGAACTATATGTTCATAATTATAAAACTATATATTCATAATTTTTTTATTTCATATTCATAATTATTGAATTCTATATTCACAATTACAGAACTTTATCTTCATAATTACTGAACTATATGTTCATAATTATAAAGTTATATATTCATAATTTTTGAACTTCATATTCACAATTATTGAATCTCTATATTCATAATTACAGAATTATATGTTCACAATTATGTTCACAACTCTATGTTCATAATTATAGAATTATATGTTCATAAATTTTGAACTATATATTCATAATTATGAAAAGTTTTGGAACTGTGTCCACCTTGCAAGGTGAACACGGTTCCACAGCCTAATTTGCCGACATATATATAATTCACCCATGATTATTAGGTGGATCATTCTTCACATATTTGTGTGGACCATGCATTTGGTACATTATTTCTATGCATAAAGTGCATTATTTTATGCATATGATACATTATTTTTTATGCATAGGGCACATTATTTCTATGCATATGGTGCATTATGTTTATATGTAAAGTTCATTATTTGAATGTGTACAAAATAATATAAAAATATTTTGAGAGTTCATTATTTATATATATAAGGTTCACTATTTGTGTGTATAAAGTTCATTGTTTGAGCATGTACAAATTGATTGAAGGTTGATTATTAAACATGCATGTATATTCTAGACTCATTTATGTTATACATTAGGTTCATTATTTGTAGAGCATAACTAGACTTATTCAGCACACCCCATCCCCATTACTTAGAAATATGACATTTAGTACATCAAATGTTTACTATTTGTATGCATAAAGTTCACTATTTGTATGTGCATGATATCTTTTGATGCATGGTATGTTGTAAAATTTTCCTAATTCACCAAGGAGTTCTACTATGCATACTTTCAAATTCTACTCGCTTACTCCGACTCCCTGATTTGACAAATAAGGATAAGTTACTTTTATGGATCGAAATGGGTCAAATAACCCTTCGTAGAGGCCTATGGCATGGCATATTTAGTAAATAGGTCAGACTTAGACCTATTTAACTATATATGTAATATTAAATAATTATATATATGTGCCAAGATCTTATGGTCTAATGGCACCCGGGTTGGACTCCCATATGTGAGGTTGTGAGTTTGAGCCTCAGTAGAGGCGTTACTGACTCTATGAACATATACTACATTGTAATAGAGTCAGTAACATTTAAAAACATAATATACACCTACCGTTATAACTTCCGTTATCTTTTCCACTATTGTTACTATGAACATGCATCTACCATATATTTTCTTATCTACCATATATTTTCTTATCTTCTTCTTCAATAATAAGAATAATAATAATAGTAATAATAGTAGTAATAATAATAATAATAATAATAATAATAATAATAATAATAATAATAATAATAATAATAATAATAATAATAATATACACATTATATATTGAAGTTATATGTTAGTTATTTTCTAAAATTAAATATAAATATCAAATTTATAAAAAATAGTTTACACTATTGTTATTATTATTATTATTATTATTATTATTATTATTATTATTATTATTTACAATAATTTAAACATCTAAAATCTAAATAAATTTAAAATTTTAAGTTTTGCGCATCGCTCATAAAAAATACTAGTATATATATATATATATATATATATATATATATATATATATGTGTGTGTGTGTGTGTGTGTGTGTGTGTGTGTGTGTGTGTGTGTGTGAATTACCAAACGTCCAAACCCTAACATAGGTTAGTTTTGTATTACATATATTTTTTAAATTTTATACACATTTGTAGGCCTTAAAAAGGGTAGGTCTTAAATAACAATCGTTATGCTATGGACCCGTGTCCAGCATGCATGCTGGACACGGGTAACAGTGCTGTTAGTGGCATTGTTATCTTTCACTTTTTTTTTAGACCGCTTCGTTATAGGAGTATATGTTCATAATTTTATTACTCTATGTTCATAATTTCATAACTGTACATTCATACTTCCATAACTGTACATTCATAATTCCGTAACTGTACATTCATAATTCAATAACTGTAACTTCATAATTTTCGAAGCTCTATGTTCACAATTTTAGAGCTCTATGTTCATAATTTTATCACTATATGTTCATATTGTAAGTTCATAATGTCAGAGTTCTGTGTTCATAATTTCATAACTGTACATTCATAATTGCATAACTGTACATTCATAATTCCGTAACTGTACAATCATAATTTTCGAAGCTCCATGTTCACAATTTTAAAACTCTATGTTCATAATTTTATCACTATATGTTCATAATTGTAAGTTCATAATGTCAGAGCTCTGTGTTCATAATTTTATAACTTACATTCATAATTCCATAATTGTACATTCATAATGGCACAAACGAATAACGCCGTTAACGGCGAGACAAAATCAAAATTTTTTTTATAACTAGAATGACGCGTTTTCCCTGAAAACGACATCGTTTTTTACTCGTGTCCACAATGCATTGTGGACAAGGGTCCAGGGCATAATTTGCGCTTAAATAAGCTGAAAGCCTATTTAAGACTTACTTTGAAACATTTTTCAAGACCTACATATTAAATAGTCTTTTTAAAAGGTTTCAGGTCAAACCAAACCAATTGTAGGCTTAGGCTTGAGCCTAACAAAAAGCTTACATACAAGTTTAGGCCTTAGATTTTTATAGTAGGCTCAGGCTTAATTATCTAAAGTTCAACTTGACCTTACCTACTCCTATTAGTAAATTTTTATTTGTACCATAGATCACATAACTACGTGGACAGTACATTTTTAATATATTAAAAGTACAATGTTTGTGCACTGAATGTACATTATTTGATAATATATAAAAGAATATATTTTCAGTATTTAAATAATGTACTTTGAGTATATTAAAATTTACTTGATGTAGTTAATACACCGGGGGATGTTGATAGGTGTACATATACGGATTTGGTCCGCAAGATCGTACTCGTCTGCTTGTTAGTTTAAGTAGTTGAGCCCGGGAAGAAGATACAGTGGGTCAGAGCGTCCTGAGTTAATTAAGGTTAGGTAGAAATTCCAAAAGTTCCACCACCCCCCCTCCCCCCGGGGTATTAAATGCGCTATGTATAGGGGTATAGTATGAAGAGAGCACATGTCGGGGGTTGGCATGTGCATGCGACACGTGTGACTCATGCACATGAGGAGTCAGAGGCGTTGCGGGTTCTCCTACGTATGCGAAGGTTTTTGATGCCCCTCTTCCTTCTGCGGTCAGGTTGAAATAGATAAATATGGCTCGTGGTCCCGTTCAAGTTGATCATCCCTAGGTCGGGTCGGCCTAGCATAAGGTCGGCCAAGGTCGGGACCAGTTCCTCACGATGACTAAGCCAGGTACCGAGCAAGTGTGTATGGCGTATATTCTAGAAATATTCCCATCAGTACTTTTTATTTATGGTTTGTTGGTCCCAAAAAGACAAAGTAAAAGTCTAGATAGGGGGAGGGGGGAGGTGAATAGACTTTTACAAACAATTCAAATTATGTTAAGCAATATAAAATTAAAACACTTGATAGAATTATCAGTGTCTTATGCACAACGGAATTTAAACTTTGTGTAGTGTGTTGATCATGTGTAATAGTGCATGCAATTTATAAATAAAATAAAGCAATAAAGAACAAAGCAGTTTATAGTGGTTTGAAAGTGTATGTAATCCTTCTACTCCTATCTCCAAGAGGAATTCACTATATCCACCACTCCTGGGTTACAAGATACAATGAATTTGTGATCTAGTGCATTGATCACCAAGCCCACAGTAATCACACTACTCTAGTGCCTCTAGCACTGCCACTAGGATTTCACAACTCCATGCTACTATCCTCTATCTATACCCGGTAGAGAAACCACTTGTTAAAAAACAAGGTTTTTCTTTCTTCCAAATTTGAGACTTCTGAATGAATATCAATGTGTAGATAAGTCTCTCTTTATGATGAAGATATTTGTATGCTCTTTTGATTTTCGCTTGCTTGTATATTTTTCTTGTGTATAGTAGTTCTCGATCACTTGTCGCGTTCCCCTTTTTTTTTTTCACTTCGTCATCTCTTGTCTTCTGGATGCTTCATATCTTCATCCTTATATAGGTGTTTGAGGTTTTGTTTGTTGGAAAAAGATAATTTCAAATTTCAAACTTTGTCAGCAGATCTCGTAGTCTTTTTAGTATGTATAAAAGTTTTATAGACTTTTTCTTCCTAATAGGTGTTTGATATCTTGTCCGTTAGAAAAATACAATCTCAAATTTCAAACTTAATTTATTTGCATGGCAAACTGCAATCTCACCTCTTTATGCATCTTGATGCTAAAAAAAGATGCGTTGGGATTCAAACCTAAAACTTGTGAGTAACTCAAGCTTGTTCTTTAACCAATGCTTTATTTTAACCTTTCAACATCATCAATATTTTCCACAATTTGTACTGATTTTTAAAATTTTAAGTAATATAAAAAATATTACATCACAATTTAAAATTCTAAAAGCAATGTTTAAATAAGATTGTGTTTCAAAAAAAAAAAAAAAAAAAAAAAAGATAAGCTCGATCTCATGACTCCCTACATGAGAAAGGTAATTGCATGCCATCTGAGCACAAGATGCTTAGCTTTTGACGCGTGCTATTAAAACACTTTAGTAAGTGTTGTAGCATAGTCCTTGTGTTTATTACCTTACTCGAAAGTGCATCCCTTCCCTGCAAAAGTGCACCACTGGAAAGGTGCAGTCAAGCACATCTTGAAAGGTGCTACTGGGCTTGTTTGGTAATCAGCAGTTAACAATTATCAGATAGTGGATTGTATTAGCAGATTGTATTAGGGATTTATAATAAATAAATAAATATATATATATATATATATATATATATATATATATATATATATATATATATATATTAAAATTAACTGTTTAGATTAGCAGTTAACATGTAAAATGACCAATAATAATAATAATAATATTTTTATTTAAAAAAAAAAAAAAAAAAAAAAGCAGGGGTGCTCCCTTTTTGTTTTCCCACTTTTCTTACCGTTTGCCATCTGTCCATATCAAAAAAGTGGGAGTATAACCTTGAGGCGCTCTTCAATCTCTAGTTTATTTTTTATATTTTTTTTAAATTAAAATTTTCCAAGTCGACGCAAATGTTGAAAAATTCAGCGTGTACTAGTTTATTTTTGGTAGCCTTCGGATTATGACAGGCGGCAATGCGGCATGTAACCGATTGGTGTGTTTTTTGGTGTGTTTCAAGTCAACACAAATGTTGAAAAATTCAGCATGTACTGCTTTGGTTGATTTTGGTAGCCTTGCGGAGTTTGTTTAGAGTAGCTTGATTATGACAGGCGGGCACGTATTCTCCTTCGACCCAGTGGCGGGTCCAGAAATTTTTTTCAGTACGGACAAAACATTAAAAGAAAATTGATAGTTTGAAAAAAAAAATAAAACATTTAAGAAATCTAGCCTTAAATATTGTTAGGTATTGATAAAAAAATAAAACACATCAAAATTTTATAAAAATATTCATAACGAAATATGAAACATAATTAATTTGATAAAATAATTCGAATAAAAAACACATTATAAATTAAATCTCATTATTATTAATAAAAAAGAAGGTTAAAAAGTCATAAATAGTGTGTGAAAATATAACCATTAATTAATATTTAAAAAAAAAAAAAAAACTGTATCAAACCACATAGTGAAAAGAAAAGCAGTAAAAACACAACGTTCAAAACTCATTTAGCGATTTGAACCCCTGACCAAGTAGTATGCGCGTGCCTTGCCACCTGATATATCACATCTTTTCAGAAAATTTATTGATATATTTATTGATATGCGCGTGCCTTGCCACCAGCAACTCTCTCTTACTTTTTAAAATGGGTCACACTTCCACATCACCCAATTTAAAAATCATTTACTATTCACACCACATCCCTACAATTCCAACCAACTTTCTAAAGTGTACCCCAATTTCACATCACTTTAAAAAATTAATATCTTTTTCACAATAAATATTATTTTCTCTTCTTTATATATTAATTTATATCAATATATAAATTACATTAAATACTAAAAATAATAAAAATGACCTCAAATCAAAAAACATCCGGAGTAATTTTTAAAATAAATTACTTTTAAATATTAAAAATAGTTATACCGAAAATCTAAAAACGTAATTTTTTAAAATGATTTAAAAACTTATATGTAACAAATTTCAATACAATAATTTAAAAATAAACTAAATAATAATTAAGCATTAAAATAAATTAGTTTTTCTTTTCTTTGAATGCTACTGGTTCTATTACATTGTAGTATCTGTTCATATACTTTCTCAACCTACTGACACAAAGAACCAATAACGGCCTCCACTAAGGCTCGAACTCACAACCTTACAAATGAAAATCCAACCCGGGTACCATTAAACCACATAGTTGTTAGAGATTTATATAGTAATGAGAGTTAATGGTTCAGATGAACTACCATGAAAAGCTTAAATAATATTTGGAGTTGTGGAGTTATAAATATTATTTTAGTTTGGTAGAAAGTAAGTTGGGAAATATGTTTTTGTATGGTTGAAGTTTCAGCTATATGAAGTTTCGGCCAAATGGAACCGTTCGGCCAAATGAAACCTTTCGACATTTTGACATATTTCGGCCAAGTGGAGATAACGAAAGTGAACTTTCATTTAAATGAAATTTCACTTTCGGCATCGTAAGTTCACTTTGGCTTATGTTGAATCATGCATGCTAGTAATATATATATATATATATATATATATATATATATATATATATATATATATATATATTATCTTGTTTCGGCCTTAATGAAAGTAACGAAATATTGCTTTCATTTTGTGTAGTTTATGGCTGCTGCATGCATGTCTTTATTATAATATATATTATTAGTTTATTTATTTTGCATATTAATATGCAATGAATAATAAATAAATATAATATACATATTATATTGTATGCAGTGCATGAACCTATGAAGGTCCGTATGATATGAATATATATAATATTCAATTATATATTTCCCATGCTTGATATATCAGATAAGATATATCTTATGGAAGTTAAGTTTTAAATTTAAATAATTAACTTCCGAGTAACTTCTCCAAACTGCTGTATTTACATCTATAAATACTTGGAGAAATGTCTGAAAAATAGACATGCAATAAACTTGCATTAAACTGAGATATTTCACAGTACTGCATTTCAACAGGAAGTTCTTAAACAAGCAACTTAAGAATTTCATCATCTTCTTGTATCCCATAAGATTAAATCTTGAACCTTGTTGCTTTATATAAGGGAGATTTAAAGCTTATAGGAAAGTGATCACACGCCTGAAGATCCTGTTTCCTCACTTCCCTATCATCAAACACTCCATTTTTATAACAATCTATAAGCTTTTAATTCTGTTTCTGAGGAAGGATGAGTTCTGGACTTTGCAACCGACTTCCCTAAGTTGGAGCAGTTTGAAGGCGTGGGTTTCCGTAGGTGGCAGAAGAAGATGAAGTTCCTCCTTGCGGCTCTGAACGTGGCATACGTACTAAGTACCCCAAAGCCGGAGGAACGGGAGGATGAGACTCTTGAGGCTACTCGCCGGAGACTCAAATGGGAGAATGATGACCTTGCTTGCCGCGGCCATATTCTGAACGGTATGTCTGACACCCTCTTTGATATTTATCAGTATGAGGAATCCTCAAAGGACCTCTGGGATGTACTTGAAGCAAAGTACATATCTGAGGATGCCTCCAGTAAGAAATTCCTGGTAAGTGAATTCAATGATTATAAAATGGTGGACAATCGTCCGGTCATGGAACAATTCCATGAGATTGTCAGGATACTTGGGCAAATGAGGCAACATGATATGCATATGGATGATTCCATTGCCATAGCCAGCATCATTGATAAGTTGCCCCCTTCCTGGAAAAAGGTACAACGTACCTTAAAGCATAAAAAGGAAGCTCTTACCATGGAACAGTTGGGGGTTGACCTTCGGGTTGAGGAGGGAATCAGACTGCAAGAAAGTAAGAATGCTGGTGGTGCAAAGGTCACCGGGGCTTCAGGTTCTGTCATCAACTATGTTGATGAAGGCAAATCAAGTGGGAACCGTAAAGGAAAAGGGAAGCCAGGAAAGGCCACAAATTCTTCAAAGTTTAAGAAGAAAGGAAAAGGAAAAGGAAAGGCATCTGTATCATGCTGGGTGTGCAACGGTCCACACTTTAAAAAAGACTGTGAAGTCTGGAAGAAAAGAAAGGCACAAATGGAAGGTAAAAATTCTGGTGATCATGGCCAGGGAAGTGGCCAATGGAAACAAGGTAAAATAATTAATCTTGTTTCTGATAGTACTGAAAATTTCATTGCTATGATATCTGAAATTTGTGTCATGCAGACTGATGACTCATGGTGGGTTGACACTGGGGCAACCAGACATGTCTGCAAGGATATAAATCTTTATAAGATTTATAAAAGTCTGAATGATGGTCCAAGCCTATACATGGGAAATGATTCCATGGTGAAAGTCAAAGGCATTGGACAAGTTGAGTTGTTGCTTACTTCAGAAAAGAAGTTAACACTCACAGATGTATATCATGCCCCAGATGTTAGAAAAAATTTAGTTTCTGGCATTGTATTAAACAAGTGTGGTTTTAAACTTGTTTTTGAAGCAGACAGATTTATTTTATCCAAGGTCGGTATCTTTGTAGGCCAAGGATTTCTGTCTAACAATATGTTTAAGTTGAATATTAATAATATTGTTGGTTCTGTGTATTCAGTTTGTACATCTTCATTATGGCATTTTCGTTTATGTCATGTGAACTATAAACGTGTATGTGAGATGGCTAAAGATGGATTAATTCCATCCTTTGATCTGAATATGGAACAATGCTGCATGTTGAATAAAATAACTAGGAATCCTTTTCCTAGTATAAAAAGGAATTCAATTTTACTTGAATTAATTCACAGTGACTTGTGTGATTTTCATAGCACCCCATCTTTGGGAAATAAAAAATATATAGTCACATTCATTGATGACTATTCAAGACTCTGCTATGTGTACCTCCTGCATTCTAAGGATGAAGCCTTAGAAAAATTTAAAATATTTAAATTGGAGGTGGAATTGTAAACTAATCAGTTAGTAAAAATATTACGTACTGACAGAGGTGGTGAATATTATGACCCATTATTTTTCCAATCTGTTGGTATCATTCATGAGACCACATCTCCTTATACACCACAACAAAATGGTGTAGCAGAAAGGAAAAATAGAGTACTCAAAGAAATGGTAAACTGCATGTTATCAGTTTCCGGTCTGAGTGAAGGTTTCTGGGGAGAATCCATGCTAACTGCATGTTATATTCTCAACAGAGTTCCTAACAAAAGAAATAGGGTAACTCCATATGAACTTTGGCACAAAAGAAAACCAAACTTAAATTTTTTGAAAGTTTGGGGTTGCAGGGCCGTGGTACGGTTGCCGGAACCTAAACGGAAGGCTCTGGGAGAAAAAGGCATAGACTGTATTTTTATAGGATATGCAGAACACAGCAAAGCATACAGGTTCTATGTTATAGAACCAAATGACTTTATTTCGGTTCATACCGTAATAGAGTCCCGAGATGCTATTTTTGATGAAAATCGTTTTTCATCAATAAATAGAACTAAGGATTTAATTCCTAGTTCTAGTGGGACCAAAGTTGATGATCAAATTCATGATCATGCAAGTTCACAGGAACCTGAGCTTAGAAAAAGTAAAAGAACAAGAAAGGAAAAGACATTTGGACCAGATTTCCAAATGTACTTGATAGAAGGATCAAGGGAGTCTACAGAGACTAAAAATCTATATTATTTTAATATAGAGGATGATCCTAATACTTTTGAGGAAGCCATGAATTCTCAAGATGTTGCTTTCTGGAAAGAAGCAATAAATGATGAGATGGATTCTATAATGGGGAATAATACGTGGATTTTAACTAATCCACCAAATGGTTGTAAACCAATAGGCTGCAAGTGGATTTTCAAAAAGAAAATGAAAGTTGATGGTACCATTGATAAATTTAAAGTCAGGCTTGTCGCACAGGGCTTTAAGCAGAAAGAAGGAGTTGACTTCTTTGACACTTATGCTCCAGTAGCAAGAATTGCTACTATTAGATTGTTAATTGCCATTTCGGCTATACACAATCTAGTGGTTCACCAAATGGATGTTAAGACTGCATTTTTAAATGGTGAATTGGAGGAGGAGGTTTACATGAAGCAACCAGAAGGTTTTGTGGTTGCAGGCCAAGAAAATAAAGTTTGCAAATTGATTAAGTCACTTTATGGCTTAAAACAAGCCCCTAAGCAATGGCATGATCGGTTTGATCAAGTGGTGCTAGCTAATGGGTACAGAATAAATCAGTCAGATAAATGCATCTACAGCAAATTTAATAACCAAGGACAAGGGGTTATTATTTGCTTATATGTAGATGACATGTTGATTTTTGGTACTGATTTGGAAAAGGTTAAGGAAACTAAGGATTTTCTTAGTTCCAGTTTTTCCATGAAAGATTTAGGAGAAGCAGAAGTTATTCTTGGGATAAGAATAATTAAACTTCAGGATGGTGTAAGTTTAACACAATCTCATTACATTGAGAAAGTGTTAAAAAGATTTAATCACTTTAGTGGTTCCCCAGTTTCTACTCCAATGCATCCTTCATTGAAGTTAATTCCTAATGAAAGTGATCCGGTCTTACAATTGGAGTATTCTAAAGTGATAGGATGCCTTATGTATGCAATGACAAGTACTCGGCCTGATATTGCTTTTGCGGTAGGGAAACTGAGTAGATACACTAGTAATCCTAGTGCAGTACATTGGATGGCATTAAAAAGAATTTTAAAATATCTGAATAAAACCATTAATTATGGTTTAAAATATTCAAAAGATATTTCCATCCTTGAAGGATATTCTGATGCCAGTTGGATATCTAATCAGGAAGATTATTCCTCAACTAGTGGATGGGTATTTCTGCTTGGAGGAGGTGCTATCTCCTGGGCTTCTAAAAAGCAAAGTTGTATTTCAGACTCAACTATGGCATCTGAATTTATTGCATTGGCAGCAGCATGCAAAGAAGCTGATTGGCTAAGGAATTTAATTCTTGAAATTCCAGTTTGGCCAAAACCGATGTCACCTGTTTTAGTACATTGTGACAGTGCTATTACACTGGCCAAAGCATATAACAGTGTTTATAATGGCAAGTCAAGACACATAGGCTTGCGACATAGCTATGTGAAAGAGCTCTTAAGTAATGGTGTTGTAGCACTAGACTTTGTACGGTCCCAGTTCAATCTAGCGGATCCGTTTACAAAAGCCTTGGCAAGGGACATGGTTTTAAGACATCGGAAGGGATAGGTTTGAAACCCGTTGATAGTCAAGAGGTGAAGGAAAGCTCAATTCACGCCTAAGTTATCACGTTAGGCCTTGAGTTCAATGTAGATGATTACTTCATTTATTGGCGGCAAGTACTATATTAAAAGGTATCCCTAAAGTAAGTACTTGGTCTGCATTGTAGTAGGGATGAGTTTAACTCTTAATTGATCTTTTGAAAAAATGCTTGGTGCAGGGCATGAAATAAAAGATCAACCTATGTGAGCATGAAGTGTGGCCGCTTCAACAAGTTTGGGTTTGGCTTGGAAATGCTTATGAATGGATACGGACACAGGGCCTTTAATAGTGTCAAGTTATTTTGAGTTGTAGTAACTGTAAAGCTTGTGTGTATTGTATCTACGTTTTTTCAAAGAGACTGCGTGATTCAAGGTTCGTCCATCACTGCAATCCGAATTAATGTAACGCATATAATACTATGTGAAAGTTCAATCTGTAAGACACTTTCATTTATGCATGAGTCTTTGGATCTATCTTGGTACAGTATTAATTTTTACTATATAAATGGAGGAGGAATGTTAGAGATTTATATAGTAATGAGAGTTAATGGTTCAGATGAACTACCATGAAAAGCTTAAATAATATTTGGAGTTGTGGAGTTATAAATATTATTTTAGTTTGGTAGAAAGTAAGTTGGGAAATATGTTTTCGTATGGTTGAAGTTTCGGCTATATGAAGTTTCGGCCAAATGAAACCGTTCGGCCAAATGAAACCTTTCGGCATTTTGACATCTTTCGGCCAAGTGGAGATAACGAAAGTGAACTTTCATTTAAATGAAATTTCACTTTCGGCATCGTAAGTTCACTTTGGCTTATGTTGAATCATGCATGCTAGTAATATATATATATATATATATATATATATATATATATATATTATCTTGTTTCGGCCTTAATGAAAGTAACGAAATATTGCTTTCATTTTGTGTAGTTTATGGCTGCTGCATGCATGTCTTTATTATAATATATATTATTAGTTTATTTATTTTGCATATTAATATGCAATGAATAATAAATAAATATAATATACATATTATATTGTATGCAGTGCATGAACCTATGAAGGTCCGTATGTATGAATATATATAATATTCAATTATATATTTCCCATGCTTGATATATCAGATAAGATATATCTTATGGAAGTTAAGTTTTAAATTTAAATAATTAACTTCCATGTAACTTCTCCAAACTGCTGTATTTACATCTATAAATACTTGGAGAAATGTCTGAAAAATAGACATGCAATAAACTTGCATTAAACTGAGATATTTCAAAGTACTGCATTTCAACAGGAAGTTCTTAAACAAGCAACTTAAGAATTTCATCATCTTCTTGTATCCCATAAGATTAAATCTTGAACCTTGTTGCTTTATATAAGGGAGATTTAGCATTCAAAAAAAAAAAATATAAGGGAGATTTAAAGCTTATAGGAAAGTGATCACATGCCTGAAGATCCTGTTTCCTCACTTCCCTATCATCAAACACTCCATTTTTATAACAATAGTCTTGGTAAATAAATTAGTTAATAACAAAATAAAAATCATTAACCAAAACTACATATATATAAAATAAATAACAAAACAAAACAAAAAACAAAAACAAAAACAAAAACAAAAACAAAAAACAAAACAAAACAAAACAAAAAAAAAAAAAAAACAAAACAAAACAAAACAAAACAAAAAAAAAAAAAAAAAAAAAAAAAAAAAAAAAAAGAACAGAACGTAACTCAGAAAAGAAAAAAAAAAAAAAATGTCACCTCGGCAGCTTTTGTTGTAGATGCAAGCTTGCTAAGTGACATGATAAAATAAAATAAATGAGAATTGCTAACAAAAACTCACATCATCTAGAAATATGGAGTAATTTCTGAGATGGGGACAGCTTTATATAGGTCCGCCCCTGCTTGGACCTGCGGTGTTTTAGAGTACTGATTATGACAGGAAGGCCAGCGGCACTTAATAGACTTTGGTGTATATTGTGTAAATGTCTAGGACAAGCAAAGCTACGCGTGTTTATTCTCTTGAAGGTGCATCCAGCAAAGTCGCTGTGAAAAAGAGAAACCAACAATCATGCCGGAACAGAGTTTGCTGGTTGATGAAGTCAATGATCTCGGATGGCATCTGATACGACTCCAAGAGCTCAAGCGACTCCAAGAGCTCAAGCGACTCCAGGAGCTTGAAAACCAAAACGAGGACGAGAAGGTGGCTGCCTGGAGGCACAAAGTCGAAGAATTTTGTCGTAAGATTGGTGATATTGAAGATAATGCATCACGGCTTTTCTGGAGATGCAACCGGCGGAAAGGAGGCTGTGGGATCGTAAAAAGTTTATTCACTTTGTTGTTGTGTCACTTCCAACTTCCTCACCTCCAGTTGAGTATAAATGAAGTTCGAGAAGAGATGGAGGAATTGGAGAAAGAAATGGAAGAATCAAAAAAATGGGTTCCGTCGCCGACAGCCAGACGTGAAGAAAAAGGAGCAGTGAATGAAGTTGTAGTTGGAAGGGAAGCAGATATTAGGATTCTGATGGAATTTCTGGAGAAGGACACTGCAGAGTACCCCTTGTTCGCTGTGTGCGGGGAGGGAGGTTTGGGCAAAACTACACTGGTGCTGAAGGTATTCAACACGCCTGATGTCCGACATAAATTTATGGGGTGTGCTTGGGTCACTGCACCCCACCAGGTCCAAGCCAAAACCCTTTGGCAGGATATCATGTCACAGATTGAGCCCGGGAGAAAGGATGAAATGATGAAATTAAGTGATAGTGCTTTGGCGCAGAGCCTTCACTCATCCTTGCAGTCTGGGAGATACCTCATTATTCTTGATGATGTCCGCTCAACGGAGGCTTCCCTAATTGCTCTGCCCACTGTTGGAATTCGCAGCAGAGTTGTGATTACCACTCGGGAAACATATCAAGCTGAGAAGATTTTAGGGAGGGAAGGACATATTCTAAAAATGGAACCATTAAGTGAAGCTCAAAGTTGGGAGCTGTTTCTCCAAAAGCAATTGCCTAGCCACAGATCAGGTTAATTAAATTCCATCTTGGTTATTTAACTCATATGATTGATTAAATACATATACATGCATGCAGAATTTAAATTCGTTCTATAATATATTTTTTGGTATGTAGAATTTGAAGAGAACCAGAAGTTGAAAGATATATGCAGAGATGTAGTCAAAAAGTGTAATGATGTGCCATTAAAGATAATGGTGCTGGGAGACTTGATGGCAGAGAAACACTCCATCGATGAGTGGAAGTTATTACACAAAAAGTTTACTTCCGTAAAAGACACTTTAGAGTTGTCTTATAATCTTTTGCCCGGGAATCTGAAGAGCTGTTTACTTTATCTGGCAGTTTTTCCAAAAGACACAGATACAGAAGCAGAGAAGTTGTACAATCTGTGGATCGCTGAAGGGTTGATACCCACAGATTGCAATTCCACCATGCTGTCCACCGCAGAATCATATCTGAAAGAACTAGCGAACGTAGGCTTGGTCCAGGTTCAAGAAGAGGAAACACCAATGTTAACAAAGATCAAATCATGGCGTCTTCATGACTTGGTGCGAGAACTATGCTGTCAGAAGGCAAAAGAGGAAAGGTTGTTCGCATCCGTGGACCTTAGAGCTGTTGCGAATGGTAATCAAGACAAGCCTACTGATGTGCGCACACTTGCCATTTATTTTGACAAGCGTGTCGGTGGGTATGATTTTCCCAACCCAAACAAATCTAGGAAAATAAGATCATTTTTGTTTCTGAATGCCCACCAACTGGTACCGGATGAGCATTTATTAGTGCCAAAATCATTAACTTTTAAGAATTGCAGATTACTAAGGGTGTTAGACTTTAATTCACTTGACTTTCATGTCATGAAGTTGCCAAAAGACATCCAGAATCTCGCAACCCTGCGGTACCTGAGTTTCAGAAGCTGCAACTTGCAAGAGTTGCCGCCATCCATCGGCAGGTTGCCAAACTTGGAAATTCTTGATTTGCGGGTTAACCCCACGGTTGACATGAGCATATCTAATCTGTTGTATAAGATTACAAGATTGAAGAGTCTTTATTTCCCTCAAAAATTTCATGCAGTTGGTGAGAAATTGCAGTTGGATGGCTTAAGTGAGCTTGAGAATCTCAACAACTTTGCTTCAACCCATTGTCGGTGTAAAGATCTCCCCCGACTTGAAAAACTCAAGTATTTGACGGCAACTATTGAGGGAAACCTGGATGACCTCGGGGAGACTATCAAATGCATAAACGAACACAGATTCATATCAACATCCATTGTCCTCAAAAACTTTGATTGTTACTCTCACAAACGACTCTCTGCTCTAAGTAACCTACTGGGGTGTGAATACTTGAACGCCTTGCGCGTGGAGGGGCACATAGGCAACTTATCATTCACTATCCCTATTTCCTCCAAGCTCACAGAGCTCTTCTTGCTTGGTTCTGAACTTACTGAAGATCCGATGCCAGTATTGGGGAAAATCCCCCAATTACACAAACTTATCATATGCAATGGAGCCTATCTTGGGGGCGGAATGGATTGTAAAGCATTAAGTTTTCCCCGCCTCAGATATCTCAAACTCTCAAATTTGCACAAGTTGAGGGATTGGACTCTTCGAGAAGGATCTATGCGTAACCTTTCTACTCTCACCGTTGAAAGATGCCAGAGCCTTAAAAATCTCCCAGAGGGGCTCAAATTGCTCACTCGTCTCCGAGAAGTGAGTATTCTAAACATGCCCAAAATGTCCCCCACGCTCAAACGTGAAGGCGAGAAACAACGTTTCTCGGGAGAAGATTTCTATAAAATCAAGCACGTTCTTAGTATCAACATTTTGTAAAGGAGTTAATACCATCTGAGGTCCTCTGAGTATAGTGGTTTTGTCACGTTTAGTCCTAAACTTTCAAATTGACCATTTGTGGTCCTTAGACATTCAAATTTAACCATTCGTGATCCAAGTTAACCATCCATGGCCCTTCAAGTTTCGAAATTTAACCAGTAGTGGTCCTCATGAAGGGACCATGGATGGTTAAAATTTAATAGTTGAAGGACCATGTGTGGTTAACTTGGACCACGAATGGTTAAGTTTGAAAGTCGAAGGACCATATATGGTCAATTTGAAAGTTTAGGACTAAACATGGCAAAACCACTATACTCGGAGGACCTCAGATGGTATTAACTCTTTTGTAAAGTGTTAAACATTTAGTTCTAAAATTTCAAATTGATCATATGTAGTCTTTCGACTTTCAAATTGTTACCATCCGTGGTCCAAGTTAATTATCTATGATCCTTCAACTGTTAAATTTTAACTAACCATGGTCCTTTCGAGGGTACCACGGCTGGTTAAATTTCAAAAGTTGAAAGATCATTTGTGGTTAATTTGGACTACGAATGGTTAAATTTGAAAGTTAAAGGACCACAGATGGTCAATTTGAAAGTTTAAGACTAAACATGGCAAAACCACTATACTCGGAGGACCCCATCACTGCTGAAAATTATGGAATTTCCGACCACCTGAAAGTGATCTTAAATCAAGTCGAAAGCCTTGTTCCGACCACTTTTGGTATCCGGAAAAACTTTTGTTGCTATTTTCGACCACTTTTTACTTTCGACTTGATTTAAGATCACTTTCAGGTGGTCAGATATTCTATAATTTCCAGTAGTGCATGTGGCATTAACTCTTTTGTAAATTCTGTACACAAATGTTGAGGGATAGTGGGCTGGTGAATTTTCTTTTTACTGGGTATCAGTATACTTGGGAGGGGGGAGCGAAGATTCGAACGGGTGGGTTCAGGAGAAGTTGGACAGGGTGCTTGTTTCCAAAAGTTGGGAAATTTTGTATAGAGGAGCGTGGGCAAGATCAGTACAGTGTGGTGGGAGTAACCACCTTCCTCTTCTTCTAGTTCCTGAACGCCATGTGCCTCAGGGTCGGAAGGTTGGTTTTCGGTTTGAGCAAAATTGGATGAAGGAGGTGGATTGTAGGGAGCAAGTTGATACGGTTTGGGGTGAGTCAAATGATTAGGACATTTTGCAGAAAATTAAACAATGTGGGGTTCGGCTGAGGGAGTAAGGGGGCGGGGCGGGGAGAGGGGGGAGCGTACGAAGGAATTTCGTAAAGAATTGGAATATTAGAGGGGTCGAATGGAGAGGTTGCGGGGTCAGCGGGATATGGGAGGGAGGAGGAAGTTTGATGAGGCTCAACGTAATTACTTGAGGTTGCTGGAGTCTGAGAGTGGGTACTGGAGAAAACAGGCTAAGCAATTTTGGCTTAGGGATGGGGATATGAATACGCGATATTTTCATAATCAAGCAAAAGCCTGTCGTTATAGAAATGACATTAAAAAAATTCAGGATGTCTCTGGGTACTGGGTTGTTGATAAACTGGAGGTGGGAAATGTGGTTTTGGGGTATTCTAAGGGTTGTTCCAGTCTGGGATTGGTTGGTATGAACTTGTTTTAAATGCAATTCAAGTGAGGGTGACTCCGAATCAGAATGAGGGGCTGTTAGGGGTGGTTACGGGGAGGAGGTAAAGGCTGCTCTGTTTAGTATGTTCCCTAATAAATTCCCGAGGCCTGATGGGCTGAACCTAAGGTTTTATCAAGCATACTGGGATATTGTAGGTGATGAGGTTCTCTTGATGTGTAGGGGTGCAGTTGAGGAGGGTATTCTGCCTTATGGTATAAATAAAACCAATATTGTGCTTATTCCTAAGAATCGTTATCCGGAAAATATGAGTGACTTTCAGCCTATTTCTTTGTATAATGTGTTGTATAGAGTTGTGGCAAAGGTTTTTGCTATAAGCTTAAATGTATTTTGAGAGGGCTTGTGGGAGAAACTCATAGTGTGTTTGTGTTAGATCGGTTTATTGTTGATAATGTTTTATTGGCTTATGAGATAAATCATTATCTGCACAGATGAAAGGAGGAGAGGCAGGAGAGATATGCGGTCTTAAAATTCGATATGAGTAAGGCTATGATAAGGTTGAATGGGGTTTTTTAGAGGGTGAGATGAGGCGGACGGGGTTTGGTTGCCACTGGGTTTCCTTAATCCTTCATTGTGTTTCTACTGTTACTTATCATGTGCTCCTTGAGGGGGAAGAGAAGAGGCATTTTATTCCTTGTCGGGGGATTCGTCAAGGAGATTCGTTATCCCCGTATCTTTTCCTTTTAGTTATGAAAGGGTTTAGCAGTATATTGAGGAGGCGGGAGGAGATTGGGGGTATCCATGCGATTCGTATAGCATTGGCGGTCGGGAAGTTTTGAGTTGGCTAAAGATGCATAATTATGATGGATTTACAATTGAAACGGATGCACAACAGATTGTCACTCAACTTCATAATGTGAATATGTTGCCGGTTAATCATTCAAGATATTAATGCTTGTTTATCTTTATTTGCAAATGTTCATCTTCGTTTTGTTAAGCGCCCGCTCAACTAATGTTGTTGCTCATTTATTAGCTAGAGATGCTAGTATGTATTTGGGTAGTCGGTTTTGGTTTGATACCATCCCCTCGTTTATTACTTGTGCCTTGTGTAGTGACTCAATGATTATATAAGAGTTTGTAGTTTTGTTTTCAAAAAAAAAAAAAAAAAAAAAATTCCTTAGTCTTTTAGTTCATTTTTGGGTTTCAATTTTCATATTGATTTAAGAAATATTTTCAAGCCAAACACCTTGTGTTCAGATGGCACTTTAATAGCTCCCTTTGAGGGAAGTTCACACATCAAACCCCGATAATGGGGTATTGACTCTTTGACTACAGTAGTTACAAAAAGTATAAAACAGATATTACCTTCTAATAGAGTTAATAGTATTAAAAAATATATTTTTTTCAAAAGATACATTTTATGTTTTTTTTTTTTTCATTTTTCTAGACAAATAATATATTATATATATACAAACAAAAAAAAAAAAAAAAAAACAACTAAAAATTGAGGTCCAAATATTACCTTCTAATAGAGTTTATAATACTCTATTTTCTCTATCTAATGTAGCTCAAAGAATCAATACCCCACTACCGGAGTTCGATCCTATGACCTTCCCTCAAGGGGAGCCACAAAGGTGTCATCTGAACACAAGGTGCTTTGCTAGAAATTTGATTATTTAATTATTAATTAAGTTGTAAATTCAATCTTTTCACAAATTGATACTCTCTCTGTCTCATTTTATATGTCCTACCTACTATTTATTGATTAAACCAACTTTTTTTTTGAAAGGAAAAAACTTTTTTTTCTTTGTTTATTTTCTTTAATATTTTTTACTTATTTTCAAATTTTGATTTGTTGTGTTTAAAGTACTTTTAGTGTACATTTCTAAATCAAAATATATAAATTTTACATACTAATATTAAACTTAATATTATAGTAAATTAAATTCAAAATAACTTCAGTCAAACTTCGTTAATCGAACGAAACACATAAAATGAGACGGAGGAAGTACTTGGCCATATTTATAGTCTAATTTAAACTCAGGCTCAACTACCACGACTAATTAAGCAAAATTGTAGACAAGAAAATCTTTGGTAGTTGAGATTCAAGGAAAAGAAATTTGCAGATTTTTTTGAAAATCTATGAAAAGAAAAATACAATAAAGGAATATTTGTAAATATATTAATAATTCATGAGGAAAAAGTATTACAAGTGTCATTTTTCATTTTGAATACAAGGGTTTTGTTGAGTTTTTTTTTTTTTTCTTTTTTTCTTTTTAAACATGGGCGGCAGAATAATAATCTATATCTATATTTATATCTATATCTATATCTATATCTATATATCTATATATCTATATCTATATATCTATATAAAAGTAAAATTCTCCTAGCCAAGTTTTCTCCCCAAGAATTAGGGGCATTTCTGTAATATCATTCATTTAATAATAATAATAATAATAATAATAATAATAATAATAATAATAATAATAATAATGTTATTACCTTAATTACAAACTATTATACTTTCCTTTTGAATTAGTATTTTCCACCTATAAATACAGATTATACTTTCATTTGCACTCTATATTGTTCTTCGGTTCATGATTTAATTTGACTTCTAAGTTTTATATGGTTGTGGTTGTTTCTGAATGCAGCCTGCAAAGCTAGGGGGCTCAGATCTCATAGTTCATTCCAAGGTAATATTATGATTCCAATAGGTATAAACTATGTTCACGTTTTCTTCTTGATTTCGATTTTAGGGGTTTGTATATCAGGATATGTTGTTACAGTGTGTCCAAATGTATGTTTAGTTACTGGTGTAAATGTATGTATATTTGGGGTATATGTTATTTGATTTTGACATTTTTTCTTTAAATACCAAGAGATCAAAGTGTTGCATTTTGCATGTTGGATTGGTTGTTTTCATCAATTTATTGTGATTTTTTGTGTTGTGGTTACCTGATTAAAAAGCAGGACCTCTAGCCTACTGTGAATGGGTTTCAACAAAAAGAAATTGAGGAGGAAGAGGCTTGGTAATAGAACTCTAATGGTTTGGTTTTTATGGAAGAGCGTAGAGATGCGATCGATGATGATAATGATGGTGATTTTGATAATTTTGTAAGATTTTATGAAACTTAGAATTAGTATGTTGGCTTCGACATTTGTACATGTCATTCAAGTTTCTATGTTTTTTTTTTTAATTAACAAGCATCGTTAAGGATTTACGTGGTTCGTTGGCCAAAACAGCAATCAAGCAAAAGCTAAATCGAATTGAGGGGTGAGACGTTGTAGATAGAGGTCATTTATCATCCTACTTTGCATTTTTCTAAAGAGTGTGAGAATGTGAGGGTGAGGAAAGACAAAAAGAAAATGGTGAGATTTTTTTTACCAGAAATTTCTATATTTTCCTTATACAAATTTATAATTGTAAATTTATATTAATATGATCATTGTAAATCTATATTAATACAATGTAATAAAGTCAGTAGCATTAAAAAATGATTATTAAAACAAGTATAATTTATTTTATATTGTGGATACATTACTTTTAATAATTTTGATTTAATAATATTATACCTTAATTATAAAAATACTACCTAATAATTTTAATATTAAATGTGATACAATAATTACCATAAACAATGTTTAATAATTGACAAATTCTATTAGGCAATAAAAATTACAATTATAAAATCTTTTGTAATATGGACACATTATTTTTAATTATTTCGGTATAATAATATTATATCTTATGTATAAAAATTCAAAACAATACTTTTAGTACTATTGAATATTGATTGACTAACAATTATCTTAATTATTAAGGCAATTAATAGGTATTTAGATTTAAAAAGTTTTCAAATATATGAATTATATAATATTAGATTATACAATTAATTATTAAGAAAATTAATTGGTAATATTATGTATGGTATTATATTCTATAATAAAATTGATAATATTATTGTTCAAGTATAATAAAAATCCTATGTAATGATAATAAAATTAAATTAAAATTAAAATAATAACAACAACAACAACAATAACAATAATAATAATAATAACAACAACAACAACAACAACAACAACAACAATAATAATAATAATCCAAACAAAACTATATACAAAATAAAATTAAAATATATATACAAAAAAAAAAAAAAAAAAAAAAAAAAAAAAAGAAGGAAGAAGACAAAGGTGGCTCCCATTTGTAAATGATGTGGGGGATCATTTTGATCTCACATTTGTAAAGTAGTAAATGCATATTTTAAAAAATAGTAAATGTAAATTAAAAATGGAACGATAATATTTCATTAATAATATTCTACATCATCAAATTAAAATCTAACGAAAATTAGGTAAAAATATCACTACATCTATTCTAATTGACTAATTGACTGAAAATAAAAAAAAAATTGACTAAAAATGAATCTAATATTACTAATTGACTGAAAATATAAAAGAAAATAAATATTAATAATTGACTACAAATAAAAAATGATCCATAATTGACTAAAATAAAATTAAAAAAGAAAAGAAATTGTGAGATCATTGCATTTTAATTAAAAATGGAATAAAATTAAAAATTGGAGGAAAATATTTCAATAATAATATTCTACATTATCAATAGTAAATGCATATTTTAAACAATAGTAAAGGTATATTAAAAATAGAACGAAAATATTTCAATAATAATATCTACATCATCAATTAAAAATGGAACGAAAATTATGTAAAAATATCACAGCATTTGATATTCTAATTGACTAATTGATTGAAAATAAAAAAAAAATAATTGGCTGAAAATTAATCTGATATCACTAATTGATTGAAAATATAAAATGATAACTAATTGAGTAATATTCTTCCATTATATATTTTAACGCAAGTAACCCGTCCTGATGGATTGAAGGTGTTAGCTCTAGACGAAGATGAACAAGATTGTGTTGTCACTACCAATGTCGCCTACAAAGAGTTTTTTTTTTAAGTTTTTTTTTTTTTTAAAATAAAAAAATTGCTATATATCTAAACAAAAAAAAATATATCTTCCATACAAATGAATAAGGATACCAATTCATTTCGATAACTCAGTTGTTAGACAACGAGCACATTTGCCTAATTTATGAAAATACTAAATAGTGATAAATAAAACCTTCAAAGTTATAGCATCGTATGCGTACATCTAGACATTAGCTATTAATTTGGACAATTATTTACACAAATCCAAGCAATGATAACATTAAAATATATAAACGATCCAAATCATATCTTTAATTGCACTATATAATATTTGATGTTCTAATTTAAATAATTATACATCGATTCATATATTCTTAATATATTACAACAAATTTATTTCGTGCATCGCACGAGTGCAAATACTAGTTGAGAATCAAGAAGATTATTCTGCACAACTGTTTTCCAAGGCCGGGAAACTTCCATGTATATGTTTTTTGTGGCTAGAAAAATTAGGATTTGTATTTTGATTCAATCAACGAAAGAATTGCACATCGGTTTACACGTCAAGTACAGTAAGTTGATGATGTATGACAAAGATTTATATTAATTGTCATGAGTCATCACCTTCATGGGCCACTATATTTGATATGGCAAACTTCCAAGCATTTATATTAAAACAACCGTAATTGAGATGTTTATGTTGACTTAGTCGTGGTTTAAAAAGAGTTCTAGTACATATACTCTCAAATTTTACTCTCTCATTTGTACTCTATGACATGACAAATAAAGATTAGCTATTTTCATTATGTAACTCTCAGAGAATGTGTCTATTTTAAAAATTTGTGAGAGAAAGTACAAATTAGAAGTAAGAAATGAGAATACATGTAGTATTTTCTTTTCAAAAATGTTGATATAGTCATGACCCACACTCTATATATAATAAATGTTCGTGTTGATTATTTATTCAGCTTAAAGATGGTACACACTATGGCGTGCCGCGTGCCTCTAATTGATTACTAAATTATCTTTTTAATTAGGGATAAAGTACAAATAAACCATTGAACTATTTAGGAAATATCAATTAAGTCATCGAACTCAAATAACCCTCAAATAAGCCATTGAACTTGTAAAAAAAGAGCAAATAAACCATTGAACCCGGAAAAATGAACAATTGACATTTTAAACAAGTTAACTCCAGGTTTTTGCTGACTGGATTGCCGAATGTTTATTTTATTTACGTTTCTTCTTATTGTTAATATTAATAAATATTATCCACTTGGATAGTATTATATTTTAAGAATAGTTTTGCCTTGTCGAGATTTGATTTATTTATTTATTATTATTATTTCACTGGATCTTCTGTTTAAAAATAATAATAAATAAATAAATTAGATCTAGACAAGACAAAATTATTTTGATTATAATTACTTTAAAATATATTAGTATGTAGTGGATTATAATAAAAAACTATAAATAAAATAAATATTTGGCAATTCAGTCAGCAAAAATCTGGAGTTAACCTATTAAAAATGTTGATTGCTCTTTTTTCGGGGTTCAGTGACTTATTTGGGAGTTATTTGAATTCGATGGCTTAATTGATATAATTCGATGGCTTAATTGATATTTCTCAAATAGTTCAGTGGCTTATTTGTACTTTATCCCTTTTAATTAATAGTTGAGTAAACAAATCCATGTGTATCTAATGAATGAAAATCACGTTAAGAGGGAAAATATAGGAGGATTAAGAAATATATTTTTTGATTCTATTGTTGTGTTGGTGAAAAATAAATTATTGAAAATAATTAATATACTCATATTCTCTTACATATAAATATATGTGATGGTGATGAGAATACAAATGTGTATTGTGTTGATAACCAAAGTCTAAGTATAGTAAATATAGGATAGAGAGAGAGAGTCCTAGTCTAACACAAGTAATATAGTCCTAACAATGGTAATATATGAATTCTATCGAGTGACAGAGTGAAATTTGCCGTCACTACTTGATGATGTGTATTGAATAAATCTCACAATGTAATCATAACAGGTAAAAGACCACAAGAAAATAAATCAAGCCTAAATTGCTTAATTATACAATACAAACCAATAAGACCAACTTTTACAACACCATCTATCTATCTATCTATCTCTACCACCTACTTGCTCATATTGCATGCCTATCCATCTGTTACTACCTTCACCCTTATCGACTCATTGATCTATCTACCACTATAATTATATATATTAGTCTTTTTTTTTTCTCACTTTACATACCATCATCTATTCTCTATTTGCAATTTACTTATCCTAATATAAGGTAATTACATCATTTAGAATTAGACATTATTCACATTATTCAAATTAAAAAGTTAAATTTAAACTACATGTTGTGTATGTCCCATATGTATTGGAAGATGATTGGTGTTAGATAAAACAGAGTGGGTTGAGAGTGCAGGGCATGGCTCCCACAATATAGTACATATGTATTTTTGTACATAAACATGTTTAAAGTTTCTTATAAATATGTTGCTTGTAACCTTGAATGTTTGACCATAATCACAATAAAAATAAATGATTGAAGAAAGAATGCGGAGAAAGATTCAAGGCTCAATTAGTTATGAAGCCGCCAGTATCAAGCTTTCTCTTCTATTGTTAGATATACAACTATTAGGTTAGTACTTTCTTTGGTAGCTATTTTGAATTTGTATTTGGAGTAAAGGGATGTGAATATCGCTTTTTTGCATGATAATCTAGATGAGTAGATTTTTATGAAACAAGTTAAACCCGGAGGTGATCTAGAGGCAAATTATGCTATGGGGACGTGCTCATCATGCACATGGTGCACACGAATCTATATCCATAATTTATATACTGTAGATCCATAATTTCTATACTCTAAATCCATAATTTCTAGACTCTCGGTGGGCTAAAATTATGAATCTAAAGTATAATTTTTAGCTCACCGCAAGTCTCGACCGGTGAGCTAAAATTATGGATCTACAGTATAGAAATTATGGATATAGATTTGTGGTTAGAAATTATGAATCTAAAATATAAATTTTAGCTCACCGAGAGTCTAAAAATTATGGATATACAGTATAAAAATTATGGATCTACAGTATAAAAATTATGAATATAGATTTGTACGCACCATGCAAGGTGAACACGTGCTCACAACATAACGATTGTGATCTAGATGAGGTTAAAATCTCGGTTTGGACATCATGATTTGGTTCACAACATCCCTCCTAGCCTAGTGGTAATTGGCCCCCACTTTCAACACAAGTACCAGAGTTTATAAGCAACTACAATATTATTGGACATAACCTGAATGGTCTTTTAAACAAAGTTTCACAATGTAAAGTGAACCATGGTCCATATGATATAACAATTGTGTTTAAAATCTAAAAGTAGACCATGGTCCATTATATAACAATTGTGTTTAAAATCTAAAAGTAGACCATGGTCCATTATATAACAATTGTGTTTAAAATCTAAAAGTGGACCATGGTCCATGATATAACAATTGTGTTTAAAATCTATGGCCCAACTATTGAACTTACAAATCTCATATAGTTTTGGGGCTGAGGCTTGGTTAAATCTCACCAATAAATTTTGGACGTAACGCATGGACCACTGGACCACATTCCTCAACAGTAATAGAAATTGTTAAATTTTTATAGTATCAAGTGGCAAGTTGACCACCAAGACTATGTGGTTTAATGGTACCCGAGTTAGACTTTCATTTGGAAGGTCGTGAGGCATTATTAGTTCTTTGTGTTTCAGTAGATTGAGAAAGTATATGAATAAATATTACATTATAATAGAATCAATAACATTCAAACAAAAAAGTGGCAAGTTGACGCTCAATAGTAATAGAAATTGTTAAATTGTTAAATTTTTATAGTATCAAGCAGGGGCGGAGCCAGAATTTTTGTTCAGTGGGGGCGGAACATTACAACAAAAAGATAGCTTGAAAAATAAAATGAAACACTTAAGAAGTTATCCATAAATATTGTTGGATATAGACAAAAAATAAAACACATCAAAATATTATAAAAATATTTATAACAAAATATTAAATATAATTAATTTAATAAAATAATTTGTATGTGTATAAAAATCTCACCATTAATTAATATTAAAAAGTAATTTTAAAAACTGACTCACTATTAATAATAGTGAAGCCATAAAAGTGTAGAACAAGCAACTATTAATAAAGTTAGTGACTCAACTCTTATTAAGATTTTATGTTTTCTTCTACTTATACTCTAACTTGTACTATATATACATATATAGATACAATGTTATATATGGGGTGGGGGTGGGGGCAGCTGCCCCCACTGCCCCCATTGTAACTCCGCCCCTGGTATCAAGTGTCAAGTTTATGAAACTCTATCGTATGATTGTTGTTTCTAAATAATTTTAAATTTTAAATTTCTATTTCACACTAAAAAGTACTCTGTACATTATTTTGCAATAATCTTAAATAAGTTTTACAAATGAAGAAGTACTTATATTAGAAAAAAGAAATACAAATCAAGTTGATTAATCAAAATCTCTTCTCAATTAAAAACCCTCTAAGATTTCTTTAAAGATATTTTTAGTTATGTTATCATGTCATCCTAACTCTAGCTTGCAATCCACTCCTTTCAATATATACATCATTTTACATAATTATATATATAAATTGTTAAGGATATCTGTGGCTGACATATTTTTGTATATAATTAAATCTGGTTGCATTTCTTTTATGTAGCATTGTTAGACTGGTTGTTACAACTGCTAACTACTCAGTATCTTCTCTCCCTTGTATGCTATTTAAAGCTGATTGTTTTACATCAATAATATCAATTAAGTTCATAATCTATTATGATATTAAGAGTCTAATTTCTCCTACGAAGTTTTTTTTTCCTTCCCCTTCCAAATGGTTTTCGCTACTACAACCACAATAATCCAATTAAATGCCCCAACACACTTCCCAATTAAACTCACGACCGTGAATTTCCCGATGTGGCGGCGTCAAATTCATGCCACACTTGTTGGGTTTAATCTCTTTGGCTATGT
This sequence comes from Ipomoea nil, assembly GCF_001879475.1. Lineage (NCBI taxonomy): Eukaryota > Viridiplantae > Streptophyta > Magnoliopsida > Solanales > Convolvulaceae > Ipomoea > Ipomoea nil. The sequence goes on along the minus strand of NW_017617116.1, from coordinate 1,314,156 downwards.
TGATGGTACAATCAAGGAACCAGCCAAATTCACTGATCCTGCTCAAACTTCTGTCAACCCGGCTCATTTAGCTTGGTATCGTCAAGACCAAGTTATTGTCAGTGCTCTACTTGGGAGATGTACTGACACTATACAACCCCTTATCTCCTCGGCTACGACAGCCCATGATGCGTGGCAACGTCTTGTTGCTAGTTACGCCAGTGCCTCACGAGGACGTATCATATCCCTCAAGGCCAAACTCACGAGGAATCCGCGAGGGTCTCGATCCATCACCACTTATCTCAATGACATGCGAGCCATAGCTGATGATTTAGCATTGGCTCAGTGTCCCGTATCTGACGAAGATCTAATCGTCTATGTGTTGACTCAGCTAGGCGAGGATTACAGTTCCATCACGTCGGCCATCCGCGTTCGTGAGAAGCCTCTTTCTTTTGGCGAGTTGGCAGATGTTCAGACTGATCATGAACGCCAATTGACAGACGCAGATGCTTTGCGTCAGTCCCTTTTTACTACTGCTAATGTTACTCAACGCACCTGGTCACCCCCGCGGCGCAACCACCAGTCCAACACCAACCGGAGGGCCCGCAACAATAACAATCATTATGGCTCCAATCGGCAATAAGGGGAACACAATCGCTCAGGTATCGTCTGTAAGTTTTGTTATCTTACGGGTCATGAAACAAGGGTGTGTCGCAAGCTAGCCCGATTTTTAAAGGAGCATTATGTTCCTCCTGTGCAATCCTATATATCTCCTACCGCCAATTCAATGACTAGGGCTTCTCCTCCCTGGATGTTTAATAGTGGGGCGTCGCACCATGTGACACCAAGCCTCGCTCCTCTGCAGACTTTCGCCGAGTATAGTGGATCGGATGAAATACGCCTGGGTGACGGTAATTCCTTACAAATATTCCATATTGGCCAATCTGTCATTCCCACTCTTTCTAATATTCTCACTCTAGATAATGTCTTGCGTGTCCCACAGTTACACACTAATTTAGTTTCTGTTTCCCAGTTATGCAAGACTAATCGTGTGTCTGTTAAATTCTTTGATTCTCATTTTCTGGTCAAGGAACTTCGAACGGGGATTCCGCTGCTACGGGGGTGAACATTAATGGTGTCTATTTTGGACCAGTTGCCTCTCACCCAACAGTTCATGCTACGCAGATGGCTTGTTTGTCTCAGTGGCACCAACAACTTGGCCACCCGTCGAATAAGGTGTTGCAACTTGTGTTGCAACGCTGTAATGTTCCAGTCTTCATGTCATCTCTGCGAAAATTTTACTGTTCATCCTGCAATGTTCATAAAAGTCATAAACTGCCTTTCTCTAAAAATACACTTGTTAGCACTAAACTTTTGCAACTTATTTATACTGATGTGTGGGGACCTACTGAGAACTCTATTAATGAATTTCGCTATTATGTCATTTTTGTAGACCACTTCTCAAAATACATTTGGCTGTACCCCACGAAACGTAAATCGGATGTGTTTACAATATTCATTCAGTTCAAACAGCTAGTGGAAAAATATTTTAGCCTGTCAATTATTTCTGTTTACTCAGATAATGGGGGCGAGTTCATGAGACTTGGGCCGTTTTTTAATACTCACGGTATCTCTCATTTCACCACCCGCCACACACTCCTGAGCACAATGGTGTCGCAGAGCGACGACACAGGCATGCCGTGGAAACTGGCATGTCTCTTCTTCACTCTGCGTCTTTGCCATCCTCATACTGGACCTACACCTTTCAGACAGCCGTATATCTTATTAATCGGCTCCATACTCCAATTTTAGGTAATCAATCCCCATTTTATGTCTTGTTCCAACAATTGCCTAATTATGCCAAGTTACAACCCTTTGGTTGCCTGTGTTTTCCCTGGTTGCGTCCCTATAACACCAAGAAACTACAACCAAAGTCACTTCCATGTATTTTTCTTGGCTACTTGAACACCCAATCCGATTATAAATGTCTAGATTTTGGTTCAAATTGTATTTATGTATCTAGGCATGTTAGATTTGTGCCTCATGTGTTTCCTTATAACGATTTGCAGAAGTCATCTAACAGCTTACCTTCTGCTTCTAATGATTCAGAAACTTGGCATATTTTGTGCAAGTCGCCTCCTTTGTCTACACAGGTAAAACCCGTGGGTGTTCCAACATCAGTTCCAACACCCATTCCAACACCTGCTCCAACTCCAGTTCAAAGTCCAGTTCCAACTCCAGTTCAAAGTCCAATTCCAACTCCGATTCCAAGTCCAGTTCCAACTCCAGTTCAGACACCAGTTCCAACACCATCACCGTCGGCTGCGTCCAATTCATCGTCTCCCACTGTCTCAGAAAATGGCCAACATGCATCTCAATCTGTGTCTGATCACAACCTGCCTCCACCTCCGAAACGTCTCAACCGTTGACTAATGTTCGCCGTTCCACTCGGGAGCGTCGTCCTAATCCTAGGTATTCCGATTATGTCATTAACCACACCACTTCCCATCCCTTGCCTCCTGCTGTAGAACCCTCTACCGTCGCCCAGGCTCTTAAAGATGCTCAGTGGAGGAAAGCAATGGATGAGGAGTTTGAAGCGATGTAACGTAACAACACATGGCAACTGGTTCCCAGCGGCTGTTCCGATTGGCTGCAAATGGGTCTTCCGTGTTAAGCGCAAATCAGATGGGTCAGTTGATCGTTTTAAAGCGCGGCTTGTCGCTAAGGGATTCTTGCAGACTGCTGGCCGGGATTATTTTGAGACATATAGCCCGGTTATGAAACCGGTCACAGTCCGTATCGTTCTGACCATTGCTTTGAGTAATAGCTGGGGTCTACGCTAGCTAGATATCAATAATGCGTTCCTTAATGGAACATTGCATGAGGAGGTTTTTATGGAGCAGCCTCCCGGGTTTGTTGATCCGTCCTTTCCAGCTCATGTATGCAAACTGACCAAAGCCTTATATGGTTTTAAATAGGCTCCCAAGGCTTGGTACTTGGAACTTTCCCAATTCTTGTTGCGTTGTGGGTTTTTGAAGTCACAGGCAGATGAGTCTTTGTTTGTTTATTCTGCTAATGATATTATTGTTTATTTCTTGGTGTATGTCGATGATATTATACTAACAGGAAACAATGTTGCATGGCTTGATCAATTTGTTGAAACTCTGGCAGCTCGCTTTGCCCTTAAGAACCTTGGTCCCTTGCATCACTTTCTAGGTGTTGAGGTTGTTTCAACACCCACTGGCATGTTCCTGTCTCAGAGTCAATATATCACAGACATACTGGTTCGTTTTGAGATGGATGGTGCAAAAGCTGTTTCAACACCACTTGCAACATCAGACAAGTTACTCCCTGCGCAATCCGGTACTGCTACGGTGGATGTAACTCAGTATCGGCGTCTTCTTGGCTTGTTGCAGTACCTGGTCATCACTAGACCTGATGTGTCCTATGCAGTTAACCGGCTCTCACAGTTCATGCATATGCCTACGGAGGTGCACTGGCAAGCTGCGAAACGGTTGTTACGCTACTTGAAGGGTACGGTGTACCATGGGTTGTACCTCCGTGCCGGGCAGCCTCTCTCACTAAGTGTGTATACGGATGCTGATTGGGGTAGCTGCACTGCCAGTGGGCGGTCCACTACCGCTTATCTATTGTATCTTGGGACCAATCTCGTCTCTTGGAAATCCACTCGTCAAAAATCAGTTTCGCGCTCATTTACAGAAGCCGAATATCGAGCCTTGGCGAATGCTGCTGCAGAAGTTTTGTGGGTTAAGAATCTGTTGCATGAGCTTCGACTGCAGCTGTTGGGGCCTCCGGTTCTACTATGTGACAACCTCAGCACTACGTATGTGTGTAAGAACCCAGTGTTCCATTCACGCATGAAGCACCTCGCGCTTGACTATTTCTTTGTTCGGGACTTGGTTGCTAATGGTTCGTTGGTGGTTCAACATATTTCTTCGTCGGCTCAGCTTGCTGATTTTCTTACAAAGCCGTTGGGCCGTTCGCTGTTTCTTCGGTTCCATTCCAAGATTGGAGTTTCCGATGGCTCCTCCATCTTGCGGGGACGTGTTAAGGATATCTGTGGCTGACATATTTTTGTATATAATTAAATCTGGTTGCATTCCTTTTATGTAGCATTGTTAGACTTTGTTACAACAACCTGCTAACTACTCACTATTTTCTCTCCCTTGTATGCTATTTAAAGCTGATTGTTTTACATCAATAATATCAGTTAAGTTCATAATCTATTATAAATATATGTTAATTTGTTGATTTATATTGAAAAAATGTACTCCCTCTGTCCCATTTTGCGTGTCCTGTTTACTATTCATTGGTCAATCCAACTCTTCCTTCATTGCTTATTTTCTTTAGTAATTTTTAATTATTTTTAAATTTGATTTTTTATGTTTAATAGTACTTTTAATGTAGTTTCTAAATATATAAATTTTATATACTAAAAATAAATTTAATATTATGAAAAATTGAAGTAAAAATAGCTTCAGTCAAGCCTCGTTAACCGAACCAGACAAACAAAATGGGACGGAGGTAGTATTAATTAGTACATTGTATAAATTATTTGTTATTACCTTATAAATTTACATATGGCTATGTTTTGCAAACCTAGTTGAAAGCTAAAAAACTATAAGTTAGAAGTTGGAAACTAAAGAGTTGTTAACTATCGGTGTTTGGTAAAGTTATCTTTTGATAAGTTGATAAATGTAAAAAGACTAAAAATGACATTTTCATAAAATTTAAATGATGTAATTATTATATTGTTTTTATATTATTAAATATATGAGATATATTTAATTTAGAAAAAAAATGTTTTTTATAATATATATGAGATATATTAAACTAAAACAAAAGAAAAAAAAATTAATTGGAAAGAATAAAGGATGCCATTTATTTATGAACGGACTATTGGAGTTAGAACTTTAAGGAGTTGTTGGGCAATTGCAGGAGAAGATGAATAAATTTATAAAAGAAGAGAAAATGCCAAAAGAATTTTAATTGGAAAGAGTAAATGATGTCATTTATTTAAAATTTAAAATAAGGATGAAAAAAAAAATTAAGAAGCTACTAACTTATTTTTAAAACGAGGTAATTCCAACAATGGTTCTCCGACTATTCAATTTTCCAAAATTGGTCCTTGACTTTTAATTTTGACGAAAAAGACATTTGACTTTTAGATTTGTTTCATCAGTAGTCCTTCCGTGAATTTGCTGTTAGTTTGACATTAAAAGCAGGGGTAAAAGTGTCCGTTCATATGTTTAGCTGTCTTTGGCACAATTCTATTCCTTGTGATGACAAGAATGTTGAACTATGCCCTCCCTAAGAAATCTGAGAGATGCTTGGTTTGAAGTGAACAATCAAATCCTTAATGCGCGGTTTACTCTGATGTGTCTATACCAACACCTGAAACGATTCTATCACCTTGTACTTTTGATACGGTGGAAGCCCGAAGACATTTCCAGTCTCAGAAAAGAGTACTGCAAAAACGACACTTACAAGCCTAACAAATGGGCTCACATGATGGTTGTTGTTTTGCTACTCAACCTCAACTATTTTGCTCAATACGCCTTGTGTGGGCTTAACAGGGGGTATAAGAAATCCGACTACCCAGCTATTGGGGTAGGCCTATGTATCTTTGTTGCAATCAATGCACCTGCTATTTACACTATGCTTAGCCCTCTCGCGAAAGAGTAAAGTGCCGAGGGTGATGAAGAAGCCCAAGTCCAACTTACGATAGCTGAAAGTAGCCGGACGTTATGCCATGGTGAACACGGTTCCAATGGTGTTAGTACACCGTTATCTTTTTTTTTTTTTTTTTCCTTAATTAATTGCGTGACTTTTCTTCTTTATTTTCACATTTTGCGGTTTCACTTTAATTTGAGGTGAACAAAGATTTCGGACATTCATAAATTATGAATTCATGCCTGCACATTTACTTTGGAACCATGCCTACACATTCCCGTCCGAAATCACGGACATTCATAAATTATGAATCCATGCCTGCACATTCACTTTGGAACCATGCCTACACATTCACTTTGGAACCATGAGATTATGAATTTTCTGTTATAAGATTATGAATTTTCTGTTATGAGATTATGAATTTTCAGTTATGAGATTATGAATTTTCTATTATGTGATTATGAATTTTCTGTTATGAGATTATGAATTTTCATTACATTCATAATTTCGGACATTCATAAATTATGAATTCATGCCTGCACATTCACTTTGGAACCATGCCTACATATTCCCGTCCGAAATCACGGACATTCATAAATTATGAATCCATGTCTGCACATTCACTTTGGAACCATGAGATTATGAATTTTCTGTTATAAGATTATGAATTTTCTGTTATGAGATTATGAATTTTCAGTTGTGAGATTATGAATTTTCTGTTATGCGATTATGAATTTTCTGTTATGCGATTATGAATTTTCTGTTATGCGATTATGAATTTTCTATTATGAGATTATGAATTTTCATAAAATTCATAATCTCATAACAGAAAATTCATAATTTGATCAAACGCGCGCCGTTAACTCCACATCCACGAATTTTTTTTTTTTTTTTGCTTAAAAACGACGTCGTTTTGCCTTGTGTTCACCATTCTCGGTGAACGATTCCATGGCATAATTTGCGGAAAGTAGCAGGATGGGCCAATTGAGGAGAAAATCCTTGGTGAAGAAATTCTCGTTTGCATCGGATGAAGGGAGGAACCTCGAGGCTAGCTCTCAATGGAGTGGAGGCGTTCTCGACTTTTGGAATGACATTTCTTTAGCATACCTCTCTTTGTTCTGCACTTTCTGTGTCTTTGGATGGAATATGGAAAGGCTTGGGTACGGTTCTGGAACATGTATGTTCATATCGCAACCTTCCTCTTGTTTTGCATGGCCCCGTTCTAGATCTTCAATTTGGCTGTCGGTACCATCGACAATGACACTGTCCGGGGAGCGTTAGGAGTTACCGAAATATTCCTTTGCGCCTTCGGTTTACTGTATGGTGGCTTTTGGAGGATTCAAATGAGAAAAAGATACAATTTGCCTTCGTATAATTCCTGTTGTGGTAAATCATCTGTTGCCGATTGTGCACTATGGCTATTCTGTTGCTGGTGTTCTCTCACCCAGGAAGTGAGGACTGGAATCTCATATGACATCGTGGAGGATAAGCTCTACAGGAAACGACACGATAATGGCGAACAGCCTCCCATTTCACATTTGCCCCGAGAAGATGGTGTCTTTAGGTCAAGACCAAAAACCGAAAAGTACCACACAAAGTCCGAGCAAATTTGCAATGGAACATCGTAGTCTAGGTACACACTTCCCCGCTATAGACAATGAACCTAATTCGGGAGGTAGCCATGACCCTATGGTGCCTCCTTCTCCCCCGAATAGTTTGCTGTGAATGTAAATCATGCAACTCCTCAATTCATTTTAACGATATGGTCCAATCTCCTTGAATGACAGCACAAATAGTTGAGAAAGATGCTACTTATCTAGTTCCATCTCAACTTCACCGGAGAGGCTCCGGAATGTGTCGCCAACATCTCCCAAACTACTTATGGAACAAATCTAAAAGCCAAGGGTCCTTTTTGTATAAATTAGAAGTCGAGAACCAATTTTAAAAAATCGCAATAGTTAGAGGACCATTGCTGGAATTAACTCTTTTAAAACACTACTAAGGTAGCTTTTCAAAATAAGCTATTATTTGAAGATACTAACTTATTTTGGAGACATTACCAAACAGAGTCTATAGCTTATTAATAGCTTAAAATAAGTTATAAGCTCTACCAAACAAAGCCAATATGTATTTGATTATTTATTAAGACTTATTACTATATTAGTCTTTTCTGCGCAAAAACATATGCATAATATTTATATTTTTTAAAATAACTAACAAACCCCTAATTTAAAAAAAAAAACAAAAAAAAAAAAAACAAACAAACAAATCTCTACTGATTAAAATCTATATGGAATCAACGGGATATTTTTGTCAAAAAAATTATATAGTACAACTCTAAAATCACAATGTACAAAATGATTAGTATTAAAAACATGAACATAAATGAGGGATATAATTTCTATTGAAACTTATTATATTTTTAGATTAGTTATTATGTTCAACAAATTACAAATTACAAATGTTTAAAGTATTCAATTTGTTTTAGTACACACTTATTAACTTTTTCATATTAATAAATTTAAAACTTTTTAAACTCAACAACCCCCCGCCAAGGCCTATGTGCTTAAGACAGGCTAGGCGGCATATTTAGGCCCGTATTTTGACAGGCTTTTTAGCCCACCCCCACCATATAGCGGGTTTTGGCAAGCCTTGTCCCGCCGGTCCATTTCGACAACTCTTTCCCAAACTAAACAAGAGATAGAAGGAGAAAATCAAGCAGATCGACACAACTACTCCATCCATTGGGGAGTTTATTGACAAAAAAGAGTATTCAAATCACACAACAAATTGAAGTGGGAAACTATCTCGCAATGTCCTTGTTTGGCAATCAGCAGTTAGCTCTTCAATATTAGTATATATTTAATATTTTATGCCATAATTTTTATTTGGTCCCCCTTATGTCCCGTATTGATTTCAATCATACCTATACAATTATTTTATTGACAATTATAATCAATCTTGACTATATTATCTTGCATTTGTAAACTTAGAATCGCCTATTTAAATACACAAATTTAACATTCAATTTTCTATGCATGAACAATTCCAATATAATCTTGTCCTGATATACTTTAAAGTACTTATTTAAAAAAAAAAACATTGGACACTATCTCAATCACGCAATGCGCGTAAAAACTAGTAATTAAAGATAAACAGAGTTAATTCTACCACTCATTTCTAATTTTAGTCATTAACTTTTAAAGTTATCAAATTTAGTTGTCAAGTATTTTTATCATTTTCTGAATATAATCCACTATAAGATTTTTCATGTATGAACAGTTAATATTGAAGGTGAAATTAGGATTGCTAGAATAAGTAAATTAAGGCGTTATTTTTAGAAACAATTGGCGCAATGGTTTGACTTTTCAATTTTACCCTCAATTTTATAACGATTCACATTGGGAAAAAACGAATGTTGGATTGCAAATGAAAATGATTCAATACTTAAGGCCGGGTTAAATTTGGTGGCGTTAAAAGTCAATGACTAAAATTAGGAATGTGTGATAGTCAAATGTCTAAATTTGAAATTAACTTAAGATAAAATTACTAGTGGTACACAGTTAGAGTATGAAAACTAATAGAGTTAATACCAGCCATGGTCCTCAGAGTATAGTGGCACAACCACGTACGTTTAGTCTTAAACTTTCAATTTAAACACTTGTGGTCCTTCAACTTCCAAATTGAACCATCCATGGACCTTCAACTTTCAAGTTAACCACTCATGGTCTTTTAATTTTTAATTTTTTAATCAACCATGGTCCTAACTTTACCCTTACGTAAACTAAGGGAAGGACTATGACTGGTTAAATTTGAAGATTGAAGGACCACGTGTGATTAAATTGAAAGTTTAGAACTACACGTGGCGATGTCATTATACTCGGAGGATCACAGCGGGTAATAATCAAATTATTATCCGGGGACCACAAACATGGTAATCTTGATTTGGTGAGTATTGTGCATGTCCCAAATTTAAGGAATCCATGAATGAATTAATCGGCTTAACTAACTTGTTTTAAAGACCTAATTTATTTTAATTTTTAATTATTATTTTATTTATTGTTGAATTATTGTATTGAAATTTGTTAGTAAGTCGTAATACAGCTTTTATAATTTTTTTAAAATTATAGATTATTACTTTATTTATTTATACTTGGGTTTTAATAATCTTTTTTTTTTTTATGTAATAAACATTTTTAATGATTCAGTGTGTCTTTGAATCTGTAATTTGTTTAATTTTAGTACAAAAAAAGTAGTACACGATGAGGTTACTTTTGTCTTTAGCTAGCTTATAAAAGATGCAAACTTAATAGACACCTTGTAATTTAAAAGAAAAATTCGACCTCATTTAGGAAGTACAAACTTACTGGGATGACATCCTTATCCCTAAAATTTAAGTGATACTATTTATTATAACTTAAAAGGTTTTATTTTTTATTTTTATTTTTATTTTTAAAACATGATGCAGCTTGCAATCTATGCAAAATTAGCAAAGCTTGCAGGGAAAAAAGGTACAATGTCATGAGTCGAGAGAGACTTTTTGTTATTTTTAAAATCATTTTTAATATTTTAAATAGTACTCCGTAATAAATTTGATTAAAGATAATAATATTTTAATGTGATGCCTCTTTAATTTAAAAGTGAATTGAAATTACCGAGATGTAAAGAAAATAGTAAACAAAATGTAAATTTAATGATTTGAGAGTAGTTAAGACACACTTTTAAAAGTGAGAAAGTATTGTATGGATACACTTGTTATACTATGGACCAGATCTACCTTGCAAGGAGGACTCAAATTTAAATTACACAATTTACATATTAAATGTTCACAATTATATACACAATTTACACTTAATGTCACAATTATATACACAATTTACATTTCACAATTTAACTTTTATAAAATTGTGAAAATTCAATATGTAAATTATGTATTTTGTACGGACAGAAATTTGCAGCAGGGATAAGGAAGGGTAGCCTTAAATTGCTAAACTTGCTTAGCTACCTCAGACTCTCAGAGACAGATGGATCAATGATGATGTCGATTTCTCTGTAAGAAATAGCTGAGGATACCGAAGGTGGCTGATAAGATTGATACGAAAACTGATATCAGGGACAGCACCACAGCGCAGGTTACAAATTTAGAGTACCATGGTTTGAGATGATACTTAATGATGTCCAGTTTCACCTTTCGAAGATGGGTGCTGGTGAGTGGGAGGAGGAGCGTGTCCGTGGAAGTACCGTCGCCGGCACACGCCACCTTTTTCAGATACACGGCTACCTCGTCTACCAGGATTTTACGATGAGGCTCCACTTCAATCACTCCCTTCCGTCCTAACAGCGCAGCGTCTTGGTCGCTGCGAACAATATCGCACAGAAACCGCAGATAGTCACTTACCTCCTTTTCCCTTAGGCCCTGATCATTCTCGTAAGCTTTCAGATATGTGTACATATCCTTCGTCATCTCATTGAAAGTGAAGACTGGCAAATGAAGGACCTTCCCTATGAGCATGCGATCCTTGATCTGAATCTCCCTAATTGCCATGCCGCTTACCGCCTTAAAGTCGATACCTTTAGAATACATTGATGTGGCACTCGGGATCCTTTGATCATCATCATCCTTGGGGTCCAAATAATTTCTGTTAATCCCGACTTCTAAATCAACGTTGCCATTTTGGTAATGGTGACGACTACTCTCTTCAACGATCTCGCCTCTAGCCGTCCCAACCCATCGACAGTGGAGCCCATGAAGTACGTCTGTATACTCTTTACTCGGATCAGAATATGTGCTACCGCTGCTTCGACTCATTTTGAGCACAGGGTCCAAGATCAAGTCATAAAGGACAGTTTTGAGTAGATCTGAAGAAGGTGGATTTTTCCAATCCTGCTTTAAAGCAAGCTTCTTAAAAAAAGAATGGTGGATCAGTTTATTGAGCACAACCAGTGGAATTTGGTTGCCAGGAAACACCATACCCTTAGAGAACTTCCTCTTCCTATTTTCGTAGTCATTTTCATCGCTGCCAAACAGGATCTCATGGAGTCCACCCTCAGTTTCAAGTTTATCTACCCCCATTCCAAGAAAAAAGAACATTTGCAGGAGGAATAAGCAACCGTGTTTTATCATCAAAAATTTAAAGGGGTTTGCCATGTCATTATCATCATAAGCACTCATTGCTTCTTCTATAACTTCTCCAATTTTACTCAAGTAGTACTCCTTTATTAGATTCTCTTCTTGATCCCCTTGTGTTTCTTCTGTGGTATTCTGGTTGCCTGTTGCTTCCCTAATTTCTAGGACATTTTGATCAATATTACTGCCGTTGGGTTCCTCTGTCTGTCCTTGCATCTCATCACTGCTTTGTGCCAGCTCCGTTACATTTTGGTTGCTTTGCGAAAGTTCTGTGACATTTGGATCCCCATCCCCTTCATCTATTTGAGTTGCTTCACTAATTTCTGGGACATTTTCTCCCTCTCCAGAATTTCGCCTCATGCCAGTTTGATTGCCTTGTGTTCGCGCTTCCACATTTTGATCAATATTACTGCCGTTGTGTTCCTCGGTCTGTCCTTGCATCTCCTCAATGTTTCTCCCGTCTTTATCATTGTTGGTTTTACGACTTAGGGCAGATGGACAGCAACGGACAAAAGTGGTAAGTAGACAAGAGGATAACCTCTGGCAACGACTTTTTCCTTGTTCTATAACTTCTCCAGTTTTTCTGCTTTGTGCCATCTCCGTGACATTTTGGTTACTTTGCTCTAGTTCTGAGACATTTGGATCCTCTATAGTATATTCTTCTTCATATATTTGAGAGTCTTCCCTAATTTCTAGGACATTTTCTTCCCTTCCAGAATTTTGCCACATACCAATTTGACTGCCTTGTGCTTGTGCTTCGACATTACTGCCGTTGTGTTCCTCTGTCTGTCCTTGCATCTCATCACTACCGTGTGCCAGCTCCGTGACATTTTGGTTGCTTTGCTCAGGTTGATCAGTAATTTCACTACTGCCTGTTGCCTGCTCTATGATATTACCAATATTATCATCGGTTATTTGTTCCAGATCAGATTCATCGCCTCTCATCTCTTTCATGAGATCCGGATCGAGTCTCGTCCTTTTTATGAGATACTCCCAAGCCACTTCTGCAACTGGTCTTATCCTTTGATGTTGGCTGTCTCGAAGAACATCTTGCTCGGCTACATACAAGGGACCAAATGCATATATTTCGCCCTTCTGGAAGAGAGAAACTGTATTTCCATCCTTGCGTTTGATGATTCGACGTTTGGGAACATGAGACTGTGACATGGATGAGAACTTGTATTTGATTAATTGTAAAACTAAACTATTTATTTAAATAAATATGTATAAGAAAGAGTCACAATATAACTTGAACTCAGTAGACTGGCCGGCTAGCGAGTGCCAAGTCCTCCAAAATTACCTGGGCGCGTTGCGTGCTTGAAGACGGATCCAAAGCCTGCTTGGCGGAATCCCATATTTCCTTTGACGTTTCACAATCCACCGCCAAGTACATGACCTCCTCTGATAGGGAAGAAATCAACATCGACATTATTGCTTGATCTTGTTGCACCCACGAAGCATATCTCGGATTTGATACTGAAGCAGACGACGATGAAGGATCATCAGAGGTAGACAGAATAACCTGCGACGGACAGGCCATTGAGCCATCAACAAATCCCATTAAGTTCTGACTCCGTAGAAACGGTACAAGCTGTGTCCTCCATAATACAAAGTTTCTGGAAGTCAACTTGGTGCAGACAAAGTGATGTGCTGTAGACAAGGAGTTCGTAGCAACAGAGACATTCCGTTCGGAAGGAACCACAGCAGATCCGCCAGAAGCAACAGAATTGGCAGCCATGGCAGAGAAAGCCTAAACTGCTGATATAAGATGAGATTTGATTAATTGTAAAACTATTCCACTCTACAACAATAAATAAATACGTACAAAAAAGAGTCATAATAGTATAACTTTTTGTACAGACCTTTTTTTCCCTATTTGAACTAGACAAACTTTTCATCTATTTACGTCAAATTATACAAAAAAATTATATTTAAAATTTTTGTTGTGAACATCAAAAAGTTTTTGCCGGTTCACAACAAATTTTTTGAACCCAAACAAAATCTAGTTTTTGTTCGTAACAATAACAATAATAAAAGTTTAAATACAATTGAGTTTTTTATTTTATATACTTATTTAGTGAAATGGATTGCTATTCTCTCTTTATTTATAATACACTGGTGTCAATCAATTTTTATTTTTAGTTTTTGCATACATTAATTTATTTATGCTTTATAAAAATATATTATATATTATAAAAAATTTTAATATGAAAAAGTTATTAAAAGTTTATAAATGTTTGTTATTATGCAGACTTTTATGAACTCGCACATGGTTTATGAAAGCTTAAAAGATTCTATGAAATTTTGAAAAGAGTTCATAAAAGTCATTTAAAATCTATCACTTTAGAAGTGTTTGAAAGTATATAAAGATCTTAATTGAATACACCCTTAAGCTATTAAAATCAAAAGATCAATAGCTACATTAAAAGCAAGCACCATAAATTCATGTGCCTAATCACTAATCCAAATTTCACATAGTATCAATTAAGAGGCAAATTTGTCCATGTGTAAAATTCTAAACTTCCGTCAAAATAAGTAAATCGACAATAAAATAAGCCAATTTTTCTACATTACATGCAAAATAAGTTCATCCATGTATATTCTATTTTTCCTTTTAAAAAAAGTATTTCTTTCTCTGTAAGCACACAATTAAGCATATTTTTCTACATAATAAAGACGAATGTGGGTGTCTACAAATTTGAATGCAGTAATAAATCAGTTCACAATTTGAGCGCAAACAAAATCAACATGAGTGCACACTTTTAAAACCCCGCACAATAAGTAAGTGCACACAATAGCACATGTGTGCATATATGAACCCAAAGACAAGAACAACTGACAACGATTTGGCATAAATTATGACATACACATTAACAAATCAACAATGCACACAACAACTAACTTATTTAGATTAAATGTGCACACTGAAATAAAAACACACACACAACCCTAGAATGCACAGAACACTACAAAGCAATGCATAGATATCGGATGCCTTAGGCCCCAGATGCACACAAATCTATATTAGAGTGCAAACTAATTGAATATGAAGTGCACACATAAGGAATTGGAAGTACACAATCCTACCCAAAAAATACAATCTTACGAGAAAATATATTCTTACAAAAAATATACCTCTTAAAATCATGCATAACATCCACAAATAATAATATCAGGATTCTAAATGAGCACAAAATTATTAACTGAGCCCTCCATAAATATATGTAAATAAATAATCCAACAAATCTAAAAATATTATGACCATACATAATCCCGTGATCAAAGGCCCATATTAGTCATTAGTTCTCATGTGGGTAAGGGTTCTCATATTATCATCAATATATATATATATATATATGTGTGTGTGTGTGTGTGTGTGTGTGTGTGTGTGTGTGTGTGTGTGTGTGTGTGTGGCAGGGCTCTAGTGAGAACGATTAAGAGTTTATATATGTGTGTGTGTGTGTGAAAATACTCTTAGTCGTTCTCACTAGAGCCCTGCCTTACATACATACATATATATATATATATATATATATATATATATATATATATATATATATATATATATATATATATGTATGTATGTATGTATAGTCATTCAATTGAAAAGATCTAATGAATTAGAACTAATATTTAAAAAAAAAATCGGTGACATTTTTTTTTTTAAATAACTCAAATTTTAAAGTCCAAGTAACATGTGTTAAAATTACAAGTAAAATTGCAAGTGTGCAAATAAAATTACTTAAAAGTACAATCATTTGCACTTAATAGTGCAAATAAGTTACTTTTCATATTGGAGCACTTAATGATAATGATTGGTGCAACTAATGATAATGTTAGGTACACTTATTGTTGCACATTTAATACGTTTACTTGCACTATTATTGTACTCTATGAAACTGTTACTTGTATTTTTAACATATTTTACTTGCACTTCAAATTTCGAATATTTATAAAAATATCAATGCATTTTTAATTTTTTTTGATCTGATAGATCTTTTCAAATTAATGGATGTGATAGGTTTTTAATTATATATATATATATATATATATATATATATATATATATATATAGTTGTAAATCACTCTAGTTTAGTATTCATTTACTAACTAGATAAGAGTAGACCTTTATGTCAATATGCAATAGTTCAAAAACTATTCACTATACTAGCATATATGTATGCACTTGAGTGTTAAACCTTGACGCAACTCAATAATATTAATTGTGGCACTCAAGCTCTCTCAACTCTCTCCTTGTAATACTTTCCCCTCCCAATCTATATATTGTGAACAAACCTCTAATTCAAGTATATAAATATGTTGGTGGTGAATAAGTCGATATATATATATATATATATATATATATATATATATATATATATATGGAAATAGGGATTTATAATCTTGCGAAAATATTTCTAACCAAAAACTAGTACGAAACAAGCAAGTTCGAGTTTTTTTCTCAAAGCAAAAACGACTAAAATAGATTACTGCAAAAGAGTTGAAACAAAGTCAGGGGGACCGAGTCCCAGTACAAAGAACTAGCCTGATGCAAGGCTTTAGACGCTAGAGCATGCATGTGCAACCAAATTTAACTGTCTAGAAATTAAACTAAAAGAGCAAACAGAAAACGATGACAAAAGATCCAAACAATCATTAATAGCAATCCCAACATGAGATCTATGCCTGACTGTAGAGGTAGTTAGATAGCAAAGAAGAACCGAACAGTTAGTGTGGAGAAACACCAAAGCAACGCCACGGTCCTTGAGCCACAAGAGAGCTTCCTTGCAAGCTAGGGACTCCGCCATGAGTACGTTGGAGCAGTACGACAGCTGACCATTAACACCGATTCGCTACCTCCCAAGGGTGCTAGGAGTGTTGTAGCGTCAGTCTCTCAGAATAAAATAGATTACGACTTTAGTTTTTGAGCACTCGAACATAATGTCTGACAAACTAGAACAAAGATCGAGCACCTTGACTATTTTATAAAAGTGTTGGGCAGATTTTTGTAGGAAACGATTTTGAGATAATAGGAGAGAAAAATCAAAATTTTGAGAGTTCAAAATTAGCAGGAAATCATATGTCCAACACCAACGTGTTTATATAAGAGATTTGAATTAATAGCATTAATAAATGACACATAAATCCAATTTAATAAACGGATTATAACATTTAAAACGATCATCCTTATTATCAAAATAATATTTGCGGTTACATAATTAAGTACAAGTAATTCATACCAACCATTAATAATATGTTTCAAAACACCCGAGTAACCGAAAAATTCATACAGTCCGAAGAGTAAATTGACTCTTCGGACGTTTCGAAATTAACCGAGAAGTCACAATACGAATAGTGGAATTTGCATTGCAAGCACCGAAAAGTGATTTAATTCCCCAACTATTCGTAAGCTTCCATATAGCAACTTAAGCTTAATATTAGGCCTTGTTTGGTAAATGACTGTTAGCTATTAGCTGTGTTGGTTTTACGGCGTTCGGTAGCCGTTCGGTGGGCCAATACTACCGTAAAATACTTAGGGTGTTTTGTCACTTTGTGAGTGAAAGACTTAGCGAAGCTGAGAGAATAATGTGATATTATTTCTCTAGAGTTTCGGCCATTCGACCCTTTTACATGGTGATCCCATGGGGATATTTATACAAGGGTACAAGATTCCTACAAGGAAAGTAGGGCTGACTTGGAGCACCACTAGTTAAGGAATCCGGCTTTCTTAATGCCATAAATGTCTAAGTTAATAAAGGAAGCTACTCGCATTAATTAAGGAAAGAGATCTCCACGAAATCTGCTTGTAACCGCCTTTGGGCGAGCACTTAGCCGGGGACGCCTTGACTGCCTAAGAGATGGCTCGAGGAGGGGCCGCGATACTCGGGTGAGGACACCCCGAACGCTGAGCCTGGTCGCCCAGCTGAGTTCCTGAGAGGCACCTGATCAGGGACACACCGCCGACACGGATCCCAGGAGGGCATCCGGTCGGGACACACACCGATTACCGGGGCTGGTCGCCCAACCGAGTCTCACGTGCGAACCCAGCCGAGGACACACTGGCTACTGAGCTTGGTCGCTTTGCCCGAGCCGACCGACCTCCGCCTTGGTAAGCGTCTGTCTTTATGTACTGCTGGTTGCTGAGGATGACTGGCTGCGATCTCCAAGCATCTCATACGGCGAACGGGAACCATAGATGTCGCCTAACATGCTAAGTATTAGGCCATGCCCGAGCCTGACTGTCTTGCCTCATACTCCCGATCGGGTGTCCGATTTGGGGTATCTATCACCATTCCCTCACATTTTTAGGTCTAGCTGAGCGGTAACCTGAAAAAGTAGAAAGCATTGTCGAGGTAGCCCAACCGCCTTGCTGTCCTCGTCCGATCAGGCCAACTAGGAGCCCGGTCGGGAGTTAGTCCTCCCTCTTACTGATCCTTCCTTGTCCGACTGGTTCTACGAAGCGGTACAGCCGTTGTAATTATGGCGACCCATTGAGTTTCGCTGGTTACAGTTTTGAGACACGCCTTTCCATAACTATCATGTCTGACGTTACGTCACTCCTATTGTAACATCCCGTGTTACGCCCCCTAAAACTAATTAAGCATTTAACCAATTATCCAAAGAAAGAATTAAATTACAATAATTAAATTGGAAAAGGCCCACCATAGTTCGTGGGCCCTCTTCTCTAAACCCAACCCCTAGTCCTAAAAGGAATAGAGTTAGCAAGCCTATAGTATTTGGGCCCTAATTAGGACTCTTAGATATATAAATAGGGGACGTAGGAGGCACCTAGAACCCCCACCACAATAATCTCTCACCACACAAGAAGTTCCAAGAATTCCCCTAGGAGAAATCAAGAAAGAAGAAAGCTTAAAGAAACACCCTTCATAGCCAAGGAATTAATTAAGGCTAAGAGGTAACCCATGTCTCAACAAAACCTATTTTCATAGCTATGATTCCCCTCTTAGGATTTCCCCATATTCTTGTGTATTGATGATTCGTTATATTGTTCTTGATGATTGGTGTTATGATTCCATGAGCGATCTTGATAATCTTGTTGATGAAAAGGAATTCTTGAGGATTGTGTGATTCTTGATGGAACCTAGCTTCTTGATGATTATGTGCCATTCTTGATTGTTCTTGATGTTTAAAGAGAAATCGTGTTCTTGTTAAATTGGATGTGTCTAGAGCCCTAGGCCGTATCGTGAAATTCGTATGGTGTTATTCTTGATGTATTGGGTGGGAATTCGCATGTTCGGGTATTAATTATGTTTAGAAAAGCATGATAGGATATGTGCCGTATGTTTCTTGCTTTTGATCCGTTAATTGCCTACGTGTTGTTATCAATTGCGTTTGAAAGTGTCTAAGCATGGTTCCGGGTTCCACTAAAGTTCCCGGGGAGTTTTTGTGATGAAAGAGTCAGTGGGGGGTAGGTGGGGGTAGGGGACCCGCCACCTACCCGCGGCCAGCTTTGAAGTCGCCGGGCACCAGCTGCCCGGAATCACGACGCCGGCGGGCAGCCGGCGGGTGACCCCTCACCCACCGGCTACCCGCTGGATTTTATCCCACTTTGGGATTTTAGCTTCCCCGTTTGATGTTCCCCCAACCCCCGTGGTGTCCCAACGGACTCCGTCTATCGTGCCTGTGTCTAGTTAATGTTCGGGTACCATTCATAGGTTGAATAAGTCTTATATATCACATGGTAGTGGAATTGGTATCCCGTTGACCTAGGCGTAAGAAGTATGAACCCCTTAGGACTATTCTTAGTATGTGAATGATCACACATAGGTTTCATTATACGATTTCTTCCCCTCCCCAATGTGCCTATGTGGGTTGCATGTGTTTGCTATGTGTTATGTGTGCATGATACCCCAATTCGGTTGCGATCAAATTGGTTATTCCTGAGCTGCGGTTCAGAAGCTGGCTGCGGTTAGATTTACACTCTCGGGCTGCGGTCCACTGTTTGGTTGCGATCAAACGTTTTACATGAGCTGCGGTTCATATTCCTGGCTGCGGTCAGATGACTACTCTTGGGCTGCGGTCCACTGTTTGGTTGCGATCAAACTCTGATGAGCTGCGGTTCATCGGTCGATTGCGATCGACCCCTCCGTGTTGCGATACGGGGCAGGGTGCTGCGGGGCCGTGTCAGAGCTATATGCGCTGACCCTCATGTATGGGCATGCGATTGGTCCTGTGGTGCCAACAAAGTGTGCTATGTGATGAGATTTGGATGATTGGATTGTTATGAAAGCGTGACCATAGGATACATGCTAGTAACTGTATATGCTTGTTATGACTATTGGCTGTGCTTATCTCTATCTGTCGTATCTGTTCCCTACACCTGTGAATGGTGCATGCTTGGTTATGACTGTTGGTTGTGCTTATCCATATCTGTCGAGTCCATTCCCTGTTTTGAAAGCTAGAGTCTCTTAGGATATATCTTCATGCTTCGAAATGGTTTTCATATATCTATATATATATATATATATATATATATATGTATGTATTGTATTTCAACGCGTTGGAGTGGGTTACCAACATCTCTCGCTGAACAGATATATTTGGCTTTCAGGCACAGACGAGTAGATCACTGGAGCGCGCTAGAGATTTGGGGCGTAGATTAGATAGTTTTCCCTTTCGGCCTGTGTGCCATGATTTTGTATTGATACTGATTGAGGTTTTTAGAATTTAGCCTGTGCACCCGAGTTCTCTAGCTCGGGTGTGGCATAACACTCTGTATTCTTATAAACGTTGTGGGATTTATGATCATTTACCTTTGTTATATAATCATTAGAAGTTTTTGAAATTTCGGGGTGTTACACCTATCCACCGTCTGATCGAGGACACGTGTCACGATCTAGCCGGCCAACTGATAAGTGTCAAAGGCACACACTTTTAAGGTCCATTTAGGGTGAATTCTAGGCTAAAAGCAATCCTTTGTGTAGCAATATTGTGCCAATTAGCTATGTTGTGCTTTGTATTAGAAATTACCATCGCACTTTATGTTTTATAGGCTTTTAGGTAAGTTTCAGGCTTAAACGAGGCAAAGTGGCACAACCGGAATGAAAGCGAGATAAGAAGACAAGCCGGGACCAAGCGACGAGTCCACAACGTGCGTTGTAGCACGCGTTGTGGAGAGGCAAAAACAGGGCTGATTTCCAGAAAGTTCCACACCCAACACAATGTGCGTTGTGATGCACGTTGGGCGGAGTAAGTTCCCGGACAACGCATGTTGTCCGGGTATTGGAAGCTGCGTTGAAGGGGCTGCGAAAGGAATTGAAAGGGGTGGCTATTTAAGTTGTTTTAGATCAGATTTGGAAAAGAAGAACACAATTTTAGAGAGAGAATTTGATAGCTTAGCATTTAGAAATAGAGAGAAAACACTTTTGTAGAAGAGATTTGATAGATTTAAGCTTAGTTCTTGAGAGATTGATTGAAGGAAGAGCTTGACAAACTCCATTTCAAGAGATCTTGCAAGACTTGATTTCATTTTCCTAATGTACTTTGGGTATTATTTCTACTCTTTTCAATTACTATTTGTTTTGCTAGGTTTAGATTTATGAATGCTTTAATGATTTCCATGTCTATTGTAGGCTAGCTTAGTTAGGGTTTGGATTGTGAAAGTGTGTGTTGATGATGCTTCTATGACTTAGTTCTCAAATTAGGGATTGATTGAGAGCATTGCTTCTATGTCTTGTTGTTGGGAATTGACTTGTTTGTATCCTAGGAACTTGATCACCTTCTATGGTGTTTGAGGGATTGACCTATGCTAAGTCAATCCAAGCTTCCATCCTTAGCATTTCCTAGCTCAAGGAACCCTATGGGGCTTGGTTGGGAAGGAGTTAAAGGCAAGGTATTCGAGAAAAGGTTTAGGTGAAAACCTAAACAAAGTCCTAGTAGTCTAAGTTATGAAAGGACGTAAGCCACTCCCTAGACTTAGCAATGGCATCCTCTTTCTCTATGTCAAATGATCCCCTAAGCATCTTCATCCACACTAAGCAATTCAAACCTACTTATCTTTCATTTGTTCATTACTTGTTAGCATTCATTTCATTAGTTTACTACGACATTATTAGATTGTGTGCGCGTGACATGCTTGCAAATAGCCATTACGAGCCATCTTTTGATCACATCGTACCACCCCGACACTGGTCAGTGTATGAAACTTCATGCACAAGTGCTCGATGGAAATCAAGGCACCCAAGTCCTCCAAGCCTGGTCGGCCGAGTATAATGTTGTGTGCGCATTCCAGAGCGACTACTACGAATTCTATTTCCAACTTTCTTACAAGGGGCCAAGTACCCATTTCTACAATCAACAAGGTGCAACCCTCAGCCTCAATGGTGTCGCCTGTGAAACCAGCCAGAGGGGTCTTGACCAGTCGCAGTTGCTCTCTAGGTAGTCCCAATTTCGGGAAAGCTTCCAAGTACAGCACGTTGACACTGCTACTCGTATAAGCCAGTACTCAACAAATGACCGACCCCTGGATGTCAATGGCGACCACCAGGGCATCCCGATGGGGGGTGGGGCCCTTCAGTTAGTCGTCGTCCGTGAAGACGATCGGCTCCCTGCATGCTTTCTTCCGGTTTGACCCTTGGAAGGCTATCGCTCCCATGTATAACTGTCTAGCCCGAGCCTTTTGGGCTCTCGCCGAATCACCACCTTCGTGACCGCCCACTATAATATTGATTACCAGTTTATGCTTCCAATTCTTATCAGTGTCCTCCTCTTGCATGGGCTGTTTACCCTTGTCCGTGATCTTCGAGGCAGGTCGGGTAGGCGTTTCTTTCTGTCATGGCGAGCCTGGTCGGCGCCACCAGTTGGGAGGTAGTGGCCGACCGCGCTTTATGAGCTCCTCGATTTCTTCCTTAAGGCCCCCGCATTCCTCCGTGGTATGAGTATTTGTGCAGTGGTATCTACAATAAGGGGCGGCGTTCGTGCCGACCACCTGTGGTTTGTCGCCAAGTCGGATGGGTGGAGGCGGAGGTAACTGGGTGTGAACTTCGTGGACGGGCTTCACCGTTAGCTGATAGGCAGGAGCTCCCAACCGGTCTTGGACCTAGCGAGCTCTCACACGAACACCCCTGCGTCCTCCGTTCGATCGTTGCGGGGGTTATCCGCCCGCAACCGCTTATGGGAGGACGCCTCCTGTTTGCGCTTTTGTCTGACCGCCTCCTCCGTGTCGGCCATTTGGTTGGCTCTCTGGATAGCCTCAACGTACGTCTTGGGATTCTCATTCCGTAACTTACTGTAATACCCATCCGCTCGTAAGGACTCGATGAAGAACGTCAGGGATGTCTAGTCGTTCAGACCATTAACCCCCTGGGCCTCCTTTTGCCAACGTGCTATGTATTTGCATAGGCTTTCTCCCTCATCCTGGTGTATTCGAGATAAGTCCGAGATAAACTTCTTGGGCTTCATGCTTCCTGCGAAGTGTGTCAGAAACTGGCTGGCTAGTTCCTCAAAACTGTTGATTGATCCTAGGGGAAGCCTAAGGATACCAAGGTTGGGAAGAATGCTCGACAAATCATGGGAGCGTCCGCCCCGATTACTTTGCATCTTGGACTGGAAAATGATGACATGATCACGTGGGTCTCCCATTCCATCATAGGTATGGTGGTCGAGTAACTTAAATCCCGTCGGTGCCCTGTATGCCTGCACCTCTGTCGAGAAGGGGGATGTTTTCAGTAGGCTGTCGGTCACCAGCCTGTCCTTCCCCTCAATCTTTTGCCGAAGCTCTCAGACCGCGGTGAACAGGTAGGCCATCTCTGGGTTGGGCTGTTCTGGGATCATAGACGATTCCCACATACCTTCAGCGGCTTCTGGCTTGCGCCTGACAGCTATCTTTCTTTGGATGATAGCTTGGGGTGACTCTCGCTCAGACCGCTCTCTTCCCCTCCTGACTGAATGAGCGGGGTAGCGTTGCCCGGCTCTACCACCCAACCGATCGAAGACCAACTGAGCGGGAGCTACGGGGCCAAGCCATGAATGCACCGAGTGGGTGGCACGCAGATTCCCGGGCGAGTGCCCCTCTGTGCGCATCGATCGTTCAGAAACTTCATTGTGATTCTCCACGGGGACCGACCGTGCAGGTTGTGGATCTATGGCCGGGGGCCTCTGACCCATTCCACGCGCATATGCATTGAAATCTTGCACCAACAACTCCGCGAAGTTGGCTTGGGCCTGAGCGACAGGCGATGGTTGTAACAACCCAAAATTTTATTTTATAAATCCAATTTTAGGAAATTCCGAAAATAGCCATTTTCACTCCATTAAAATTTTTTGCGATCAATTGGTGTTTGAATAAATTATTCTTGTCACATTTTAAATTAATTCGACACCAAAACTTATTTTATTCGAAATTCCTAAATTTTCGGGTACTTCGCGTATCAAGTTTTAAATCGAGAAATCAATCTGAGTGAAACCGGAAGAATTCAAAAAGACTTTAAACAAGGGTTCATCTTGATAACCTTTTGAGAAAATTCATTTTTAACCCAAAGTATTTAAAATAGCATTTCTAGCCCTTGGTTCATGATGCTAGGTGAACCATTTCATTCCAAGAATGCCGTTGCTTGAGAACACTTTCTAACCAATTCTTACCATTTTTCCCTCACCTAATCATTTGCTTTCTACCTAGGGTTTTGCACCCTATATATAAATAACACTATTCATTTGTGATCCTTTGATCTCCAACCTTGCCTCTCCCCAAACTTTGTTTGATAGAAACAAGAGAATTTGCAGTAAGTTTTCCTTCACTCATTTTCCATCTTAGCTCAAGGTTTCCTCTCCTTTTAGCTTTCAATCTCTGAGATTTCTTAGTCTTGGCTTGTGTTTGAGATGTTTAGGTGGTGAAGGAAATGGTGTTTGAGTAGAGAGGAGGTAGAGATCCATACAAGAAGAAGAAGCTACATGAGGTATAACCCCATGGACTCCTTCTTAAGTTTTGGCTCTGTGAAGCCTTTGTTATTGAGTAGAAATGAGTAGAAATTATGAGATTTTGTTGTGTTTATGCTTGGAAGTGATCTAGTATTTGTCTGAGTTGTTGAGAATTTTTTGGACTTGTTTGGATTAAATTTACAGATAAAAATGTCATCTGGTGCACACATAGTGTGCACCAGTCCAGACCAGTGGCCCTAGCCGCGGCCCATCAGGAGGGTCGTCGGGTAGAGCCTAGTTACACGGGACTAGGACACGGCCCTAGAAGAGGGCCGCCGCCTAGGCCCGTTATTGTAACGGGGCACATGGGGCGGCTCATGAGGAGTCCCGCCCCAGGCCCCTGAGTATTGATCTGGGAGGAATCTGTGTAGTGGCCGGTCCCTTATGGCTCAGCTACGTGTCGTTTCGGGCCAGGTGTCACGGGCCTTTGTGGCTCAGTACCTCGGGATCGTCTAGACGCACGTTTTGACTTTGATTTCGTTGAATTTGGATAAAAAATGATCATGTTATGATGAATTTGTTGAGGAAATTACTACACAGTGCATATTTGCTTAGTTCTCTGTGTATGAGAAATGCTTAGCTTTGTAATCTGATGTTATTTTTATTGAGTAGAGAAACATGATCATTTGAGAATATGATTTATTATGCAAGCATGACAAATATATGATCTTTGATCAAGGAGAATTGAAGCATATTTGTTAATAGAAATGTATAGAATTTGCTATGTTGCAAACCGAGCATGATATTATATCCTTGAGTATTTTATGGTTTATATACATGGTTTAGAAGCATGTTATAGAGTATTTTGCATCTCAAATATGTCATATTTCAAAAATGCATAAGGGGCCAACGTGAGCCCAAGTATTACTTTCAAAAAGCCATAAGCATGTGACATATCATTCTTTGATGCATTGAGAAGTAGTAGAGTTGTTGCATGCATGAGATTGATGCATGAGAGATATATTTATGTATTATCTATATCGGTGAGGTTTTGGAGGATCCCGTTTAGACTATGTCCTCTCGGATGATTTTATGGACATTGTGGTCCCAGTATATGTAACGCGACATATTCCCACTACGAGGTTGGAAACTGCCCGCCAGGCTTGGAATCCTAGTCAGGGGGTGTGCACACTAAAAGTTCGATACCTGATTCCACAGAGCATGAGTATAGAACCAAGAGAGTGGTTCGGTGGACGAGCAGAGTATTAGGTCGGTTAGAAGCCGTGCCCAGATAGGTTCATTCACACTATGATGAAGTTCCTACCTCGTTCATTCAAAGAGAAAATATGAGTAATTGCGACTCCAAAGAGAAAGTATGAGTAATTGCGACTCCAAAGAGAAAGTATGAGTCATTGCGACTCCAAAGAGAAAGAAAGGAAGTCATTTATGACTCAAAGAGACCTCCACAGAAAGTACGCTATTTTTACAATGAGTGTATTAGTATATCTATAGTATTGCACGAGATTGCATATGAGTATGTTTATAGCATTGCACGAGATTGCATATGAGCATTAGTATATCCATAGTATTGCACGATATTGCATATGAGCATGAGTATAGCTTTGCATGAGATTGCATATGAGTATGTTTATAGCATTGCACGAGATTGCATATAAGCATGAGTATAGTTTTGCACGAGATTGCACATGAGTATGTTTATAGTGTTGCACGAGATTGCATATAACTATAATATTGCACAAGTTTGCATTTGAGTATAATATTGCATGAGATTGCATAATGAGAATGTTGATTTAAGAATGTTTATCGAGCATGATTGATTAGTTACATTTGAAGCCTTGTATATCTAGTTTATGTGATGAGAAATTGAGAGCATGAGAATACCTGTTGTTTGGTTTATTAGCATGATATTACTTGTAAGCATGAGTTTCTTGTTAAGTTGTTGTGAAGTTTACATGATCGAAGTATCTAAGTTGTTAAGTCTTATATATCGAAGTATGCCTGTCGATATTATAGGTTGCAAGCATATAGAAAGTATGTGATATGACTAAAGCTGTCTATGAGATGAGTTTGTTATATAAGAATGAAAATGTTTTCAAAGTATACTCTATAGTACTTTACAGGGTTGAGTGTGGTTATACTTAGATTCGTGCTAACGGGTGTTTTCCTATTTGTCTATGTGTTGCTTGCAAAACCCCTTTCAGGTGGGCCCAACAGTGAGAAGTGATCGAGTTAGATTAGTTTCGTAGTATGAGATGTCTAAACTCTTATGTTTTGTTGATGACCTTGTTATCCAGTTTTTAGAATTTGATGATTTGTAGACTTGATGATGTAGACTTTTGGGGTGACCTTTTCCCCCTTATGTTTTTCAATATTTATTATGGATGTTAGATATTTATTTTTGTTTCTAGTTCTACCCCCTAGCCTGTGCAATCACCACGGAGTGGTGGTTGGGGCGTGACACTCCCACTAAGTTATCTTTTTAGCTTTTAATTCCGCTGCTTAGTTCATGATAATCGTGGTTTAGAATTATGTTTAAAAGTTAAAAAAGTGGGGTGTTACAATGGTTGGTCATCCCTTGGTGACTCATGGGTCGGCGCGACAGTACGCTCAGTACGTGCAGTCGACTGTTCACCAGGAGCACGGTGGCTTAGTTGCTCCCTTAAATCACCCATGGAGGAACGGCTGCCAGCGGATGGTTCCCCCGCGTTTGCGATGACAACGACATGCCCATTGACCGGCAGAGTCGCGATGCTTTTTCCAGTTTCTCGATTACTACATCGAGTGCGAGCAATTAGCGAAGCTTAGATACGGGACCTTTAGTTTCGATCCCCACAGACGGCGCCAATGTTGGTTTTACGGCGTTCGGTGGGCTAACACTACCATAAAATACTTAAGGTGTTCTATGAGTGAAAGACTCAGCAAAGTTGAGAGAATAATGTGATGTTATTTCTCTAGAGTTTCGGCCGTTCGACCTTTTACATGGTGATCCTGTTGGGATATTTATACAAGGGTACACGATTCCTACAAGGAAAGTAGAGTTGACGTGGAGCCAAACTAGTTAAGGAATCTGGCTTCCTTAATGCCATTAATGTCTAAGTTAATAAAGGAAACTACTCGCATTAAATGAGGAAAAAGATCCCCATGAAATCTGCGCATAATTGCCTCTGTTGCGAGCACCCAGTCGGGGACGCCCTGACTGCTTAGGAGATAGCTCGAGGAGGGGTCGTGATACTCGGGCGAGGACACCCCGACCGCTGAGCCTGGTCGCCTAGTTGAGTTCCTGAGAGGCACCTAGCCGGGGACACACCGCCGACGGAGCCTGGTCGCCCATCCGGATCCCGGGAGGGCATCCGGTGGGGGACACACCGACTATCGGGGCTGGTTGCCCAACCGAGTGTCACGTGCGAACCTAGCCGAGGACACATCGGCTACTGAGCCTGGTCGCTTTGCCCGAGTCGGCCGACCTCCGCCTGGGTAGGCGTTTGTCTTTATAGACGGGTGGTTGTTGAGGATGACTGGCTGCGATCTCCAAGCATCTCATACGGCGAACGGGAACTATAGATGTCTCCTAACTTGCTAAGTATCAGGCCATGCCCGAGCCTGACTGTCTTGCCTCACACTCTCGACCGGGTGTCCGATTTGGGGTATCTATCCAGTTGATTGGGTTAATTAAATGATAGAGAAAATTTCAATTTTGGTCATATGACTATAGGGGTCTTGTTAATTTTAGTCCTTGACTTTTAAAAGTGTCAATTTAGTACCTTAACTATGCAATTTTTGTCAATTTTGGTCACTCCGGCCAAATTATCGACCAAATTTCACCGGAAAATTTTAATAATTAAAATAATGAGGATATTTTGGTCGTTTCATGTCTCTTTTCTTCTTCTCCGGCGAGTCCATCCCTTTCTCTCCCGTTTTCGACGTTCATTCTCCTTGTAAACCCTATCTTTAATATCATCAAGCCTCATTTTCCCATCATCTTAGTTCATTGCATTCGCCGGAAACGGGAGAGAAAGGGATGGACTCGTCTGGGAAGAAGAAAAGAGACGTGAAACGACCAAAATATCCATTATTTTAATTATTAAAAATTTCCAGCGAAATTTGGCCGGCAATTTGGTCGGAGTGACCAAAATTGACAAAAGTTGCATAGTTAAGGTACTAAATTGACACTTTTAAAAGTTAGGGACTAAAATTAACAAGACCCCTATAGTCATATGATCAAAATTGAAATTTCCTCTTAAATGATATAACTAGTTGATAATATTAGCTGATTATAGAAAAGTGTTTGGTAGATTAGCTATTGGCTAATAGTTGTTTGGTATAATTTCTTTTCTGAAAAAGCTAATTGAAAAAGTTGCTTGGAGTAGCTTTTTGAATTTTAACATTTTGAAATTGCAAAAAGTTAATTAACCAAACACTTATTTTGATTTTTAACAAAATCAAACAATTAATAGTGGTCAAATAAGGCAAAATTGATTGATAGGCCAACAATTTACCAAATAGGACCTTAACCTTTCTTAGGGTGTGTTTGGTTCGCACATAGGAATCGGAATCGGAATTGGTATCAAATACTTGGTAATGGTAATGGGTTTTGGTGAAAGTATTTAACATGTTTGGTAATAGGGTGAAATGAGAATGGTTACTAATAATAGTACTTGAGAATGAATAAGGGAATGAAACCCTTATTTTATTTGGGTATGAGTTTTTCAATTGATGGGGTATTCGAAACCCATAATAGTGTTCTAAAAACCTATCAACCAACAATAACAATCACTTTTATACACATTTCTATGGGCAAAACCCACCAACCAAGCACACCCTTAATGTTGCCTAAATTACACATTTCGGAAGTGCTACATATAGCACGGATAGATAGCCTCTAAATAGCACTTTATGGTGCTAATCTTAATTAGCCCTTTTCGAAAAAGCTACAAAATTAACACTCAAATTTAAGCTAAGTTTTGATTTCTTTCAAATATGTTAACTTTGAGAATCAATTCCTTATTCACTTATTATCCATTTTGAACGTACAATATATTAATTTTTTCGTCTCACTATGAAGAGTGTGTATTCACTTTGTACCTGTAGCTCCCGACACAAATTGAAGTATATTCCATATATATTTATACCACAAAATAGCCACTTACAGTACCATTTTATGCTAAAAATTCTAAGAAAATATGAGGGATAGCTATGTAAAACCTTGGGCTGCTTATAGTGGTGTGTACCACGTCACATCTTTTTCTAATTCTCAGTTTGATTCTTTTGATACAGTAGCTATGTCCTAGTTTTTCTACATGAACAACAACTATTATTATTAGCCATCAACAACCCCAAGACTTGAATGTTGCAGGTGTTATTTGTCAAGTGGATGCGGCTGTTTATGCTGAAAGAGGAGAAGCCTACTATGGTGCGGTTATTTTATCTGCTAGCAGGGGGTTTATAGCTAAAAAAGAGGACATCTGCGTTGTCTCGATGATCTCACACGGCTGAGACTTTAGCTGCTAAGGAGACTTTCATAGATGAAGAATGAGAATTGGCAGCAAGTTCAGGTGAAAATATAATGGACCATTTTATGGTTTGTCAACACCGGAATAAACCTACACTTGACTTATCCTATGCGGGTTGTGTTGTAGCGAGTTTTCGTTCTTTGACAAGGTATTTAGAATCAGTGTCTTTTTATGTACGCAAATTAGCGAATTTATTAGCCCATACTTTAGCTAGGTATTCAACATTTCTTTCCTTAATTGAATATTATCGTTTGTTTCTTCTTCTTAAAAAAAAAAAAAAACAACTATATATTAGTGTTGTTATTATTATATTAGGAATAAGGGTCAAATAGGTCACTCAACTGCACACCAAAGTGCAATTAGGCCATTGAACTAAAAAAAAATGCAATTAAGCCATTGAACAACCCAAAAACATACAATTTAGTCTAAAATGACTTGTTTACTTGGTGTAGCAAGTTACCAATTTTAAAATTAATTTTTTAAAATAATTTTTAATAAATAAATAATTAAAATATTATTTAAAAAAAAACAGAAACTGTCGGCCGAAGATGAATCGTCTCCGGCCGACTTTGTCTCCATGGCCGGAGACGAACCTCCGTCTCCAGCCATGGAGACAAAGACCTTCGTCTCCCTGGCCTTCGTCTCCGGCCATGGATACGACGTCCTTCGTCTCCATGGCCAGGGAGATGAAGGGACGGTCCCTTCATCTCCATAGACATGGAGAATTGGAGACGTAGCCAACCGGGGACGATTCGTCTCCGGGCGACAGTTTCTGCTTTTTTAAAAAAAAATATTTTAATTATTTATTTATTAAAAATTATTTTAAAAAATTAATTTTAAAATGGGTAACTTGCTACATCAGATAAACAAGTCATTTTGGACTAAATTGTATTTTTTGTGTTATTTAATGACTCAATTGCATTCGTTTTTAGTTCAATGACTTAATTGCACTCTGGTGTGCAATTAAATGGCCTATTTGACCCTTATTATTATTATTATTATTATTATTATTATTATTATTATTATTATTAAGAGAAACCCCTTTGTACCGGCCGACCGCAGAAATCAACCACTGCGAAATGGACATTTTGTCTGCAGCAACGACCGGTGCTTTGTCCTCTCGTTAAAGTTTTTTTTTTTTTTTTAATAAACACATTTTTATTATTTATCGTTGTTGTTATGTTGGTTGTCATGCATAATTTTTTTTGGTGAAAGGTTGTCATGCATAATGTCACATAAAATAAATACATTTACAATTGTAATAGATAAACCCTTTTGTACTACCGGCTGTCCGCAGAAATCAACCACTGCGAAATGGACATTTTGTCTGCAGCAACGACCGGTGCTTTGTCCTCTCGTTAAAGTTTTAATTTTTTTAATAAACATATTTTTATTATTTATCGTTGTTGTTATGTTGGTTGTCATGCATAATGTCACATAAAACATACTTTGATAATTGTAATAGATGATATATATATAGGGAAGAGTTTAGTTGTGGGTATAGCTTCTCGTGTGATTGTGCAGTTGACCCACCTTAAACATTAAAATGTTGCACCTTAAAGACATAAACCACGCATCTTAAACACATACAAAGCACCTTAAGAATACAAACTATGCGTACCTAAAGTACACAAACCACGCACCTTAAGAACACAAACTACACACCTTAAGAACACAAACCATGTACCTAAGGTTTTAAAATGACGCATATTAAGTTTCAACAACTCATGCACCTTGAGCATACAAATCACGCAGCTTAAGAAGAAAAACAACGCACCTTAAGAAGGAAAATCACATACCTTATGTTTTAACAACTAGTCACATTAAACACACAACACACGCACCTTAAGCACAAACCCACGCACCTTAAATTTGACCTAAATGCAAAATTTACCAAATTGCCACTACATTTTTTTTTAATTTTGTTAATCCTGAACGTTGATTTAAGCACGATCAATGGCTCAGTTTTAACCGCACAATCGCACGGGGAACTGAATTTTACACACACACACATAAAATACACACATATATAGGGTAACGTTCTAGTAAGAACAAGCACATATGAGAGAAATAGGAACCAACCACAACAGCCCATTTAGAAAGATCTAACGGATTATATCTAATTTTAAAAATAACACGCTGATATTTGTGTAAATAACTCAAATTTTGAAGTACAAGCAACATGTGTTAAAAATGTAAGTAACAGGTGCATGTGTGCAAGCAAAAGATGCAATTAAAATCACTCTAATGTGCAACCATATACATTTAATAGTGCAAGTAATTCAACTTTCATATTGGTGCACTTAATTATAACCATTGGCGCAACTAATGATATCGTTGCACATTTAATAAATTTTACAAATACTTTTAATACAATTTACTTGCATTATTATTTTACTGTATGAAATTGTTACTTGCACTTTTAAGACAATTTACTTGCAAATCAAAATTTGAATTATTTCAAAAAATGTCATAGGATTTATTTAAATTGCCTTTTGATTCGTTAAATCTTTCTAGATAGATGGATGTGATTGGTCTTAGTTCTCTTCTTCACGCCCATTCTCATTTGATCCGTTTATAAATATATATATATATATATATATATATATATATATATATATATATATGACCTGTTGATCAAATCTAGATCAACTGTTCAAATTAAAAAAAAAAAAATGTGCTTCCTAGGAATACAAAAGATAAGTGTTAAAATAGCGCTCATTAAGTGTTACAATGATGCACCTTAAGTGGTGCACATCAAGTGTTAAAAATGACGCACCTTAAGTGTTAAAATGACCCATTTAAGTGTTAAAATGATGCACCTTAAGCTTTGAAAATACGCACCTTAAGCTTTGAAAATACGTACCTTAAGTTTTACAATTACGCACCTTATGTTTTCAAGTGTAGAACTGACGCACCTTAAACTTTGAAAATACATATCTAATTAAACTTTCAACAATATGCAAAATTACCACCGCCACCGCATTTTTTTAAATGTATGTTTATTATTATGGGTGATTGATTTTGACAAGATCAATGACTATGATTAATCTGAATATTTTAACTAGAGACCTCCTTCGCATTTGATCTTTAGTCGATTTGATCAATGGCAAGTTCAAATTTAAAATTCTCTCACTTAATAAAATAATTTTTTTTACAGTTTTCTTAAACTTGAGCTAGCAAGAAAAGTTCCGTCCAGGGAGTTGCTTTTGGTCCTAGCTATCTGTACCCACTGAGAATTCCTAAGGAGATTATTGTAGTTGAACTAATTTGAACCCACCGAGAATTCCTAAGGAAATTATAGTAGTTCCGTTCAACACACTAAATATTGTAAGGAAAAATGCTTAAATAAAGCTTTCAACTATTCAATGAAAAGATATATAAAAAGCATTATAGACTTGTTAAAAGCATAAAGTAACTGTAAAGCGAGGGGATATTAAGGGATCGAAAGACATACCTACTTCTAGCAGTACCAGCGCTTCGCAATACATGCCAATTCAAAGAAGATTAATTGGATTCTCAGTGAATCTGTGATTCTGTTGACTGGCCAAAACTGAGCTGCATAAAGATGCCTGTAGCATTGTCGTCTCCAGGCCTGCAAGAACTTGAGTGGCAAATTATATCATGAATCAGGGTCCACCTCGCATTATGGACCCTGATTCAAAATAATATTTAAGTTTTTAAGTAAATGAAAGACCTTGTTGTTGAGTGGTATAATTGTGATTTTTGCAAATTGAGATATTGACTTTTGTGCTTCAATTGTTACTAAAGTATGTATCATGTATCAACACATTTAATAAATTATATACCTAAATTAAAAGCACATTTTAATAAATTATATAAATAAATTAATTAAAACCACATGCCAAGGACCTTGTGGTCCAATGACACCAAGTTACTCCCTCAAGTGGGAGGTATTGGAATCAAGCCTCAGTGGAGGCAAAAGTAGTTATGAACAGATATTGCATTGTAATAAAGTCAGTAGTATTAAAAAAAAAAAAAAGATTAATGACAATTGGACTTGAGTCGATCAAAACCAAAAACTAATATATATTTCTAATCAAGTGAGAATAAGGTGCTAGGTGAGGACGTGTGGTCTTTTGTTGACCCTTGATTTTGGACAATCTAAGAGTTGATATTTACTGTGTAATATGTCTAGTTTTTTGCACTGTGCAATATATCTAGTTGTTTGCACTGTGCAAATAATGAAACGCACGGATCTAATCCTGGCCGTGCAAAATCAAACATTCAATGGTGTGGATTTGACCACACATTCTCACCTAACACCTTGTTCTCACCAGATTGGGAACATATATATATATATATATATATATATATATATATATATATATATATATATATATATATATATATATATAGTCCCGTTCAGGTGAAAACACCTCTTAACGTGAGAACATGCGGGCTTCTCCGGTAATGCACGGTAACTTGTTTGTAAATGCACAATAACATGAATGCACTACATCTACTAAAAGAATGCACCGAAAACTGCTACATGAATGCTCAAAAATTACTATAAGAATGCACAATACAATCATGTAATAGCTATGAAATTGGAGTAGTTATTGTGCATTCATATAAAACTTACTGTGTATTACAGAAGAAGTTTGCATGTTCAGACGTTAAGAGATGTTCTCATCTGAATATATATATATATATATGACAATGTTTCTATGGGAACCAATCTTTTTATGAGTGAAAACCAATCTGGTGAATAAAAAATATAGAGTGGGTGTTGTAGCTTTTATATGCACAAAAGCCTAGGTCAACATGGTCTCAAAGAATATTCTAGGATCTTGTAATTGGGTTGAACACTTGGGCTAGGAAGTTGGGTCCAGGGGTTAAAAGTCAAGTTTGTTAGTGTAAGATAAGGTAGTTTTGAGTTTGGACTCATAAATAATATAGTGAGAAACAGATTTTTGGGTTTAAGTATTGATATAATGTATATCTATATATATAGTTAGGATCATATGAGAACACTTGCTTAGATGAGAACGTGAGAACAAATCGTGTGTACCCA
Organism: Ipomoea nil; assembly: GCF_001879475.1. NCBI lineage: Eukaryota > Viridiplantae > Streptophyta > Magnoliopsida > Solanales > Convolvulaceae > Ipomoea > Ipomoea nil. The sequence goes on along the minus strand of NW_017617116.1, from coordinate 1,278,911 downwards.
TCTAATATTTTGTAATGGTTTAGATTAGATTAAGTGTGTGCGAACGTGAATTAAATGTGTGCAAACGCAATTAATCGCGTTCACATACACTTAATCTAATCTAGTCCATTACAAAATATTAGATGGATGCACACGATTTGTTCTCACGTTCTCACCTAAACAAGTCACTGCTGGAAATCAACAGATTTCTGACCACTTGACCACAAAAGTGGTCGGAAATGGCCTAAATCGGGTCGGAAACACCATTTCCGATCACTTTTCCAACTAATTGGGGTATTCGGAAAATGCCCCGTCGCTAATACCGACCACCCGAGACAGTGGTCGGAACTAGCAACCACTTTTTTACAGTTGTCGGAAAAAAACGAAGAGCCTTACAATTGGACTATCCGGCTTTTCCAACCGTCAGGTAGCCGGAGATCTAGGACCTAGAATTTTTCTTGTTCCATATTTTCGACCACCGGTGGTCGGAAATTAATAAGTAATTTTTTTTTTAATAATTTACCATTTGTATTGCTATTTTCCTACAAATTATGCACTGCTTTAATAATTTTAAAACTAATAATTTCATAACACAAAAATTATACATTTCTATAGCAAATTTAGTTACACATAATGTTGCAATTGTAATATCCACTTAAAAAAAAACTAGCTTCCAATCTAAAATGCTACTATAAAATCAAAATACTTCCTACATCAAAAAAAGTTAAAATCTTGGATCTATTGCTCTTGTGCCATCATTAAATCCAAGATCATCTAACCCGACACCACTTCTTTCATGGCTATTGACTGGATCAGTAGATTGGAAACACATCTGATTTACACCACTAAGTACAGCAATTTGAGATTCCAACCATGCAAATTTTTCCTTCATCTGCTTGTACAACATAATATGTAAAACTTAATCACTCCCAAATTGACATTGAATGATACACCAGAAGATAAATAAACACTGCAGTTTTACTACTATTACATCCAAAAAGGTATTAACTGTCATATACAAGAATTGCTAAGAGTGAGGATTTAAGTAACAACTTAGCAATGTGAATTAAGAATTTTGCACAAAATTTTCCAAAGACAGGATATCAAATAGAGACAAAGTCTTTAGCTTTCCTTAACAAGACAACATATCTAAACTTCATTCACTTTCAAATTGCTATGTAATGATGTACCAGAAGACCAATAAACAAGTTTGTGATTCATATACCAGTTTCATTATCAAAGCTGTCGTGCTAGTGACTATGAAGTTCATTACATAATAATCATAAATTTAGAGCAAAGGGAAACAGATATCCTTTGTTTTATTCATAGCAATGGCCAGAATGATTTAACAGAATAAAGATGCATGGGAGTAGTAGCAACTAAGACAAATTGAAATCAAAAATTATTTTTATTATTTTTCTGTGATGAATTGAAGTTATTAACTCATATCAGGTTGTGGCAAACTCCTGCAATTGGCACACGGTTCCGACCACCATGTTAATTGTGATCGGGATTACCAACTACTTTTAATAAGTGGTCGGAATTTCCGACCACTACAACATTCCGTCGGAAAAATGGAAAAAAATCACTTTTTGCGACCAAATTTTGAAGTAGTCAGAAATGTGGTCGAAAAATCGCGAAATTCCAGTAGTGAGTGTTCTCATTGAAACACTCTCTCTATATATATATATATATATATATATATATATATATATATATATATATATATATATATATATATATATATATATATAAGTTTTGTAAAATCATAAATAACCTAATATTTATTTCTATACTAAAATAGTTTGTTTTAAAATCATATGGGTAAATATTAATAGTAATAAAAATCCTTTTATTTTAATGGTTTTTATAGGAGAAAATAATTGGTATTAAATATCGGGGTAGTACAACCTACTCCACTTAAAAGAAGCTTCGTCTCCGAAGCTAAAGTCGGGTAAGAACTAGTAGTGAAAACCAAAACTAGAGTGGCGTTACAAAAGAGTATTTGATAACAAGAAACTTGACCTTATAAAGGGGAAAGACAAATGATAAGGAATTCGGCTAAACTCAAGGATTCAATAAGTCAAAAGGAACTAGAGGTAACAAGCAAGAAACTAAGCAACAATAAATTCCATCTTCCTAAAGGACTAAGCTAAAACTCAGAAAACTTAAACTATTACCTTGTTTAAAATTCCACGGTGCACCACCCTGGTAATCGAAGCTCGTTCCATGCCCTCGGTGGGTCATCTCCGGAGGGACCCCAATCCCTAACCTGGACTCAACACTAGCTAGTCTCTGGAAGCTACTATCCTCCATCTCAACTAAAAGCCTAAGCTGATAGTTGGATTGCACATTAATGGTTATATGCTCAACAATTGTCAACACCTCCCATCTCATAACCCTCGGATAGAACCTATCCCTCAACTCCTCCTTGAAGTCCTCCTAACTAAAATCTTGTCGCTGTCGAAGGCGAAGGTCCCTTAGTAGATCACCAGTTATTCGCTTTATGTTGAAGATAGTATACAGTGGCATCCACCCTCTACTCTGACTGATAGTTTACTGCTTCAAACAACTTGTCGAATAAACGGATCCAATCCTCTAAGACTAGGGCATCCTCTTGCCTCTAAAAACTTGGTGGATGGCGTCCGGCTACCCTCTTAATTATGTCACCTCCATTGTTGTCATTCAGAAGAGCGTTCCCGATAACTTAGGTTAGCTCAGCAGCAATTGGAGCCTCAGCTCCTAGAGTGCTCGGGGACCCGACGCCCCTTCGCGATGGCATAACGTCTACCTCTTACACTACATAAACAACACCTTAGTCAACGCTTATCAAGGGTTTCACTCACCCTACACCTTTTACGCACACAAAAAACATACTAACACATAGAAGCAAATCACATAGAAGTCACAAAGTACTAAAATCAATTACTTGCCTAATGGCAAAGACTCACCAACTAGATGCACACCTTTCGGGTGCAAAGGCCACAACTCAAAAATAGTTAGAAACTGAACATATAAACAATAACATGATATATATATATATATATATATATATATATATATATATATATATCCTAGGGGCAGCTTGGGATAGTTCTAGCCCTCAAACAATTTTTCATTTGGAAAATCATTAAAAGCGCAATCGTTATACCCTGCACCACGGCGCACAGTGCACTGTGCGCTCCGTGCCTCCCAAAACGACGCGCGGTAGGAAGTTGACATGATTATATATATTTGTTTATACAATTATGTATATTTTTTATTATGTACATTTTTTATACAATTATGTATATTCAAATCAGGAATTTTTTGTGTATTATGTTAAGAGTTGATATGTATTATGTTAAAAGTTTATGTTTATTATGTACAGTCGTTATATTATAGACCGCGGTGCATGTGCACCGCGGTCAAAACGACACCGTTTCTTTAAGTAAAGAAACGGCCCGCCGTTAGAGTTAACGGAGTCCGCTTATTTGGTGTATTAAACACCAACTAACACTACAGTATATCCAAACCGACACTACAGTTATATCAAAATGATACTGTCGTTATAATGAAATGAAACTGCAGTGTATATAAACTGAAACTGAATAACATTTCACATATTTGAGTGTATATTGTACAATGAAGCTGTAATTATATCAAAATGATCATGTAGTTGTGTTTTAATGAAACTATAGTGTATATATAAAATAAAATTAAATAACATTTTCACATATTTGTGTCTATAAATATCGAATGAAACTATAGTTATATCGAAATGAAACTGTAGTTGTGTTCAACTGAAACTGCAGTGTATACAAAATGACACTGAATAACAGAGTTACTTTTTGCAAAAGAGTGCGAAACGGCGGAAACAAACACTGTTAATTTTCATTTAAAAAAAAAAGACGCGCGGTGCATAATCGATTATGCACCGCGGTGCATAATATAATTTGCCTATTATGTATTATGTTAGATTATGTGTATTATCTTTTAAAAAAGAGTATGTGTATTTTGTTATATAATTATGTACATTCATGTATACAATTATGTGTATTCTAGTATAACATTATATACATTTTTGAACATTAGCGAAATTTCAAAAATAAAAAATAAAAAATTGAAACGACGTCGTTTTGCATCTGGGCGCACAATGCAACGCGCGCCGTGGTGCATGATATAAATTGCCTTAAAAGCGTGGAGATTGCTAAGTTGTGATTTGTGAAAGGAATTGATGTTGGATTAGTCTTCATGTGGGAAGACGGGAAAGTATCGAGTTTAATTATGGCCCTGTTTGGTAAATGGGGATTAGCTGATAGCTGATTGTGTTAATTAGAGGATATAACTAGTTGATAGCATTAGCTGATTGTAGAAAATGTGTTTAGTAAATTAATTGTTAATTAATAGTTGTTTGGTATAATATTTTTTTTCTCAAAAAGCTAATTGAAAAAGTTGATTTGAGCAGCTTTTCGAACTTTAGCATTTTGGAGTTGAGTTTTTAACTAAGTCAAACAATTAATAGTGGTCAAATAAGCTAAAATTGGTTGATAAGCTAATATTTTACCAAACAGGGCTATGTTATAGTATAATAGTAAACTACTTATTATATGAGAAATGAATTGGTTATCTATGAGATGGGTCGCGTTAAAATAGAAATGTAATACTTATATTATAAAATGTAATGTTAATCAAAAATAAATTATTTGTTACGTATAATGAAAAATATAATATTTTAGAAAAAATATAATATTTTTAAATTAAAATATAATATTTAGGAGTTGAATAATTATTTATGAAAAAAAAATCAATATTAACTAGGGATAATTTGATTAATATTATTATTATTGTTGTCGTCGTCGTCATCGTGAGAAAGCATTTGCCCTTTGGCACCGGCCGACGGCTGAAATCAACGACTGCGAACTGGACATTTTGTCGGCCGTAACGACCGGAGCTTCGTGAACTCGTTGTAGTTAAACATAAAAAGAAAACATATTTTTATTATTTATTATTGTTGTTATGTTGGGTGTCTTGCATGATGTCACATAGAACAATTATTCATATCATCGATGTCACAGGCTGTCATTTTTTAATACAAATGTCTAAAAGAAAAAGTATTAAATGTCCCTAAACTTATTAATTCTGTGCAATTGGATCACTGAACTTAAAAAGTGTACAATTAAATTATTAAATAAATAAAATATGTGTAATTATAACATTTTTTTAATTTTTTCCGGTAAAATTGATCATATAAATTACATAGTAGATACTAAGAATTTGTCTTTCCTCTGCCGTACTACTTGAGATGAAAATTGAAATGCTTTCAGCATAAATTGCATTAAAAAATCATAAAAATGTCTCAATCGCACATAATTTCCTTATTACAATACACGAGATAACTGCCCAAAAACAAAAAATCGTGAACTCTTCCGTCGTTGGAACAGTGGAAAGTCGCAAACTCCTCCATATTGATGAATCCGTCGTCGTCCGTATCGACCTCCAGCATTATACATTTCAATGTTTGTGCTGGTGAATAAGTCGATTCATAATATATATATATATATATATATATATATATATATATATATATATATATATATATAAAGACAAGAGTAAGGATTTTCAAATCCATTCCTCATGCCAACTTCTCAACAACCTCTTTGCTCAACCCTTTGCTTAGCGGATCCACTATGTTGTCGTTTGACTTCACATAGTCAATCAAGACAACATCCGTTATGAAAAGTTATTTAATGGTATTATGTTTTCGACATATATGTCTAGACTTACCATTATACATATGACTCCATACTCTGCCAATTGTAGCTTGATTATCGCAATGCACACTACTTGGAGGTATAAGTCTATCTCATCAAGGAATATCCTCAACAAAATGACGTAGCCATTCAGCCTCTTCACAACATTTGTCTAAGGCTATTAGCTCAGATTCCATCGAAGATTTGGCTATCACGATTTTTTTTTTTTGAGGATTTCCATGAAACGGCTGCACCGACTAACGTAAACACGTAGCCACTCGTGGACTTAGAGTCATTTATATCCGATATCCAGTTAGTGTCGCTATACCCTTCGAGTACAACAGGATATCTCGTATTGTGCAGTCCCTAGTCACGAGTATACCTCAAGTATCTCATAACTCTCACTATTTCCTTCCAGTGCGCATCACTTGGATTACTCGTATATCTACTGAGTTTGCTAACGGCAAAGGCAATATCAGGCCTGGTACAACTCATTAGATACATCAAACTTCCAATAATCTTAGCGTATTCTACTTGAGAGATACACTTTCTGCGATTTTTTGATAGATGTACGTTAGTATTTAATGGTGTCTTAGCCACTTGATAATCATCCTTGTTAAACTTTGCAAGGATTTTATCAACATAATGAGATTGGCTTAACACGAGACCATCAGGTCTTCTCATGATTTTAATCCCGGGGATTAAATCCACCAAACCCATATCGTTCATGTCGAATCTCGAATTTAACATGTCCTTGGTAGATTTGATCATTCGATCATGACTACCCACGATGAGTATATCATCCACATATAAACAAAAAATGATATAACCGTCCATTGTTTCCTTAACATAGACACACTTGTCATTTTCGTTTATATTAAACCCATTGGTTAACATCGCATGGTCAAACTTCTCATACCACTGCTTATGCGCTTATTTTAAACCATATAACGATTTAACCAACTTACAGACTTTCTTCTCTTGGCCCGGAACCACAAAACCATCAGGTTGGTCCATATAGATTTCTTCATCTAACTCGCCATTTAAAAAAGTTGTTTTCACATCCATTTGATGAAATCCCAAATTCCGCAGTGCGGCTATGACAAGTATCATCCTTATGGATTTTATTATCATCACGGGAGAATACGTATTGAAGTAATCAAGGCCCTCGCGTTGCTTGTAACCCTTAATTACAAGCCTAGCCTTATACTTCTCAATGGAACCATCAGGTTTCAACTTCCGTCTAAATACCCATTTGGATCCCAAGGGCTTATTACCTGGAGGAAGATCAACCAGTTCACAAGTGTAATTCTTTAGAATAGAATCCACTTCACTCTTTATAGCCTCTTTCCACATTGGTCCTTCCATAGAAGTCACTGTTTCTACATACGTTCGAGGCTCATTTTCTAACAAACAAGTTAGAAAATCCGGTTCATTTTCTAATAAACAAGTTAAACTATGTGTATCACACTCTAACATGTACGTCAGAAAATCTGGACCAAAGGATTTTTCAATCTTAGCTCGCTTGCTACGTCTAGATTCGAGCTCAGGTTCTTTTTCAGACCCTCCACTACCGTTATCCACAGCCTCGTCGAATGTTCGTTTCGACGTACTAGGTCCCTCATTGGACCTACACAGAAATACATCTTCAAAGAACAATGCATCCCTCAATTCAATTATCGTGTTCTTATGTATGTCCGGATTATGGGACTCGCGTACTAAGAACCTATACGCACTACTGTTATGTGCATAGCCAATAAAGATACACTCCACCGTTTTAAGACCTATCTTTATTTCCTTCGGTGTTGACACCAATACCTTGGTAAGACACCCCCACACTTTCAGGTACTTATAGGAAGGTTTCCTACCGTTCCACAACTCATAAGGAGTCTTATCGAGCTTCTTGCGGGAAACCTAGCTTATTTAAACGGTAATTGCTTGTAAAAACCGCCTCATCCCACATACTTTGAGGTAGACTCGAACTTATTAACATCGCATTCATCATCTCTTTCAATGTGCGATTTTTTCGTTCGGCAACACTGTTCGATTGAGGTGCGTAAGATGTCGTACGCTCGTGTGTAAAATACCTACACTCGCTCAGAAGTCACCAATAGGTGTTTCACACTCACCACCTCGATCGCTTCTAACCTTCTTAATCCTTCGGTTAAGTTGGTTTTCAACTTCATTCTTATACAGAATGAATTTATCGACGGCTTCATCTTTGCTCTTAAGTAAATATACATAGGAGTATCGTGTGTTATCGTCGATAAATATAATAAAATATTTATTACCACAGCGCGATTTCATTGATCTAAAATCACATACATCGCTATGAATTAACTCAAGTGGTTCTGTTTTCCTTTCAATTGATTTAAAATAAATTTTCATTTGTTTTGCCTTAACACAAAATCTCACATTTGTGCTTATCATTAACTTGAAATGCAGGAATATGGTCTAAGTTAATTAATCTATGTATAGAATTAAAATTAACATGACCCAGTATACACAGTACAACGAGTTACGCAAACAATTCAAAACGTAGTTTAGGCATAGGAAATCAAAATATTTTCAAACCCACACTTCGCTATCGGTATGAGCGTTAGAATCATGTTCCTTTCCACTAGAAACCATCTCGGTCAAGAACCATGACATGCCGAGAATCACTAGGTTGAACAACATTTTAAGTTGTCATCCTATGAAATTCAACTTCTTGAATTTCCACGGTCTTTCAACCAAACCACATGGTACTGTCACATGTACCTTCATTGTAGGAATATACCCTTTGATGCCACCACCGGTCTCCGAACCAAAGTTCACCGAGGTTTCAGAATGTGCAACTCCGTTGCTGCTCCAACCATACGAATGTGCACTAGAAGCAACATTCATGCTTCTACTTACAACAATAGTGGGAGTCATCTACTTAGCTCATCAAAAAGAAATCAGTTCTAAGATTGTTGGTGGTGGTGAATAAGTCGATACACTATATATATATATATATATATATATATATATATATATATATATATATATATATATATATATATATATATATATATATATATATATATATATATATATATATATATATATACACACACACACACACACACACAAATATATACACACATACAAAAATATGGAATTTAATTTATAGAAAAATTAATTCCAACCAATTTTGGTTGCGGCCTGTGTGTGCATCTCGACGCAAGGCAGCAACTTTCTCCACCCTAAGCTTCTGACTCGGCTCGACGGCGACAACACCATAAAGCACCGAATGGTGCTTTAATTTCAGAAAATTCAGTCAGTTCCAAAAATTTAACATTTCGGTTTGTACGGACTTCTCGGTCACTCAAGTGTTTTGAAATAGATTATGATGGTCGGTACAAATTAATTATATATTAATTTCGTAATAGCAAATATTATTACGATAATTAGTATAACTGTTTCAAACGTTATAATCCTATTATTAAATTGGATTTATGTGCACCATCCGTTATGCTATTAATTTCTCATCAACTTTCTTTCTCAACCAATTCAAAGTCATCCACCAAACACCTAGTCTACATCCCTACCTCCCTCCAAGAAGAACTAATCACACATAACCATAATGAAAATAGCACAAGATTCACAATCGACAAGGAATTCCATAACAAACACTAATAAAGATCAAGCAATAAAGAAAGAAAATAAATAGCAAAGTCGAAATAGAGATAGAAGAGGTAGAACTTATCTATAGAAATGGAAGTGAAATGATGAAATCCAAACTTCAAATTCAAGTTTACAAATGCATCCTAAATGCCACAAAAGTACACAATTGCATTCATCTCAACAATTTATGCACTTAAAGATAAAAATAAGGAATTAAGACACTTCTTTGCATAAAATCAAAGTTTTTATCACTCAACATAGGTCTATATATGGAGAAAAAATATGGACATAAATGCACTTATCAATAGGCCTATCGCCACTCGAGTCAAACTTCCTGAACACCTTCTCCACTTGGCCCATTGTGTCACCAGAAGTCACCGCCGCTTTCGGATCGCTTATGTTTTTTGCCACTATAAAGAGACACTATAACAGAGGAAGTGTGACTTCTGGGAGATTTTTTCGCTTTCTACTTTCTAGTTAGTTGCAACAATTGTTATATAGATATAGCAATATTGAAAGTGATATATATATATATATATATATATATATATATATATATATATATATATATATATATATATATATATATATATATAAATATATATATATATATATATATATATATATATATATATATATATATATATATATATATAAAATAGGGTCAGGTTCATGTGAGAACAGGTCTTCTCGTGCGATCAGTGCAGCATACACCATTAGGTATGCATAAATGCACCACACAGTGTTCGGAAATACACCATTATGTGTGGTGTATTTTTTTTTTGTGGCGCATTTTTTGACATTTCATTCTGGTGTATACTGGAACACTGTATGGTGCATTTATGCATACCTAATGGTGTATGCCGCACGGGAACACCTGTTCTCACAGGAATCTCAATCTATATATATATCAGTTATCGGTTAACCGATCAAAACCGACAACCAATAACCATAAAATAATCGAAAGGTTGAAATTCTTTTAATATCAATAACCGAAACCGACCGAAAACTGATTTTTTTTCGGTCGATTTGGTTCTCGATTATTGGGTGGTTAACCGATATTTTGCTCACCCCTATGTCCCCATCCCCCCTCGCCGGGTGGTGTTAAGATTGGTTATAGTGGTACCTTGGTCAGGGGATCCTGACAGGCTCCCCAGCAAGCCAAGCAACAGTTGGTCGTGGGTGGTTCTACCCCTTGCTGTGTCCACCCCCCACCATGGGCCAACGTGACATCTACCTTGGTAGCCCACCAAAAATCATTCCATTCTTGGGTCACCATAACTTCTTCCTTGCAAGCCCATCAAGCCCCCATGACTTCATTCTTGCTAGCCCCTTGTATTGTCTTATTCGGTCTTCTCTCACTTCGAATTGGTTGTTGACCTGCCCCACCACCAACCAGGAATCAGACCTAACCTTTAGGCCTTGTGCTTAGAGGGATATAACCAATTTTAGTCCTTCAATTAAGGTTTCATATTTAGCCTCGTTATTCGATAACTCGAAGTTGAACTGAAACTCTAAGTACGCTTTGAATCCTTTGAAGGATGTTTGGACAACCCCGCCCCTCATATCCCTTCCCACTAGAGGCTCTGTCGGTGTACATCACCCACTCTCGAAGGGACTAGGGTGCGTCTTGGCTTCCTGGGCTTTCCGGGATTGTGCATTCTACTATGAAATCTACTAGTACCTAGCCTTTATTAATAGTCATTCGCGGTCGATATTCCAAGCTATACTGAGTGAGCTTGATAACCCATTTCAGCATAGGCCTAGAGGAAATCATGTTCTTTAATATTAGGGATGAAAACTGAGCGGGACGGGGACAAGAATGGGGACTTGGGTCCCTATCCCCAAATTTAACCCCCATTCCTAGTCTCCACCCAATTCTACGGTAGGGATGGGGAGTCCCCGCAGGGATTTTTTAGGGATAAGGATTCCCAATGCTGACTTTTGGGTAGAGTGTAACATAATATATATAATTTTAAGTATACAATTAATTTATATTTTGTTATATTTAAATATCCATTTAGCTTAAAATTCAAGGAATTGGAAATTAGGATTGGGGATCAGGTTCGAGGTTAGGTTCGAGGCGAGGGATGTCATCCTCATCGCCAGCAGGGATGGGAAAGCTCTCCCCACTCCCGCCCCTATCGGGGCTAGGATTGATTTTTCCCATCGGGGTCAAGTTGAATTGGCATACTTAATTACTTAAGATCGAGTTAAGGGTTTGATCGGTTAGGACTACCACATGGTTTTAATGAAAGTAGTATACCAGCTTTATGACTATTCTTATCAATATGTATTCCACTTTTTAAAGGTGTGTATTTGAGTTCGACATTAAGCAAAGCTCAACTTATGTAATAAATGAACCTCTAAATGAAGCATGATTTCCTTATTTTTCCTACTTGAGAATGACATGATGTTTATACTTAATCATTAGAAATGCATATTATGAAAGGAAGCATGTTGAATGTTAATAAGCATGATAATATCTTATTCTCAAGTCATGATATAGATTGCTATGGTGTGGTTAAATACATTATGTTCGGAATACTTGATTCCTATTTTCTAGGGGTGAGCAAAATATCGGTTAACCGTCCGATAACCGCTAACCGAACCGACCAAAAAAATTGGTTATCGGTTGGTCACGGTTTTTAATTCCAAAAAAAAAAAAAAATTGGTTTTTCGGTTATTTTACGATTGTTTAGGTTCGGTTGGTCTTGCATTGCTATGTTCTTATAAGTGTTTACTCTTACATTTAACGTATTGTGGGAACTTGGGTTTTTCAACTAAATGTACAGTTTTCCAAATTACAACCGTATTTTTTTCAAATCTATATATCTATACCTATTTTACGGTGTAGAGTGGTTTATACAGAGCATTTATACTAATGGGTTGCTTGTTTGTGCTTTTGCTAAACCCCTTTCAGGTATGGATTGTTTGAATGCCGAAAGCGCTTGAGGAGTTAGATAGAATTAGTATTTTTGCTCTAGCTCCTAGTATCTTGTTTCCCTCCTTTACGCCCCGTTTTATGATTAGAAACTCGAGACTCATGTATTAAACTGATGTAAATGTGGTTATCTTTTGGGGTTGTTCGGTGTATGGACACCCGGGTTTGTAAACCCATGTTATTCGATGTTTTCTATGTTTTGGATTATAGTAGTAGCCTGGTAGTCACTCCCTTGAGGGTGGCTACGGCGGTAGCATCACCTAGTATGCATAGGATGTTAACCATTTAATGTGAGTATCTAATGTTTAAGTTCTCAATCTATTATCTTAAATGCATAGTTTAATCTAGGCTCAAGTGATAAGAATTTTGGGGGTGTTACAACCACATTGGTCAACCATTCCAGATACATCGCCTTCCTTATATGCGCAATTTCCAACAACGTGTCAACTTTGGTTTTCATGAAGGCCCTCAGTTCCGTTGATAGGTTACGTCACCTTTGTTTGACTGGTTTGAACTTGGGGTTGATAACCAACTAAAGTATTATTATTGACTCGGTTCCAAGTTCTACAAGTATCCTAATAGATATCTCGATTTTGATAGTATCTCCCGAGAACCTAGCTAAGGGATTTCTCATGGGCTTGACCTGATCCTCCAAGAACCCCAACTTAACGAAAATGTTGTGGTATATACCGTTGACGCTACTACCCATGTCTATCAATACCCGCCTTATTAGGACTTGGTTGACGTCCATCAAGATTACCATGGCGTCTCTATGCAATGTGCCTCTGGCCGAAAAGCCATCATCTGTAAACGTGATTGGTTCACGTTGGAGTTTCTTAGGCTCGAGAGTTTTTTCTACCAAGCCCGCATACCGCTCCTATCTCTCGAGGACTTATCCCTTGAAGATGACATTGATCACCGGGTGTTTCCCCATGTTTGCTACTTTGTGGCTTGAATTTCTTACCTCATCACCAATCCGATCGGACCTTTTATGCATCCAAGAATTCCCTTCTTCCACACATTTCTTACTAGTTACCTTATCCTAATCTATAAAACTTCCCAACTGACCAGATTGGATAAGGGTTTCTATTTCTTTCTTCCAAGTGTTGTACTCAGCAGTGTTGTGGAAATGTTAGCAATGAAATCGACAGTTCCTGGTTTGGCCGAGCCCAGGGGTTCTGCAGCGAGTCGCGAGGATAGTCTTACCATGTTGCATTCCTCCACATATGCAAGTATTTCACTTAGTTGAGCGGTAAGGGAAGAAAATGGTGTCGCCTGCGGCAGTGTCCTGTGCGGCCTTCTAGGGATACAAAGCCCAGCTCCTAGGGCGGCTCTCCCTCTTCGCTCTTGGTACCTCTTAGCTGGGAATTATACCAATTTGACTATCATTTCAATGAAAAAAATTGACTAAACCATGTCTCAACAAAATCTATTTTCCTCGCTATATCTTATTCATTGGCTCATTTGATATATGATTCTGTGCTAGAGTTTTGATAGAGCTTTGCCTAGGACTGATATTGTGTTTATATGATAATCTTGATGATTATGTGATAATCTTGATGTTTATGTGATAATCTTGACGTTTTTGGTGCTATGATTAATTATATGATGATCTCGTATTTCGATTGTGTCTCGAGCCCTAGGGTTTATCGTGAAATTCGTATTATGATGTTCTTAGTTTATTTGGGTGGGATTATGCATGATCGGGTGTTGAGTCTAGTCTAGGACTTGTGTTTAGGACTTGCATGTAGACTTCTTGATGTTCTTGTGGTTCCGGATGCTCTTGAACAGTTGTATGATTCGTGTTAGGTCTTGGCATGTTTAGGAATCGTGTCTGAACGTATCGGTCGTAATTCTTGGTTTAATTCCATTAATTAAATGTGTGGTGTCGTCGTTCTATGTTTGAATGTGTTTGGACGTGGTTTCGGGTTCCACGAAGTACCCCGGGACCATAAAGTTGTCTGTATATCAGTGGGGGGTAGGTGGGGGATTGACCTCCTGCCACCTACCCGCTACCCGGATCTACTGTTCCATCGGGCAGCCGGCTGGCAAACCCGCTGGAATTTCGGCGTGATTCAGGGTGTTTTTCCCCGTTTGATGTTTCCCCGTGTCCCATTGTGTCCCGTTTGTCGTGTGTGAGCCTAGTTTGATGTTTCGGGTGCTATTATTAGGATAAAAGAGTCTTGTGTACTGCATGCTAGTTGAATTGGTATCCTGTTGGCCTAGGAGGAAGGTGTATGATCCCGTAGGAGTGTCATGAGTGGTTTAATATGGTTTGTTACGTAAGAGTTCCCCGATGATTCCCCCTCGTATCTGTTAATGTGGGTTGCATGTTGTATGGCTTCTATGTTGATTGTGCATGATACCCCAATTGGTTGCGATCAATTGACTATGATGACTATCTGGTGGGTTGAGAACCACCAGGTGTTAACCCGGCCGGTTGTGATCGGTCGGCTATACAGGCAGTTGGATTGGTTGAGAACAATCGGCTTCTATATATATATATATATATATATATATATATATATATATATATATATATATATATATATATATATATATATATATATATATATATATATATATATATATATAGGGTTGCGGTCTACCGTTTGGTTGCGATCAAACGTTTATGATATGAATGAGTTGCAGTTCATTGATTGGTTGCGATCAATCCCCTTGTGCTGCGGTACAAGTTAAAGTGCTGCGGGGCCGTGTCAGAGCTATATACGCTGATCCTCATGTATGGGCATGCGATTGGTCCTGCGGCACCACCATATTTGTGTACACTGTTGCGTGTCTTGTTGTTGATTGTGTAATGATGACTGAGTAATGATTTGGTTGGTACTGCGTAGTCATGTGACCTTAGGATGCATGCTAGAATCTTTATGGTTGTGTCTAATTGTGTTGAAAGTACCTGCTATTGCTTGATTGAGTCTACTCTCGGAGTTAAATTAGAGTCTCCTAAGTATATATATGTATTCTAGTTTCAA
The DNA here is from genome assembly GCF_001879475.1 of Ipomoea nil. Classification (NCBI taxonomy): domain Eukaryota; kingdom Viridiplantae; phylum Streptophyta; class Magnoliopsida; order Solanales; family Convolvulaceae; genus Ipomoea; species Ipomoea nil. The sequence continues at coordinate 1,263,615 of NW_017617116.1, read as the reverse complement.
AATGAGTTTCTTATATCTACCTATATTGTACTTAACGCGTTGGAGTGGGTTACCAGCATTATTCGCTGACGGTTGTTATACCGAATGATTTTCAGGTAATGAACCTTAGCTATGGAGCGCACTAGTCAGAACCTAGACTTAGTTAGATTAGTTCAATTATCGGCCTGCGTGCCTTGAAGTTGTATCGAATGTTGATTTGAGGATTTCTTATGTTTGGATAGTTTAGCCTGAGCATCTGAATTCTCCAGCTCAGATGTGGCATAGCACCCCGACTATTGTGTTAGCTTATGCTCTGTTTGGGAATTTATAATAGATTTACCTTTATTTCATAAGCTTTAAAAGTTTTTAAAATTAGGGGTGTTACATTTCGGCTAGAAGTGCCAAACCGGTTTCGACAATGTGTCTGTTCCGGCGTTCCACTCGCCCATTTTGTTCATGCGTGTATGCACACGATTGCCTATGGATAATGCTGAGGGATTGAAAAATGTTATGAAGGCGTTGATATTCCCCGCCTAAGTCAGACCGAATGGCTTTGATAGAACGCGAAAACCGTCGTTCTACCATCACCCGAAACAACTCAAAGCTTTTATATATATCTGATTATAACCGTAAGGGATAAAACCAGCAAAAACGTGAGAAATCCTCTACAAACAAAACAAAATAACGACAGCCAAAATCAGAAATTACAGGGGACGGGCCCCTGATATCCGTATACACCAAATCTAAAACATTTAAACTTGAAGTAGGGACTCTATCTAACGGGAATCGTGCCGATTTGCCAAGTTGACACGCTGTACAAACTTCTGACTCGTTGGCTTTATTTGACGTGATCGAACAATGTTTGAGGACACGATGAAGGACTTGTTTTTTAGGGTGACCTAATCGTTGATGCCAGATTTTGGGCGACGCTTTAGCGGTGAGAAAAGCAAAATGCGTCCACGGCACCAACAATTTGTATAAACCACCCGTGGTGGATCCCTTAAGAATAACCGCCTTGGTGGTGCAGTCCTTCACAAAAAAAGAATTCTTATGAAACTCGAAAAAGACGTTGTTTTCGTTAGTGAACCGGTAAACGGATAAGAGAGATAATGACAATTTTGGCACAATTAAAATATTAGACATATTAAGAGATTTGGACTTGGATGGGATAATCGTATGGCCAACATGGGACACATTCAAACTTGCGCCATTCCCGACTTTAAGGACGTCGTTGCCCGTGTACACCTCCGATCGGCCGATCAACTGCTCGTCCAGCGTAGCGTGGGTGGATGCTCCGGTATCCGGGAACCACGCGTCGACCTAGGTGTCTGCCGGTGAGTCGACGGAAACTGCGACATTCGCATGCGGAGCGGGAGGATCAGCATAGCGACGGTTGCAGTAGACAGCAGTGTGGCCGTGACTCTTGTAGATTTGGCAGCGAGGATTGCCGCCATGACCACGCCCCTGGCCGTGCCTCCCCTGTCCAAGGCTGCGACTGTTAGATGACCATCGACCGCTAGAACCAGACCCGCCACCATGCTGGTTGCCACGACCAGCGTAGAGGGCCGTCGGAGAGCCACCATGATCCGCCAACGAGAACTCATCAGCATGAATAAAGTCTTGCGCCTGAAGGAGATCAACCAGCTGGGAGAGACTGACCGGAGTGCCCGTGACCGTCAGGGCGCTCACCATTGTCCGGAATTCTTGCCGGAGTCCGCGCAGCACGTACAATATCTGTTCGTCGAGGGATAGAGGCCGACCGGCGAGAGCCAAGGCTTCCACGATCCTCTGCGCCTTGCCTAGATACTCCGACGCCGGACTGCTCCCCTGCCGGAGCGTCTGAAACTGACCTAGGAGGCTCAAGCACCTGGCCATTGTCGACGACGCCAATGCGGATGTGACGGAGTTACACCTCCTGGGCGGTGTTCCGGCCTACTGCGAGGTGCATTACCTCGTCGGAGAGCAACGAGATAAGGAGAGAGAGGATCGATTGATCCTGTTGAACCCAGGCGGTGTGTGTCGAATTTGGAACGGTGGAGCCGGCAGCGGTGACATCGGAGTCACCGGGAAGATCCGCGATGGCGATGGTTGCCGGAGGACACGGGAGAGAACCATCGATGTAACCCAGCAACCCTTGTCCACGTAAAAAGGGTACGATTTGCGTACACCAAAAAAGAAAATTCCTAGTGTTTAATTTAATTGAAACGAAGTGGTGGGCAGTGTTTAGGGAGTTGGTGGTGGCCTGAGCGGGAACAGTGGTGGTTGTCACCGTACGCCCAGAAGAATTCGTTGACATTGTTTGAAGTAAATAAAGTAGGGATATGAAGGGCCAAGGCATGCCAAAGGCCAGGGATGTGAAGGGATGCTAGAGAAACAAACTAACCTGCAAACATATAAACTATATAATAAAATACTAATGTAACATATATTATTAACAGTTATAATAATAAATAGGAAAACGGTTACTCACTTACTCTCACCTATATATGGATATATACAAACTGGAAATGTGTACTGTGTATTGCTTTGGAAATTCATCCCTGTTGAAACTTGAAAGAGAAACTGACAATGATGCGTATCATGATGGCGGAACCGAGTTTGGTTGATCAAGTCAATGATCTCGGATGGCATCTGCTACGACTCAAAGAGCTTAAGCGACTCTGGGAGCTTGAAAACAAAAACGAGGACAAGAAGGTGGGTGACTGGAGGAGGCTCAAAATCGAAGAAATTTGTGGTAAGATTCGTTATATTGAAGATAACGCATCACAGCTTTTGTGGAGATGCAACCGGCGGAAAGGATTCTTTGGGCTCGTAAAAAGATTCTTCACTTTGCTGTTGTGTCACTTCCGACTTCCTGGCCTCCGGTTGAGTATACGTGAAGTTGAAGAAGAGATGGAGAAATTGGAGATAGAAATGGGAGAATACTCTAGTGGAACAGAAAAATGGGTTCCGTCGCTGATAACCAGAAGTGAAGAAAAAGGAGCAGTGAATGAAGTTGTAGTTGGGAGGGAAGAAGATATTGGGAGACTGGTGGAATTCCTGGAGAAGGACACTGCAGAGTACCCCTTGTTCGCTGTGTGCGGGGAGGGAGGTTTGGGCAAAACTACACTGGTGCTGAAGGTATTCAACACGCCTGATGTCCGACATAAATTTATGGGGTGTGCTTGGATCACTGCACCCCACCAGGTCCAAGCCAAAACCCTTTGGCAGGATATCATGTCACAGATTGAGCCCGGGAGAAAAGATGAAATGATGAAATTAAGTGATAGTGCTTTGGCGCAGAGCCTTCACTCATCCTTGCAGTCTGGGAGATACCTCATCGTTCTTGATGATGTTCGCTTAACGGAGGCTTCCCTAATTGCTCTGCCCATTACTGTTAGAATTCGCAGCAGAGTTGTGATTACCACTCGGGGAAAATATCAAGCTGAGAAGATTTTAGGGAGGAAAGGACATATTCTAATAATGGAACCATTAAGTGAAGCTCAAAGTTGGGAGCTGTTTCTCCAAAAGCAATTGCCTAGCCACAAATCAGGTTAAATTCGATCTTCTGTTATTTAACTAACTCAACTCATACGATTGATTAAATATAATGTTTAATTATATAGTTTTTGGTATGTAGAATTTGAAGAGAACCAGGAGTTGAAAGATATATGCAGAGATGTAGTCAAAAAGTGTAATGATGTGCCATTAAAGATAATGGTGCTGGGAGACTTGATGGCAGAGAAACACTCCATCGATGAGTGGAAGTTATTACACAAAAAGTTTACTTCTGTAAAAGACACTTTAGAGTTGTCTTATAATCTTTTGCCCGGGAATCTGAAGAGCTGTTTACTTTATCTGGCAGTTTTTCCAAAAGACACAGATACAGAAGCAGAGAAGTTGTACAATCTGTGGATAGCTGAAGGGTTGATACCCACAGATTGCAATTCCACCATGCTGTCCACCGCAGAATCATATCTGAAAGAACTAGCGAATGTAGGCTTGGTCCAGGTTCAAGAAGAGGAAACACCAATGTTAACAAAGATCAAATCATGGCGTCTTCATGACTTGGTGCGAGAACTATGCTGTCAAAAGGCAGAAGAGGAAAGGTTGTTCGCAGCTGTGGACCTTAGAGCTGCTGCGAATAGTAATCAAGACAATAAGCTTACTGATAATGTGCGTGCACTTGCCTTTTATTTTGACAAGCGTGTGGGTAGGTATAATTTTCCAAATCCAAACAAATCTAGGAAACTAAGATCTTTCTTGTTTTTGAATGCCCACCCGGTACCAGATGAACATTTATTATTGCCAAAATCATTAGTTTTGAAGAATTGCAGATTGCTAAGGGTGTTAGACTTCAATTCACTTGACTTTCATGTCATGAAGTTGCCAAAAGACATCCAGAATCTCGCAACCCTGCGGTATCTGAGTTTCAGAGGCTGCAACCTGCAGGAGTTGCCGCCATCCATCGGCAGGTTGCCAAACTTGGAAATTCTTGATTTGCGGGTTAACCCCACGGTTGACATGAGCATATCTAATCTGTTGTATAAGATTACAAGATTGAAGAGTCTTTATTTCCCTCAAAAGTTTCATGCAGTTGGTGAGAAAAAATTGCAGTTGGATGGCCTAAGTGAGCTTGAGAATCTAAACAACTTTGCTTCAACCCATTGTCGGTGTAAAGATCTCACCGGACTTGAAAACCTCAAGTGTTTGGCGGCAACTATTGATGGAAACCTGGATGACCTCGGGGAGACTATCAAATGTATAAACAAACACAGATTAAAATCATCATCCATTGTCCTCAAAAACTTTGATTGTTACTCTCAGAAACGACTCTCGGCTCTAAGTAACCTACTGGGGTGTGAATACTTGAACGCGTTACGCGTGGAGGGGCACATAGGCAAGTTATCATACACTATCCCTATTTCCTCCAAGCTCACAGAGCTCTTCTTGCTGGGTTCTGAACTTACTGAAGATCCGATGCCAGTATTGGGGAAAATCCCCCAATTACACAAACTTATCATATGCAATGGAGCCTATCTTGGGGGCGGAATGGATTGTAAAGCATTAAGTTTTCCCCGTCTCAGATATCTCAAACTCTCAAATTTGCACGAGTTAAAGGATTGGACTCTTGGAGAAGGATCTATGCGTAACCTTTCTACTCTCACCGTTGAAAGATGCGGGAGCCTTAAAAATCTCCCAGAGGGGCTCAGATCGCTGGATCATCTCCGAGAAGTGAGTATTGTAAACATGCCCAAAATGTCGCTCAAACGTGAAGGCAAGACAGTAGGTTACTTAGAATTCTATGGAAAAGATTACGATAAAATCAAGCACGTTCTTAGTATCAACATTTTGTAAATTATGTACACAAATGCTGAGTCTTTTACTTCATTTTTGGGTTCAATTTTCATATTGATTTAAGGAATTATTCTCAAAAGCTAGATACCATTTTCTGTTTTTCTTTTTGTTTTCTATTTTCCATTTTTCTACAAAAATAATAATAACAGAAACTAAATCCACCCTCAGTCTCTCAATCCTTGTCAACTTATAAATATACATCACCATTTTGTATGGAGGAGGTCTTGTACGGAGATATGTTGTACGGAGTAATATTTTTCTGTAAACTTATCAAAATTATTACAGAGTATATTTTAACTAAATGTATTACACATTCATTGCTTGAAAATCTTAAATAAGTTGGAAGTTCTTGTTCTGATCACTTTTGGCATCCGGAAAAACTTTTGTTGCTATTTCCGACCACCGAAAATGTGGTCGGAAATAGCATCCAAATTTGTGAAGTGGTCGGAACAATCGACTACTAGAAAGATTAACAAAAATTCTCAACTTAATTTAAAAAATTTAAACTATCAAATTTTTTTTCTACCACCTTTACTTTGTGGTCAGTATTTCCGACCACTAAGTAAAGATGGTCGAAAATTCCGACCTATTTCCCCACCATAATCCTAGGATGAAAAATTAAAAAAATATCACTTTTCGACCATTTTAGGTGGTCGGAAAATCAAAATTTTCCATCAATGATTTCATGTAAAATCATTTTGTACTAGATTTATTTTTAAACAAAATTTATACTAGTCTAAAAACATAATAAGTGTAAATGAAAGTTAAACCCTTCATTTATGTCCGTTTGTTCTGTTAAACCCTAAACCCTTCATTTATAAATTCATAAAAACAAAATAAAGACCTGCATTGGCAGCTCAACAGGTCATAGAAGTGAAAATTGAAAAGAATGATGAGAGATTGAGTCTCACCAGCAACAGTGTTGGAGCAACCTCTCAAAGTGTAACATCTATGGTTCATGTTCAATTCAATTACCATAATTTAAAAAGACAAAAAGCAAACTTGACATTTATTTTTTTATATCATTTTGCCTTTTATCTACAGTGTAGCACCATATTGACTAACACCAAAATGGCGCATAATTTCGCACTTTGACTAGAAAAGCTTCAGCGCCAAATTGTGCACCAAAAAATTTGAATTTTCACGGGAGTCTGGAGAGTGTCTAACTCAGGCAGACAAGTTCAAAGGTGTCAACAAAGTGAAAAAAAAAAATAATAATAATAATAATAATAATAATAATAAATTTAGGCGGCAATTTTGAAAAGAAAAAAATTGGCCGTCATAAAGTAAAAAATAAAATTGGAAAGAGACATTTGTTCCTTTTTAATTACTCCGTATATGTTTACCTAATACTCCCTCTGTCCCATTTTGCCTGTCATGTTTACTATTCATTGGTCAATCCAACTCTTTCTTCATTGATTATTTTCTTTAGTAATTTTTAATTATTTTTAAATTTGATTTTTTATGTTTAATAGTACTTTTAATGTAGTTTCTAAATATATAAATTTTATATACTAAAAATAAATTTAATATTATGAAAAATTGAAGTAAAAATAGCTTCAGTCAAGCCTCGTTAACCGAACCAGACAAACAAAATGGGACGGAGGTAGTACCTAATACCTAATACCTAATATTAATATTTAAATAAGTATTTTACTATTTTAAAGTACATGATTCAAAAAATAATGTAAACAAATGAATAACTGAGAAAAAATATTACAAGTATCATTTTTTTCATTTTGAATACAAGGGTTTTTTTGAGTTTTTTTTTTTTTTTCTTTTTTAAACATGGGCGGGCGGGCGGCAGAATAAAAAAATGAGAAAAAAAGAAGATTATTCTGCACGGCTGTTTTCCAATTGAAACTTCCATTAATATGTTTTTTAGTTTATAGCTCGAAACAACGAATGAATTGCACGTCGATTTAGTCGTCAATCAAACACAGTTAGTCATATATGTTTAACATTTTACGTCAATTTATTCATCATCAAGTACAGTAAGTTGATGTATGACAACGATTTATATTAATTCAGTCATCATCTTCAATCGTGGATAGTTGGTACATGATAAGCATTTGCCTCTATTCGGATACTAACTATTCAAAATTTACTTTTTAAAAATTCACAATTTGTATATTACGAACACACATGTTAGCATATATGTAATTAATTACATTATTTTGTATTCACAAAGTTTTTTTCAAATATTGCATTCACACAATATTGCCATATTAGGATTTGATGACCATATAGTGTATTCACAAATTCCCTTTTATAGTTGCTATGTTGTTTTGACTTAGAAACATAATTTATATATTCTAAAAGTTCACAATTCTAATACTAAAAATACACAATTTATACATCGTTTAAACCTTACAAGGTGGACCTTAGTCCATGGTATAACAACTTGATGAAAGCCGATTATAAAAATTAGAAATAAAAAGCAACATAGATTTAGAGGTCAAAGTATCTACGAGTTTCCTGTACTATAGCATTTTGTTCAATTTAGTCCTTATACTTTTATTTTTTTCAATTTAATCCCTATACTTTCAAAAGTGATGCAATTAAGAACAATAGTTAACGGTGTTAATATTACCGTTAACTTAGGTTACGTGGCATTGACGATATTTATATTCCTACTCATATATTACTTTATAAATATTTAAAATTAATTATTTTTAGCACTGATATATTAAATTAGTATGTCCAAAATAAATAATTACAACCATGTTACTATTAAGATTTGGACAATTGTCCTTAATTTCACCATTTTTCAAAGTAGAGAGACTAAATTGAACAGAATAAATGTGCAAGGACTAAATTGAACAAAATCCAATAGTACATGGACTTCATAAGTACTTTGACCTAGATTTAGATTTAGAACATTAAATTAATGAATTATTATTTTTATTTTAGCATAATCTCTTATAAGACCGTTTCATTAATCCTTATTATATGTGATGAGACATATCACATTTTTCATAAATATTACATTTTTCTTCATATATATTATAATTTTCCTCATAAGTAACTCTTCAATCACCAAATATAACATTTTGATTTTAAAGCATTATATATTAACTCAAAATTATCACATTTTCTTAATAAGTACTAATCAATTAATCCATTATTAGAATTACATTTTTCTACAGAAATAGTACGTTATCGCTTATAAGTAATAATCAATTAATTTCTTGGTTGCAGTAGGCGCTAGACGCTAATCGGGCGGTAGAGAAGTTCCTAGCGTCTAGACCCGCCCGATTAGCGCCTAGCGTCTAGACGGCTAACTAAAAAAATAAAAAATAAAAACAGTGCATGTGTGTGGATTTATGGGTTCATGTCATATATATATATATATATATATATATATATATATATATATATATATATATATATATATATATATATATAGGGAAGGGTTATAGTGCGGGGAAGGGTTCTCGTGCGGTTGTGTGGTTGACGCACCTTAAACATTAAAATAGCTCACCTTAAGTACATAGACCCACACACCTTAAGCACACAAACAAAACACATTAAGAACACATGCCACGCATCTTAAGCACACAAACCATGAACTTAAGGTTTTAAAATGGCTCACCGTAAGTTTCACACAATTGATATGACGCACCTTAACCATACAAATCACGCACCCTAAGAAGGAAAACAACGCACCTTAAGAAGGAAACTCACGCACCTTAAGTTTTATCAACTACTCATATTAAGCACAAAATCGACGCACTTTAAGCACAAAATTCATGCACTTTAAGCACAAAACACACGCACCTTAAGTACAAAACTCACGTACCTAAAGTTTCAACAACTACTAACATTAAGTACACAACCCACATAAACACAAAACTCACGCACCTTAAACACAAAATCACGCACCTTAAATTTGACCTAGATGAAAAAATTATCAAATTGCCACCGCATTTATTATTATTATTATTATTATTATTATTATTATTATTATTATTATTATTATTTATTTTTGTAATCCTGGATGTTGATTTAAGCAAAATCAATGGCTCTAATCTCACCGCACAACCGCACATAGGCGCATCAACTGCACTTGAACCTTATATATATATATATATATATATATATATATATATATATATATATATATATATATATATATATATATATATATATATATATATATAGAAAAAAATTAGTAAGGTCGAGTCGGCCGAGTTAGGCACCTAGCGCCTAAGTTGTTACCTAGACCAATTTTTGCAATAATGATTAATTTACATGATTAGTATTACACTTTTTTTTCCCATAAATAAATCTTCAACTCCTAAATATTACATTTTGATTTAAAAGTATTACATAATACATTTTTATTTAAAAGTATAACATTTTTCCTCATAAATAATAATCAATTTAACTCTAAGTATTACACTTTTATCTAAATTCAATCCATTCTACGTTATAAGTATTACAATTTTATCTAATTTCAATCCATTCTATGAAAAAGAAATCTATGTAACAGTCTGAGACATACATTTTAATTTATTTTGGGTTAAAAGTTATTGGCCATGTTTGGTAAAAAATTGGTCTATATTTCAATTTTGGTTTATTTGACAACTATTAATTGTTTAATTTAGTTAAAATATTAATATAAAAGTTTGGTTAATTAGCTTTTTGCAACTCTAAAATGCTAAAATTCAAAAAGCTACTTCAAACAACTTTTTCAATTAACTTTTTGAGAAAAAAAAAATTATACCAAACAACTATCAGCTATCAGCTAATTTACCAAACACTTTTCTACAATCTGCTAATATTATCAACTATTTATACATTCTAATTAACACAATTAAATTTTACCAAACAAAAGATATTCTGCAATCAGAGAGAGCACGCTAACGCGAGTACGCGTAAATATATGGAAAAACTTGCAAGGGGTTAACGTAAGACTCACGTTAACCTAACGTGCACGCTTGGGAAAACATAGGTCCTATGCAATATTACATTTCCCTTACGTTATTATCGCTTGTAAATGGGGTGCAAATGAGCCGATTTGCTCACGAGTCGTTAAGCCAAAATTTGACTCGAATTTGATCAACTTTGAACGTGAACCGACTCGTTAGGTTATTAAACTAAACTCAAGCTCAAATATTATACACACGTCGCACATCGAGCCAGCCATGAGCTTTTATATATATATATATATATATATATATATATATATATATATAGAATTGCACTCAGGTGCAAATGAAGTTTCCAGGAAGGAATATGCGAACCAATCAGCGCGCGACACGTGTCCAGATCTAATGGATTAAAAAAATGAGGTGGCATTTTCGTAAATAATTGAACATCGAAGTTCAAGTAAAATGTATTACAAGTGCATGTAAAATGTATTATAGGTGCAAGTAAAAATTTACACCGAGTATCAATACTAAGTGCACCTACAGTTATAAGTAGTTTCACCTATAGTTCTAAGTAGTTGCACATATAGTTATAAGTAGTTGCACCTAGGTGCATGAGTGTTTGCGAGTGGTTTTCAGGGGTATTACTACCCGCTGAACTCAGATCAATGAATGTTAACAAGACAAAATTACTTACACGGTGAAAGTAGGTGCACCTATAGTTATAAATAGTTGCACATTTACTATTAAAAGATTGTAATTACAAAAATGCAAAAATACATTACACTTAGAGTTTATGACTGCGTCTTTGGTTTTAGGTTTAGTGGTTCACTTTTTACTGCTTAACATCTAGCATTTACGGTTTAGATTTAAAATTCAGCTTTTTAATTGATTTTATAAAATTTATTACTAGGTTTGCATATTTAACTGTTCAAATTTACATAGTAAAGTTAATGATAATTACAAAAAAGTCACCACATTTTTTTATTTTTTATAAATCTTATCAGAACCATCAAATTTTTATATATAAGGCTAATATTTGTTCTTAGTTTCTTCCTTGGGTGCATTCTCATGGGATCCAAAGATATATGAGATGGATCAAGTGAGGACCAACTGCCCAGGAAAGAATTGAGAACCAATCATAGCCGTTCACGTGTCCAAATCTAACAAATCAAAAATACTATTTTAAAAACAAATACGGTGACATTTTCATAAGTATTTGATGGGAATGTATTTTAAGGATATCTTTTTTGAATATATTATGATACATTTGTTTTAAAACAATATATAATTTCTACTATATATGTTTTGACTTCAAATAGAAGTGCAAAATTATGCATGAGCTTAGACAACTTTTTTTTTTTTTTTTTTTTTTTGGATAGATAAGGCAGCAGCATAGGTTGAAGGTTATGTACTTTTAGAAAATTGACTTAAAATAAATACTTTATCTTTTATTTTAACAGTTCAAACAGTATTTTAACGTGAAGATATCACCTTCAAAATCATTTCAGAAATAATATAGATACATGAATAATTTATGAAGAAAAAGTATTATAAGTGTCATTTTTTCATTTTGAATACAAGGGTTTTGTTGACTTTGTTTGTTTGTTTGTTTGTTTGTTTGTTTTTTTTTTTTTTTTAAACATGGGCGGCAGAATACAAATTGAGAAAAAATAAGATTATTCTGCACGGCTGTTTTCCAATGAAATTTCCATGTATATGTTTTTTAGTTTATAGCTACGATTTATATTAATTCTGTCATCATCTTCAATCGTGGACACTGGACAGTGGTACATGATAAGCATTTGCCAACCGTAATTTAGTAGGTATGTTGATTTAGTCTATCTGAGCCTCTGAGGCATGGCATGGGCCACTCTATGTATAATAAATGTTTATGTTGATTATTTATTCAGCTTCTAGATGGTAGGTACTATGGCGTGCCAAAGATATTGTTGATTAAATAAAGACAATAAACTGGCCCGCCCCTTTGGTTCGTCAAAAAGAATTGAGAAGAAATTTCATATGAAAATAATTACTTAAAATATTGACTCTAGAGAGTTTTTTTTCTGTAAATCCATTCCTAATTAAAATATCATTGGTTACTAAATTTTCTTTTTAATTAGTAGTGGAGTAAGCAAATTCATGTGCACTCAAGGGAAATATAGGAGAGATAAGAAATATATTTTTGGCTTAAATGCTATTCCACACCATTAACTAAAATCGACCGATTCTTCATCCCGCACTCTGACCTTTCATAAGTGTTTCGATGTACAAACTAAAAAAATTCTTCACCTAGACTTTTTTACAAGTTTCCGTGTCGGTATAATTTGATATGGCCTTATTGATTTTTTAAATTAAAAATGAGAAATGGAGTCTATGTAAGCATTTGTAATTAAAAAAAAATAATTGGAATATACGAAAACTGGTCAGGAAGTCGTCTTCCTCCGCCAATACTCGCTCTCGCTTCGCCGCCGTCGGCGTCATTCCACCTCTCGTCCAAATGCTCTACCCCTCCTCCTCTCTGCCTGCCCGCGAAGCTGCTCTTCTCACCTTCCTTAATCTTGCAGTTCATAACGACCGGTCTGTATTTCCCTCCTCTTTTGCTCTCTAATATCTTCCCTCCACTGTCAATCCGATTTGACGCCAACGGCGATGAAAACATTCTCCTAGACTCGCGGCCAAACTGCAAGCTCTATGATTTCGGGTCGGAAAAATTGGAGTTTTCCTCCACCGTTCTCCTGTCGTCGTTCCACTGCATGGTCCAGACAATCGGGTCTAGTAAGAGTTAGTTTTCTCGCTTCTCTCTAGGTTCCCACAAATTGGAGTGCTTTTTTCTTTGCATTCTCTCCACTGTCGAAACCTCGGTTGGCTTGGATTAAGATATGTTGACACTTGTTATTTTTGGATTGTCCCATTATTTGGGTTAGCTCCTCTCGAATTTTGACTTTGTCATAAATTCGATTGGATTTTTCTTAGCTTTGTATTACATTATCATGGAGTTTTCCAGCCACTCCTGGAGTTCCGGCAACATGGTTGGCTGTGCAAGTTTTCTATGCAGTGTTCTGCCGGCAACTTTCAAGGCATCCAGCAATTCACATGATTTTTATTCTCGATTTTTCAAATCCTAGAAGCTGAAGTAGAAGCCGATTACGCCGATTCATCTTATGATTATGAGCCTGATTCCCGCTTTTATAGGAACCCCCTTAAACTTGCCTATTTCAGATGAAAGATTTCTTCCCGTTGGAGGCTAAACAAGATCAAACGCATCCCTCACCTTGAAGCATATGTAGATCAAGCAGCTTCTACAAGGACTCATTTTGCCTTTCGACTAGACGAAGTTCCATTTTATGATTCTGAACTGGTTGGATAAACCGCAAAAGTAGGCCTCCCTCTTGTTCCAGTTGTTCCAGATATTGCCTCTGTTGCTATTGCCCATCTTGCCTCTGTTGCTGTTGGTGGCCTTACCCTTGGAATTTCTCCCTCACCTAAGCATGGTCAGGTATGCCTTAAGCGAATTGTATTTAGAGTTCGGTTTCATATTTCATTTTTGAGTTTATTAGAGCGAAGTGATGAAATAGCTACCACCCCTACAAATTAAAACATGTCAATAACAAATCACCTCCACGTCATCAACTAATTACTTATAACTTGAAGGCAACCTGTAAAAAAGTTTTGATGAAGAAAATTTTATGATTTGTGCACCGAAACAACACTTATGGAAGGTCAGAATGCAACATGAAGAATCAGTTTTGATTCATGCTACGGAATTGCACTTAAGCTTTTTTTTTTTTTTTTTTTTTTTTTTGTTTAGTTGGTGAAAATTAAATTACTAAAAATAATTAATTAATATACTCAAATTCCCTTACATAATAAATATATGTGATGGTAATATATGAATTCTAACGATTGAAATATGCCATCACTATTTAATCTTGTATATTGAAGAAATCTAAAGACCACAAGAAAATAAATCAGCCTAAATTGTTTGATCTATCCAAACCAATAAGACCAACTTTTAAATCACCATCTATTTATCTATCTCTACCACCTACTTGCACATACGGCATGCCTATCCCTATTACTACTTTCACCCTTATCGACTCATTGATCTATCTACCACTATAATTATATATATTAGTATTTTTTATTCTTACTTTACATACCATCATCTATCTTATCCATTTACAATTTACTTATATCCCAATATAAGTTACTTACATCATTTAGAATGAGACATTATTCACATTATCCAAATTAAAACGTTAAATCTAAATTACATGTGTATTTCCCATATGTATTAAAGGGTGATTGATGTTAACGTTAAATCTAAATTACATATTGTGTATTTCCCAAATGTATTAAAGGGTGATTGATGTTAAATGGAACGGAGTGGGTTGGGCTGCCCCCGCAGTACAGTACATGTGTATTTTTGTACATGTATTTGTTTAAGGTTTCTTATAAATATGTTGCTTGTAACCCTGAATGTTTGACCATAATTACAATAAAAAATAAAAAATAAAAAATAAAAAATAAAAAGGGTAAATGATACTTTTTTCCACTAAGTTATATACTTATAGCACTTTTTGCTCATAAATTATTCATGTAAGCACATTACTCCCTTGAATTATTCTAAAAATGGCGATTTTCCCCATAATATATTAAATTGACATTTCTACCCTTACAGTAAACATTTTATTTATTTTTCTTCTCCAACAAATTATTGCGTATACGTAGGGATGACCACGGTTCGATTCGAACTGAATCGGACACTATAGCAATCGAATTAAAAATTTCCGGTTATGATTCAAATCCAGAACCCAATATTTGATTTTCAGTTTATTATAATTATGAATCGAAAAAATTGAATCCTGAACCGTGAATCGGCGGTTCCGGATTCGATTCGCGATTTTAAATCGTCTTAATTTTAAAATTTTATTTTTTTATTTTAAAATAGTCAAAATTCAACAATAAATATTTTTAATTTTTTTCAATAAGTATATAATTCATGAAAAAAGTGCTATTTTCCCATATATATATATATATATATATATATATATATATATATATATATATATAGTTTCGCTTTTGTGGACATAGGCCCAATATTGAACCACATAAAATGTTCATTTATAGCAAGTTCAGCGTCTACAACATGTTCCAATTCAAAGGATTTGCATAATTATTGTCACCAGAATTATTTGGTGATATGATCTCTTGTGCACTTCTTGTTACTAATAATGATCCAATTATCTTTCAAGATGCTTCAAGATGTTATTTCTAGCTAGGAGAAAAATAAATGTATGACACGTATGATTGAGATAAGAGTCTTTACACTAAAATCATACTTGGAGGTAGATCAACTTCCTTAAGGCAAGAAAGTTACGGTGCAAGTGGGTCTATAGGAAGAAGCCACCAGTATCAGGAAAAAAAAAATGGAAGAAAGATTCAAGTCTCATGAAGGGTTTTCTTAACAAAAGCAGATAAATTGTGATGAGATTTTCTCTTATATTGTTAGATATACTACTATTAGGCAGGACCGACTCTAAGCATGTCTATCATGGGCGATTGCACAGAACCCCCAATTTTTGGGGGTATATATATATATATATATATATATATATATATATATATATATATATATATATATATATATATATATATATATATATATATATATATATATCCCGTGCGGTTGTGCGGGTGGACGCACGTTAAGCATTAAAGTGACGCACTTTAAGTACAAAACACACACATATTAAGCACACAAACAAAACACCCCCAGAACACAAACCAAAACACCTTGAGCACAAAGCTCAAGCATCTAAAACACAAAACTCACGCACCTTAAGCACAAAACTCATGCACCTCAAGTTTCAACAACTACTCACATTAAGAACACAAATCTCGCGCACGTCACAAAACACATGCACCTTAAACACAAACTTACGCACCTCAAGTACAAACCTCACGCACCTCAATCACAAAACTCATGCACCTTAAGTTTCGACACTGTTCACATTAAGTACACACTCACGCACCTTAAACACAAAACTCACACACCTTAAGACCGCACAACCGCACGGGAAACAAATTTTATATATATATAAGATTTCAGACTATGTGCATGGAGATTAAGTCAATTTTTGATAAGGTGAAATTGAGCCTGATTGACAATTACTTTAAAAACCTAAAAAAAACTATATATATATATATATATATATATATATATATATATATATATATATTTCCTAATCCCAATTCTCAATTAGTCGGACATTGCCAATTCGCAAACCTATAAAATATGTACCAGTACCCTAGCGCAACCCTAATATTCCCAATTCGCAATATTAATATATGATTCACATGTTTTCCTCCTGCTCTCTTTGCAGTCAACACGGCTACACAATACACTAACGGAATTCCCAAATCTCCAGTGTAGCACACAAACTCTCAAGTTCTTCAATTCTCTTAACAGGTAATTAAAATTACGTATTTTTTACAATTTTTATTTATTGTTTTATAAACATGACTTAATAATTCTAATTTCAGAATAATATATTCAAGAATTTGTTTCTTTATTAATTATTTATTCATAGAATTTTTATATAAATTCTTTTTTTTTTTCTTAGGATTTTATAATTATGTCTTTTAGAAAATTTTCATCTGGGCCTGAGAAGCGAGAAGAATTGAACAACTAACTCAATCTCAAAAGAGAGCTCTTGAAAGTTTCATTACAAAAGAAACTCAAATAGATGTGCAAAAAGATGATGCCAAGAAAAATTGTTAGATGATAATCTTCATATAGAAGATCAAGATGATTGTGAGATTCAAAAAAAAAAATAAAAAATGATAGTGTGCACAACGATAATAGATATCATTGCGGCAATGAAAATAATATGAATGTTGATAGTTGTTTAGATGACATTTGTCAAAATGATAGACCAAGGAGTTTTTCAAAGTTAAAATTGTTGAAATCTTACTCACGATCAAGTATGTTGCAAGAAAGACTCAATGGATTAGTTTTAATCTCCATTGAAAATGAGCTTTTGGAAGAAGTTGATATCAAAATTTTTGTAGATGATTTTACATCTAAATATGCATGACGCATGTCACCTTTTAAATGAAATTTAGATGTCTTTTTTATAAAATATTGATTCAACTTTTTGAACAACTATTATTTTTATATATAGAAATTATTTGAAAAAAAAAACCCCAAAATAAAATATTACACAGGGTCTCAATTTTTATTGAAACAGCCCTTCTATTAAGTTAGTACACTTTCTTTAGTAGCAATTTTGAATTTGCATTTGGAGTAGATGTTTGTGAATATCGCTTTTCTGTATAGTGATTTAGATTAGTAGATTTTTATGAAGCAACCTAAAGGGTTTCTTAAACTCATATAGGTGATCTAGATGAGTTTAAAATCTCAGGTTTGGACATCATGATTTGGTTCACAACATCCCTCCTAGCCTAGTGGTAGATTGGCCCCTACTTTCAACACAAGTACCAGAGTTTGATTATAAGCAACTATAATATTATTGTACATAACCTGAATGGTCTTTTAGACAAAGTTTCTGTTGAGATTAACAAGAACAATGAAGCAATAATAATGGCATAAAGGGTAAAGAAGAGCAAGATTTACGTGGTTTGGCAAGGTGCCTACATCCACGGGAGTGAAAGAATTCTTATATTCATAGTGATGGTGATAGTGGTGACACTACCTATAGGGATACAACCAATATATTTATAGGCATCTAATCCTTATACAATAGGTCTACTTGTTTCACTCCTACTCCTAGTATGAGACAAACACTTATTCCTAATCCATATATGAGACAAACTCAACAATCTCCACCTTGGCGAATATGTTCTTTAGGAGAAAAGATAACTCAACAAATCTCCACCTTGACGAATATGCTCTTTAGGAGAAAAGACTTATCTCACCATCTCCACCTTCACATATATGCCCTTTAGGAGAAAAGACTTCTCCACCTTCGCAAATATGTCCTTTAGGAGAAAAAGATAACTCAACAAATCTCCACCTTGACGAATATGCTCTTTAGGAGAAAAGACTTATCTTACCATCTCCACCTTCCCTTAGGAGAAAAAAAAAAAAAACTTATCTCACATATACACATGGGTAGGAACAACCATGTTTATCCCAACTAGCCGGCCATATGCACCACTCAGCATCAAACGTTTTCCAGCATGTACACGAACCGCTTTGTTCCAAGCCATTCGCCCCTCAGCCGTCGACCTGTTATACGGCCGCGACTCATGCTAACTGCCCCGTTCAGCTGACTTCCTGCATCCGGCCCATACCAAGTCCATGTCCCCTCCTGGTATCCACGCTGCCCCTAACACAACAGCGCCCCTGCAAAGTCACACTAAACCCGTGTGCCTTGCCCAATGCTCCACTAACCAGTAGTTGCCACTGGTTAGCAACACGCACCATGCAGCATCAAACGTTTCCCTGTGCATGTTCACGAACTGCTTCGTCCCAAGCAATCCGTCACACCAAGCCTGACTCACGCCAAGCCCTACCCATACCAGATCCATATCCCCTCCTGGTATCCACGCTGCCTCTAACATAACAGCGCCCCTGCAAAGTCACACTGAACCCGTGTGCCTTGCCCAATGCTCCACTAACCAGCTATCGCCACTAGTTAGCAACACGCACAACGCAGCATCAAACGTTCCCAGTGCATGTTCATGAACCGCTTCATCCTGAAGCGTCCGCCCATACCAGCCGTGACTCATGCCAATCCCGGCCCATACCAGGTCCATGTCTCATGACAAGCCCAACCCGTACCAGCCGTGGCTCATGCTAAGCCCGGCCAATACCAGGTCCATGTCTCATGACAAGCCCAACCTGTGTTAGTCGTGACTCATGCCAAGCCCGGCCTACACCGATACCAGGTCCACGACCCCTCCTGGTATCCGCGCTGCCCAACACTACAGCGCCCCTCACCACATTCTCATCTAGCATCTAGAAACGCCCAACAAGTCCAAACAATATTCGAACTTGTTACTAGTTTCCGCTAGAACATCACCTTCACTATAATAAGATTCATCAGCATGTACCACGTCCGTAGCTTTCTGCTTCTTCAACTCCTTCCAATCAGCCTCTTCCAGATCAGATGGCTTTTCCGCCTTCAAGGTTTTTAGAAGACCTTGTTGTGCCAACAAATCTTTTACCCTAAATTGCCATAACCCAAAATTCTCTGTACCATCAAACTTTGATACCTCGAATTTTGTACTTGAACGGACCATCTCAACAGTGCTCTGATACTAATTTGTTGAGATTAACAAGAACAAAAAATAATAATGGCAAAAAGGGTAAAGAAGACAAGATTTACGTGGTTCGACAAAATGCCTACATCCACGGGAGTGAAACGATTCTCTTATTCATTGTGATGGTGATAGTGGTGACACAACCCTTTAGGGATACAACCAATATATTTATAGGCATCTAATCCTTATACAATAGGTCTACTCGTTTCACTCCTACTCCTAGTATGAGACAAACACTTATTCCTAATCCATATATGAGACAAACTCAACAATCTCCACCTTGGCGAATATGTTCTTTAGGAGAAAAGATAACTCAACAAATTTCCACCTTGACGAATATGCTCTTTAGGAGAAAAGACTTATCTCACCATCTCCATCTTCACATATATGCCCTTTAGGAGAAAAGACTTCTCCACCTTCGCAAATATGTCCTTTAGGAGAAAAAAGATAACTCAACAAATCTCCACCTTAGCAAATATGTCCCTTAGGAGAAAAGACTTATCTCACCATCTCCACCTTCACAATTATGCCCCTTAAGAGAAAAAACTTATCTCACATATACACATGGGTAGGAACAACCATGCTCATCCCAACTAGCCAGCCACATGCATACGCAGCATCAAACGTTACCCAGTGCATGTACACGAACCGCTTTGTTTCAAGCCATTCGCCCCTCAGCCGTCGACCTGTTATACTGCCGCGACTCATGCTAACTGCCCCGTTCAGCTGACTTCCTGCATCCGGCCCATACCAGGTCCATATCCCCTCCTGGTATCCACGCTGCCCCAACACAACAGCGCCCCTGCAAAGTCACACTAAACCTGTGTGCCTTGCCCAATGCTCCACTAACCAGCAATTGCCACTGGTTAGCAACACGCACCACGCAGCATCAAACGTTTCCCCGTGCATGTTCACGAATCGCTACATTCTGAAGCGTCCGCCCATACCAGCCGTGACTCCTGCCAAGCGCGGCTCATACCAGGTCCATGTCTCATGACAAGCCCAACCCATACCAGCCGTGACTCATGCCAAGCCCGACCCATGCCAGTGCCATACTGGCCCATACCAATACCAGCCGTGACTCGTGACAAGCTCGACCCATACCAGCCGTGACTCATGCCAAAAGCCCAGCCCATACTAGCTGTGACTCATGACAAGCCCAGCCCATACCGAGCCAATATTGACCCATATTGATACCAGCCGAGACTAATGACAAGCCCAGCCCATACCAGGTCCGCGACCCCTGGTATCCGCGCTGCCCAACACCACAGCGCCCGTCACCACCTTCTCATCTAGCATCTAGAAACGCCCAACAAGTCCAAACAATGTTCGAACTTGTTACTAGTTGCCGCTAGAACATCACCTTCACTATAATAAGAGCCATCAGCATGTACCACGTCCGTAGCTTCCTGCTTCTTCAACTCCTTCCAATCAGGCTCTTTCAGATTTGCTGGATTTTCCGCCCTCAAGGTTTTCAGAAGGCCCTGATATGCCAACAAATCCTTTATCCTAGACCGCCATAACCCAAAATTCCTTATACCATCAAACTTTGATACCTTGAATTTTGTACTTGAACTAGCCATCTCAACTATACTCTGATACCAATTTGTTGAGATTAACAAGAACAAGAAACAATAATAATGGCAAAAAAGGGTAAATAAGAGCAAGATTTACGTGGTTCGGCAAAGTGCCTACATCCACGGGAGTGAAATAATTCTCGTATTCATAGTGATGGTGATAGTGGTGACCCACAACCAATATATTTATAGGCATCCAATCCCTATACAATAGGTCTACCCGTTTCACTCCTACTCCTAGTATGAGACAAACACTTATTCCTAATCCATATATGAGACAAACTCAACAGTTTCACAATGTAAAGTGACCATGATCTATGGTATAACAATTGTGTTTAAAATCTGTGAGCCAATTATTGAACTTACAAATCTCATATAGTTTTGGGGCAGAGGCTTGGTTAAATCTCGCCAATAAATTATGGACCACATTCTCAACAGTAATAGAAATTATTAAATTTTATAGTATCAAGTGGCAAGTTTATGAAACTCTATCCTACGATTGTTGTTTCTAACTAATTCTAAAATTTAAATTTCTATTTAACACTAAAAAGTACATTATCTTGCAATAATATTAAGGGTGTGTTTGGTTGGTGGGTTTTGCCCATAGGAATGGGTATGAAAATGATTGTTGTTGTTTGGTTGATAGATTTTTAGAATACTACTATGGGTTTCGAATACCCCATCAATTGAAAAACTCATACCCAAATAAAATAAGGGTTTCATTCCCTTATTCATTCTCAAACACTACTATTAGTAACCATTCTCATTCCACCCTACTACCAAACATGTTAAATACTTTCATCAAACCCCATTACCATTACCAAGTATTTGATACCCATTCCGATTCCGATTCCGATTCCTATGTGCGAACCAAACACACCCTAAATAAGTTTTACAAATGAAGTACTTAGAAAAAAATTACAAATCAAGTTGATTAATCAAAATCTCTTCTCAATTAAAAACTCTGTAAAATTTCATTAAAGATATTTTTAGTTCTGTTATGATGTCATCCTAACTTTAGGATTGCAATCTACTCCTTTCAATTGTATAAATTATTTGTTATTGCTTCATAAATTCACATAATATGTATTTGATTATTTATTAAGACTTTTTACTATATTAGTTATTATTGTGTTCAACAAATTACAAATGCATTCATATATGTTTAAACTATTCAATTTATTTTAGTATCCATTTATTAATCTTTGCATATTAATTTTTATTTAAATTTAAAACTTTTTAAATTTGACAGACCCCGGCAAGACTTGCGGGCTTAAGACAAGGCGGGCGGCACATTTTAGGCCCATATTATAGCCCGCCCCCACCATATGGTGGGTTTTGGCAAGCCCCATCTCGCCGGTTCATTTCGACAACTCTTTCCCAAACTAAACAAGAGATAGGAGAAAATCAAGCTGTTGAGATCGACACAACTGCTCCATCCATTGGAGCAACTGTTCAATTTGCACTTATTATTAGACCATCTGCACAAGCACCTCAAGCCACCATTGTTGAGATTGGTGATGATCAATCTGAAGGAACATATGTTGTAATTCCTAAATTCAGCACTGCCCCCAATCCCAAAAGAGCTTAATTAACTTGGATTGATGCTTAAATGATTTGCCAATTCTCAAGGGAGATCAAGTGAACAAAGAAGACCAGCCTATACCACTTATATTACAACCCTATCAAGGAGATTATGGACAGAATAGACGCAACAGAGGATGAAGTCTTTGAGAATATAGGGTATACGCTATTGGACACAAATGAAATCGATATTACTATCTTCACACACTTGAGGTAGTTGTTTGACAACTACAAGGTTCTATCACATTGTTCAGATACCAATCACTCCCAACAATTTCCTCCTCCCAAGACCAACCACTCTTAAATGTTATTGCTAGGACTCGAATCTGTGACCTGACTCCGATACCACTTGTTAGGGTAAGCTGTTACCACCCATGCCAAAAATTATAAGGATGTAGAGAAAAAAAATTGAACAAATTACAAATCTGATAATCTGAAAATATGACCACATTTAGGGTCCGTTTGGAAACCCGTAAAATAATTTCTGAAAAATGTTTTTCGAGTTTTCAGTGTTTTCCTACTTTCCAAACGGACCTTTAAAAATGAGAGAATATTGGGTGATGTTCTTCTTCATCAGTCAAACCCAGTGGCAGAAGCCAGGAGTTTACTGCAACTGCTCTGAAGGACCCTCATCACCACACGTTCCAGTATAGGAATCCACTTTTCAAGGTTTTATGTTCTCTCCTCAATGGATGGCCACCTCTGCATTTTCCTATTATTTCTTAGAGTTTAGGAATAAGAATGTAATAAGTTTTAGTTCTTCATTTGCTCCCCCATTTCTTTCTGCTCACAATTTTTTAATTGCACTGAGATAGCTGGTGCCCTTTTATTTGTGAAACTTTTTGCTGGAATATGGACAAAGGCCAGCACTACCTAGGGGCTCCACTCACTTGTAATGGGTGGGACAACTGGTCTAGAGATTTAAGACTGCTGCATATCCAAAGCTAAAGAGCGAATCTTTGACGTTTGGTTAAGGATGGTTGAGTCTCTTCCATTCAACCAAACCCCAAGTTAGCTAGGAGTGGAAATAGGCTGAGCCAAACTTGGCCTGCTATAGAAATCTAAAGCATGGGCTTGGGCAGGGGACGAAAGCCTACAGCTGACCATTAAAAAGGCTTCAAAATAGGTCCTAAAAAGGCTTTGAGCCTATTTAAGGCCTAATGTTAAAGGCTTTTAAAGCATACATGTAAAAAATATAGGTGCATTTTGGTTTGCTTTTCATGCTTTTGAAACCAATCTCCGCACCATGACCATCATTCCCATTGCAGAAATAGAACAACTTTTTATTAAAAAAAAAAAAAAAAATTACCTTTAGCATCTCTTCTGAATCATCATTATAAGCATGTGTATTAGTCCAGCAACAGAATTTTGTTCCTCCTTGAAATCTTCCTAGCTATCGGTCAAAACAGTGCCAACATAAAATCAAGAAGTCATTTATTCAGAGCAACTAATCAGAATATTAACATTACAAATTGGTGTTGGAAGGCATAAATGAACTGGGACTGATTTGAGAAAAGTGCTATAAATAGCATTGATAGGAAAATCAAGGAATTCAATTTGAAGAAATAATTAATGTGCACCTCATTCTGTAGTACTTTCATCCAAAACTTTGATGAGCTCCTATATCAATTCAAACAAAACCTCAACCTGAAAATGGATGACAAATTCAACTGCTATGACATTCGTCAAAAGCAACTTAAACAAAAGTAAATCACTGACAGTACCTTGTCAGCGGTAGACACACATGTTTCCCTATTCATAATGTTTTCAATTATAATTTTTGCCATAATTTTATTTGTTCCAGCATCAAGGTGATCCATAACTCGTGGACAGTTAGAGAGTGTTAGAGTTGTGACAATATCACCGTCCGAGGCAGCAGCAGCCCCCGCCGCCACCGTCCGATGCGGCAGCAGCCTCCGCCGCCACAGATCAGACAGCAGCAGACTACACCAAAGGCCGCCACTGCTACAAGAGTACAGTAGTACACGGCTACACCACTGCTACACTAGAAGAGTAAGAACCACTAACCTCACCATCGATCACTGCCTCCTCGCTGATCGGTCGCCGCCTCGCCGCAGACGGTGGAGTCCCGCAAAATTGCCTCGCAGAGTCGCAGTCCAGCCCCCAGTAACCGCCGAATACCAAATTGGGGAACGGGAATTAGTGTTGAAGTATTATATTAACTAATAAAATATAATACATATATTTATAAATTAACACGCTAAGCTTTTAATAAGTTTGGGCCAATTTAATATAATAGGTTTTTAAATAGGTTTAAACGTCTTCTATTTAAACAGGTGAGTCCAGTCCGGGCTATAGGCCCTTTATAAGAATCTGGCCTACTCCCTCCTAGGGGCAAATTATGAGGTCCATCCGAATGCACAATGCATGGTGTATACTGCAGTTTCATTTCAACACAATTATATTATCATTTTGATATAATTACAGTTTTGATGGACAATATACATTCAAATATGTGAAATTATTATTCAGTTTCATTTTGTATACACTACAATTTCATTTCAACATAACTACAGTTTCATTTCAATTCAATTGCAGTTTCATTTGATAATATAATAAAAATAATACGTGAGACAGTATCAGTTTAGATACACTATAGTGTCTGTCGGTTTATGGACCATGGTCCACAATATAATTGTGGCCTTCCTAAGGCAAATTATATTGTCGATCGCGGTCCACAATGTTTGTGATCCAGGCATCAAAACTGTGTCGTTTCTTTTAATGAAAAGGAACATCATATGTTCTGCGCCGTTCCGTGACATCCGCAAAAAAAGTAACTTTAATTGTATAACATATTCAGTTTCATTTTGTATACACTACAGTTTCATTTCAACACAACTACAGTTTCATTTCGATACAACTACAGTTTCATTTTGATATAACTACAGTTTCATTCGATATTATACACTCAAATATGTGAAACTGTTATTCAATTTCATTTTATATACACTATAGTTTCATTACAACACAACTACATTATCATTTCGATATAACTACAGTTTCATTGCACAATATACACTCAAATATGTGAAATGTTATTCAGTTTCATTTTATATACACTGAAGTTTCATTTCATCACAACTACAGTATCATTTTTGATATAACTACAGTTTCGCTGGACAATATACACTCAAATATGTGAAATTGTTATTCAGTTTCATTTCAACACAACTGCAGTTTCATTTCAATTCAATTGCAGTTTCATTTGATAATAATAAAAATAATACGTGAGGCAGTGTCAGTTTAGATACACTGTAGTTTCATTTGGTAATTAATACACCAAAAATACGCGCTCCGTTAAGCTGTAACGGCAGCTGTTTATTTACTTAAAGAAACGACGCCGTATTAGGACCGCGGTCCACAGTATAATTGATGCCTTCCTAATTAAGACAAACTATTCTATGGATCCAGGTTCAAAAATACACAATTTATATACTGAATGTTCAATATTTAGATACTGAAAGTTCACAATTTGAATTGTGAACATTCAGTATGTAAATTGTGAACATTCAACATATAAATTGTGTATTTTGACTTTGGTCTACCTTACAATGTGGACCCGGATCCATGGCATGACTATTGCCTTCCTAAAGTTAGCTATTAACTTTAGTTGATAATATGTAAAATGTCTTTTGAGAACATGAATTTATTTTATAGCAATGTCTTATTAAATATTAATAATTATATATAAACGAAAAGTATTTTTTAGTAATAATATTTGTATGAGCTATATTTGTGTGAGATCGTCTTATAAATCTTAAGATAAGTGTTTGTTACTTATGATAGAAATCGTAGTACTTATTACAAAAATTTTAATACCACTTTAAAATAAATAAATTGTTACTTATAATATATATTGTAATATTTATATGTAAAATTATGATACTATTTAGGGTAAAACGATTGTTATTAATGATAAATATTGTAATATATACTTATAACTGACATTGTGATACTTACAAAGTATAACTTTAATGTAAATATTATAATATTTATATGTGAAATGTTACTTATGAAAGAAATCGTATATTGTATAAAATTTAATACCAATTTGAATTAAAAATAAATCAATTACTTATTATAGATATTGTAATACTTGTATGTGAAATTGTGATACTATTAAGTGTAAAATTGATGATTTCTAATAATGATACATATTGTAATACTTACAATTGAAATTGTAATACTTTCACACCCATTTGTTTATAACTTGAACCGTCTCGTTAATAAAGATATGTAAGACGGTCTCACACAAGATTTTGCCGTAAATTTTAATCCATGAAATGCTTGTTTTTCTGATCTAAGTTAGAAAATCTTTGGCAGCTTAAATAATTATTCCGAAGTTTATCTGAACCATTTTAATTTCTATTTAAATCATTCTGTATGCAAACTATTTGATTAATGTCGATATGGATGTTTTTTTTATTATTTTTCAATTCTTGACAGAAAATCGTGACCTCATCTTTCTCAAAAATAAAATGTTCAAACTATTGCACCATATTGCAATTGTTGTGCGAGATTTATAGTTTTACTCATTCACAATCCACACGTTGTGGTAACTCACGTTATACATAAACTAACTTTAATTTGAATATAAACAAGCAAACCTTTATAGTAATTAGCTTGACTTTATTTTCAATTATGATACTATATAACCCAATATCAACACCACAATGTTTTGAAAGTTATTGAATTATTGTACTCCTCTGGGGCTACATTGGCCCGCCTTTCCTTCATGCATAAACGATCCCACGCACAAAAAAAAAAAAAAAAAAAAAAAAAAACCAGAAATTGTGTAACCTACCTGCGGCTCCTAATTCTCTATCTACTAGTCATCATTTTGTGAGAATCAAGTTAACATCTCGTAATTTTTTATTTTGGCGCACCCAACTTGTCCCGTTCTTACACGAGCAAAACTTGATCAGTTATGTCGATGGTACCATCATCTGTCCGCCTGCTACGCTGCCATCTTCGGTTGGTGAGGTTTCCTCCGCCGCTGCTATACCGAACCCAGCCTACGCCGTTTGGATACGACAGAATTGTGTAATTAATCAATTACTGGAATCCTAATCGTTTAGATATTTGTTTGATGCTTATTGTCATGTATGTTTTCAAATGGAAAAAATCTTCCCTATTGTTTTCCAACTTAGAAGTTGGAAATTTTGAAAGATGAAAAACAAAAATTCTCATGAACACAATAGAAAGTTGGCCCATTTTATAGGTAAGTCAAGTCCACCTTGCATTATGAGGCAATTTATATCATGGATCAGGATCTACATAGTATTATAGCAATCGTTATACCCTGCACCACGGCGCGCGTAGCACTGTGCGCCCCGCGCCTTCCAAAACGACGTAGTTTTGGTAAGTTATGTAGGGAGTTTGACGCGATTATGTGTATTTGTTTATATAACATGTGTATTTGTTTATACAATTATGTACATTTTTTATACAATCATGAACATTTTTTTTATACAATTATGTACATCTGAAACAGGAAATTTATGTGTATTATGTTAAGAGTTCATGTTTTTTATGTTAAAAGTTTATGTATATTATGTATTATGTTAGATTATATGTATTATCTTTTAAAAAAATGTATGTGTATTTTGTTATACAATTATGTACATTCATGTATACAATTATGTGTATTCTAGTATAAAATTATGTACATTTTTGAACCTGAGATTTTTTTTAAAAAAGAAAATTAACCGTCAATACAGGGTAGCGAATTTTTTTTTTTTTTTTTAAAATCTGAAACGACGTCGTTTTGCATCAGGGCGCACAATGCAATGCGCGCCCTGGTGCAGGATATAACTTCAGAGTTGATGTTTATTATGTTAAAAGACACGTTAAATTTGGCTTGTGAATGGCAGTTTTTAGGCTTTGAGTCGAGTAACACCTTAACATATGTATGTGTCTTGTGTTATAAAATTATGTACCTTATGAGTATGAATTTTGTACTTTGTCGTTTCAATTCAAGGTCTATAATACGGTGCGCAATGCGTCGTTTTGAATTTTGTACGACGTCGTTACTTGACTCAAAGCCTAAAAACTCCCATTCACAAGCCAAATTTATGCCAAGATTCTAGTAACCCCAAATGAATGAAAAATTAATTTGTAATTTGAGACAAGAGAACAACAATACTCTTGATATATGATACAAGTTAAAATTAAAATCTAGAGGGATGGAGGGGGTGAATGCTAGACTTTTATATATTTAAAAAAATTTCACACAAAGTATGCATAGTGAAAATATTTTACTTGCTTTAATTTGTTTGAGTGTTAGTTTACACAAGTGTTGGCTAAGTTAAAAATCATTTTGAAGTTTATTTACGTACGTGTATGAATCTTTCAAACATAACTTGTCGAATACAAATGCACGAGTAGAGATAGAAATCTTAAAATGCTTTTGTGAGTATTGTGATCCCCTAATCCAATCTTCTCTTTATCACCAAACAAAAATATGCGAATGTATTTTGACAACTAAATCCACAGTGACTACAACCCTTTCACATAGATTTTTGACAAAGTCCCTCTATTATTTGACTCTTCACAAGGATCTTCAATTCAACCAAGTTCTCTTCTCTATTACTCACAAGAATCATCTACATTATGATTCCCTTTTTTGTGTACCAACTCATTTGTTCACAAGGATTAGCCATAGTTTATCCTTGCAATAATACTTGGTTACTAACCACTATTTTTATCTTGAGAACAATATTCTCAACTCTCAGGTTACGTTGTTTTTATTTTACTTTAAGCAATGTTTGAAGGTAAACTGGTTAGACACTTTGAACGAACTTAGATGATTCTTTTCAGTTTAGAAAGACGTTTCTTTTCAATTCTCTGATTTTTTTTTTTTTTTTTTTGGATATCAAATCTACTAATCATTGAACTTTCTCTTCCAATTCTGACTTATGGCCCATTTTGATATTTTATCATTTAACTTTTCTAATAAGTAAACTCTTATATTTCACTATCTTTTATGTTGACTTAATTAATTCTTTTGTTAGCAAACCTTGTTTTGCTTAGCTAAGTATTCTGATGAATTGAAGCTAGCTAGAACAAAGGTTAAAAAAAAATGTCACTCTTTCTTTATATTACCTCATCTCTTCTAAATGCTTGATTCCTCTACTAAAGCAAGTTTTCTAATTTTGTGTAAGTAATATAATGATATATCTTACAAAAGAACATTCCAAGCTTTAATTTGTTGACTATTTAGTAGACATGCACGATATATGTTTTTAAACTATATCTTATCATTTGTGTAAAGAATGATATATCTTACACAAGAATCTCCCAACCTTTGCTTAATTTCCTTCACCGTATGGAACATTATGCATTGTTTTGTAAAACTTTTTTAAGAATTGAGCAATTGTCAATTTTCCTTTGGAACAACTAGCTAAGGTGATTGTTTTAATGAGTATGTATCTCAAATACTCTCCTCATATCAAGTTATGCTTATGAATCATTAAAGCATGCATGCTAATGATTCAACAAAGAGTGTGGTTTAATTTAAGAGTCAAAGACCTTCATAATGACCAAATTTAGTTCCATAATATAGGAACTTTTCTTCTAAGGACATTAGCCTCATTCCTCATAACAACTTTTCTACCAACACTCTATTTAATAGATCCACAATATTAATTATCAAATGATCATGATTAATAAATCTCTGTGGCAATACTTGATTAATAAAGGTTTACATTTCATAGCATTATTGTATGGTCGTTTGTTATATTTACTTTCAAGGGGTTCTTGTTTACAACTTGTAATTTGATCCTATCTCAAACAAATATCCAGCAACTTGTAGCTACTTTCACAAAACATATAAAAAGGACCTCATAGGCTCAACCCTAGTCATTAGGACCATACAATAACATAGTCGTTTGTTAAATTTTGAATCAAAATATGTAAATCATATATATTTTGATACAAACACATCTGCCTCACCAAATTAAATTGCTCCAGAAGATGCATCACTTTCACTACTGCTTTTCCCCCCTTTTACGTTAAAAATTCTCTTAATGAGTTTTGTACAGAGAAACACTACATCTGGTTTGTACCCACTCTTCACCATACATTCAAGAACATACAAAGTTCCCGGCTCTACCAGAACTATGTAGCACCCTCATAAAATTGGCTTCTTTGAAACCATTACACTGTATTTTGGTATTCCTATAATCAATAGAAACCTTTAAATTGGTTACAAACTAACACGCAAACGCTCATAAAATTGGTTCATGGGCTGCCACTCCCTCAATTAAATAAAACTAACACACAAACAGTAAGCTTTTTCTAACACAAAAAGTACGGAAGCTTCAGGATCATCCGAACATCCCTTGCCATAGTTGTTGTTGTTGCAATGGGACGGTAAACCTGCCGAATAAAGGCTAGTATTTTGTCTACCACTTCTCTCCCGAATACTCGATGGTGCGTGTATGCTGAACACCGGAGCTGTGGGAGGACTATTTTGCTTAGAAACCTACATCCCATCAACGTAGGCAGATATTCAGTTAAAGCTTAACTGAATATCCTGAGTTGCCTAACAGATTAAGCCACTAACTGACTTAATCTTCCACTTGCACCACAACCACTTAATTAATACAATATATTATAATATATTATATTAGGGAAAATACTTACATTTATAAAATAACAATCTACTGAACAAATTAAAAATCGGGGATTACACACACACAAAAATACCAGAGCAAACTATTACTATTACTATTACAATTATTATTACTATTACTATTACTACATGTCATCTGAGCACAAAGTGCTTGACAATTAATGTTAACGTTAAATAAACTAATTACAAAATTGACAAATATATGCTCTAGTAAAATGGATGGATAATTTTTATTTTTATTTTTAAAAAAATCTCATTTAGCAAAGCTTTGTACGTAGTAAAATGGATGGATAACTTTTTTTTTTTTTTTTAAGTATTACTTATCAAGGGTTTGTTCTAGCTTTTAAAAAATATTTTTACAAATTCTTCTTATAAATAATATGACATGTTAATAATAATATAGCCTGATATGGAAAAAATACCCTACTTGGAAAAAAGATATATAAAATTGCCTACTTTGTTAAATAAGATTTCATCTTAGGACTAGTTAGGAGTGGACTAAAAGGCTCATCATAGGACTAGTTAGGATTCTTTTTCTGGCCTCCTTCCTCTTCTTCCTCCATGAGGTCTCCTTTACATGAATGAATTAAAGTATTCATGAGTGATTATAGAGTGTCAAATTTTTGGTAACTCATCTTGTCGGTCATGTTGCGTTCGAGGTTGCTATTCACGTAGCTGTGTACTATACGCCTCTGATCTAGAGATAACATGAAATGGACGAACATGTTATTAATGTGAAGCACGTAGCTAGGGCCTACAACTTAATTTCTCCACTGTCTAGCCCATCTCTCACCGTGAATGTGTGAAATCAATTGTTATACCATGGAGTAGGTTACATTTTTTACTGTAAATGAATTAATACCATCTACGATCTTTTGAGTATAGTAGTTTTGCGACGTTTAGTGCTAACCTTTCAAACTAATTGCCCATGATCATTCGACTTTTAAATTGTTATTATCATCCATGGTTCAAGTTAACCATATACGGTCGTCCTTCAACTATTAAATTTTAACCACTCATGGTCTTTCCAAGAAAACCACGGCCAGTTAAGTTTTGAAAGTTGAAAGATCACGGGTGATTAAATTGGATCATGAATTATAACAATTTGATATGTTCGATATCTTCATTTGGCGCAGAAAGGGGATGCCAAACTTGTCATCTTGATCCATAGTATAATTTACTTGTGCGAAATTGTGTACTCCATTTTAATATTGGCAAGAAATTCACGAAATAAAAATTAATAATTTTTTTACCATACTTTTCTAAAACTGATTCCCTAATCCTGTATTAGACACATGTAGTTTTTTGGTTTTCTATAAAGAAATTATATATATTAACCCTGTATTCAATATATAACAAATGTATTATTTTATTTTATAAACTCAAAACGGGTAATATTTAAATTTTAACTCTGAACTTTAACAGGGCGTTTGATTGAATATAATTGAGTTGTAATTCATCGAAGGCCTCAATTATATTGTTTGATCGGAGGGAATTGCTGGGATAGAGACGTACATTGAAACTGTTAAAATTGCTGGGATGGTGGTTTGGCGTTGGAAATTGTTGTTTTGCCTACAAGTTGGAGTTGCTCTTATAACACTAGATGTTCATTTCTCCCCCTAAATGTCAGCATATACCGGCCATTAGGGTTATACTTTTTCCTGCTAGCATTAGCTTAACTCCTTAACCTGCTCTCTCTTTTCACTATCCTCCATCTCCTCAATATTTCTAGCCTGCATTTTTTTTATGAGGTTGCTTGGCTTTTTGGGTGTTAAACCAGTAAGATTTAATTCTTGTTGTGTTTCTGGTTACCACTAAATTTTACTCCGTAAATTAATTCTTTGGCTTGGCTGTGCTTCTATACGGGAAATAATAAATCAACATAAATGCTTGTCAGGTATGACCGTATGAGGTATCCGCATTCCCACTGGTCTGACTTGACGATAAAAAACGACCAACTCACTCAATATAGTACGGAGTAGTTGTCACTTGTCAAGCTGAGATGGGTTACATTACACCAATTAGAATTATATATCTATCAACTCAAATGTGACCCATCTTTCGACTGCACCATTAGGTATGCAAAAACGCACTAATAGTGTTACAAACGCATCACAACAAAATGCATGCATTAATGCACCACAAAATGCATTATTAAGTACACAAAAATGCACCACACAGTAATCAAAAACATATATGGTGCATCTTTTTTGGGTGTGTAGTGCGTTTTGTGGTGTATTTCTGCATTTCCTAACACTATTAATGCGTTTTTACATACTTAATGGTGCAGCCACACCGGCCACACGTTAAGTCAGGCCATATATATATATATATATATATATATATATATATATATATATATATATAGCTTGGATTTTGCACATGGTTGTTCTACTGCCTAGGTTTCAAAACACTCAAAAACAAAAACAAAAAATAAAAAATTTCTGAAATTTATTTTTAAATTTGCGCATATCTCTTTTATCCATTTTGAATTTTGGTGACACCAAAAATACTATGTGTACCCTCATTTTTACTCCACACACAAAATGACATTTATATTGAAACCCACATGAAAAAATAGTTTGTACAGGTCAATACATAAGAGAGTAAAATTGAGGGAGTAAGATTTGAGAGTACATATAGATACTGACATGTATGTATGAATTTATATATGAATATGTGTTTATTTATTATGATAAAATAGTTATTCCTGGTAATATCGGCCAGCCTCTCGAATCAGTTGTTCTTCTACAAAAGAGCATAGTTCATCCCTGAAATAAATAAAAGAAACTATACCAAACTATAGAATATATACCCTCTTTCTTCTCAGTAGAGCACTCTTTGGTTTGTTGGCTACTCTTTAATTACAGTTTTTGAGTCATCAGTCCTTGAAAGCATGGAGACGACCTACTTACATGGCTAAGCCAAAGTAAACTGAGACAGACATCTCCATGAAGCTCATCAGTTTCACAGATTCACTGAGAATCTAATTAATCTGATCTACTTTATTGGCATCTATCCTTGGATCGGAGCTGCTACTGCTAGGAGTAGGTACGCGTTTCGATCACTGATAGTATTTCCCTTATATATATATATAAAGATCATAAGAACTATTTCTCACATGAGAACTGCCGACAAATGTGAGACTGTGAACAAATCTAGGTTTTCTATTTTGAGTATGTATATGTCTTCTTCTTTTTTTTTTTTTTTTTTTTTTTTTTTTTTTGGTGAAAAGTATGTATATGACTATGATTTTTCTATTTTTTCATATTTATTTACATTTTTATTTACAAATAGGTGCTTGGTAATTTTGATTTGTATTTTGAAGGTTGGAATGATTATACGTGAATGTTATCACTACTGGAAATTATGGAATTTCCGACCACTTAAATGTGATCTTAAATCAATTTGATACCAAAAAGTGGTCGGAAATAGCAACAAAGGTTTTTTCGGATACCAAAAGTGGTCGGAACAAGGCTTTCGACTTGATTTAAGATCACTTTCAGAGGGTCGGAAATTCCATAATTTCCAGTAGTGTATGTTTGATTTTAGGAGTAGATTTATGATAAATTAGGT
This sequence comes from Ipomoea nil, assembly GCF_001879475.1. Lineage (NCBI taxonomy): Eukaryota > Viridiplantae > Streptophyta > Magnoliopsida > Solanales > Convolvulaceae > Ipomoea > Ipomoea nil. Next base: position 1,228,738 of record NW_017617116.1, on the reverse strand, counting down.
TTTCTTTACTGATGTACTCACCTTCATGTGTGGTTCTTTGTCTTTCTTCTTCTGCTTTTTTTTTTTTTAATAGCTATGGGCTCATGTTGATTTTTGTGTTTTTTTTAATTATCTATTGTTTGAGTATAATATTGTCTATATTTGTCATGGACCTATGTGTAGTTTTCGCGCCCAATGTGCGAGCATACATTGAGGCTTCCATAGATGTGCATTTGCACTGTCAGTTTCTCGCGACTAGGTTTTCGTCGTATGTGTCCACCTCATCATATATAGCTTAGTGTGCACTTTGTGTTCATGTGATCTGCGTGTGTATTGTAAATTTGGCCTCTGTGTACAATAGTACATATGCATGTGTTAATTATTTGTTTGTGGTGTAGTTTGTATTTAATGATGTGTTTGTGTACTAGTCAAGTATGTAAATCAATTATGTAAATCAATTGGAGTTTTTTTTTTTTTTTTAATCCAATCCTAATTTTCTTTGCTTGTGATAGTGGTGGTGCAGGATGTTGTATTTCAATATCAACGTGTGCACAATGCAATATTGTATAAGAGCGTAGCCTGCGTAAATATGATATGATCCGTATGATCTTTTTAGATGTAAGACTGAGATTATTGGTTCTTAATTTTCTCCTAAGCACTTGTTCTCATTTGTTTCATATATATATATATATATATATATATATATATATATATATATATATATATATATATATTACATTTGAGAGAGAGAGGAGATGAATCCGATAAAACTTACACTCAAATTTAATATAATTTGCATCTGATGATATTTAAAGTGTATTCAGTAGGATTAAACATGTGCATATCATAGAATCCACTTGATATTGTTATGAGTGCATTCAAGGTTTTAGATAATTATGAAATTATCATTTTGTTTTTTTGTTTAGAGTTATTTATCTTTCCCATTGACGGTTAGAATTAACTATCAATTTTCTTTTGGGTGTCGATTTTCACTTAAGCATTATCTTATATATGTTTGTAGGGGGTCAAGATGGTGGGTGAGAGAAAGATTCGACATTTGACATATATTCTAAAGAAAATACTTCTTACCCGTCTTAAATTTCTACTCCCATATTTCACTTCCTGATTTATTTGACTTTCATTCATTGAGTATTCATCAATTAGCTAACTCACCCCTAATTAAAAAGAAAAGTTAGTAACCAACCAATTGCTCATTTTCTCATTTTCTAATGTTAGAAACCAACCAGCTACTTATAACTATAGGTGCACTTAGTATTGATGCTCAGTGTAAATTTTACTTGCACCTATAATACATTTTACATACACTTGTAATAGATTTTACTTGCACTTCGATGTTCAATTATTTATGAAAATATCACCGCGTTTTTTAATTCATTAGATCTGGACACGTGTCGCGCGCTGATTCGTTCGCACATTAAGCATTAAACTGACGCACTTTAAGTACACAACACATGCACATTAAGCACACAAACAAAACACCTTAAACACAAACTCACGCATCTTAAGCACAAACCTCACACACCTTAAGCACAAAACACACGCACGTTAAGTTTCAACAACTACTCACATTAAGCACAAAACTTAAGCACCTTAAGTTTCAACAACTACTCACATTAAGCACAAAACTCACGCACCTTAAGCACAAGACTCACGCACCTTAAGCACAAAACTCACGCACCTTAAGCACAAGACTCATGCACCTTAAACACAAAACTCACGCACCTTAAATATAAGACTCATGCACATTACTCACCGCATAACTGCACGGGAGACACTTACATTAGATACAACTAAAAAGGTTTACCATTTGTACCGAGTATTCTGTGCCACATTGTTTTGCTTTTTGCATGCACTTTTGGTTGTATTACTGGTGTAAGAGGTATGTATTTCGATCGTGCAAAGGAGCTCTTTGTGAGGATGATCCTAAGGATAATTCGGGTTCTTTTTTCACAAGTGACAATTTTTTTTGGGCTAGCTCCATGCCGAGTAAACGGGGATTAGTCGGGTGGACTCGAAACACCTCTTTTTTTTTACACCCAAAAACAAAAATGGAAAAATATATAATTTGGCATGCATGCATGCATATCATTGTTCAACCATAATAATGAATTGAATATAATTCTGTTGAATTGGTTGCAGACTAATTTGAAGTGTAAGCTCAGCTCTGATCTATTTCGTTAAGTCCGATATGATGTCACAGTCCTACGGTGTTCGCGGCACTTTCCAATTTCCCGGACCTCGAATCATCAAACACAGGGATGACGGAGCAGTTTCTCGCTTCCGAAGTGGCTTATTTTATGCATATGGTCCCTTGTATGATCAGGAAGAGATCAACGCAGCAGAGGTACCTGGAGAAGCTAACCCAGAGGCAGAGGCCAATCTTTCAGCAGAGGTACCGGGAGAAGCTAACCGAGAGGCAGAGGCCAAGCTACGTAGATTTATACATTTTCGTCAAAGGATAACCCAAGTGGCTTGGATGTATTTTGTAAAACAGACGAGACTCGATCGAGATCTCATGAACAAGATAAAAGACATTCAAATTGGCCCGGAACAACAGATTATGTCAGAAAGGAGTTTTGACCTGGAGAGACAAGCCCCCGAAGGGGAAGGGGAAGGAAATCCGAATGGGACAAGTGGTGACCATCAAAATGCCACAGAACAAATAGGGAGGGAAGATGAGGAGAAAATGATAAAGGGTTACTACATGAGTAAAATTGGAGAGGTTGTAAAAGAAGCAAGAAGTGTTTATGATGGGACAAATATTGATGAGATGCGAGAAAGCAGGTTTAAATTTATGATGATAAGTCATGGCTGCTTATTCCTACTGCAAATGTTGGTATTTCTTGGATTAGGAGTTAATCAACTTAAAGCCGGCCTTAGTGATCTCTCTGATGACCTTGATATCCTATTTGACAGCCATGAAGACATTGAAAAAAGGGAAATTATGTTCACTAAGAGCGCAGTGTTTCCTGGCAACCAAATTCCACTGGTCGTGCTCTATAAACTAATCGAGGACAGTTCTTGCTTCAAGAAGCTGGTTGTGTTAAATGAGAATTGGAAAAAGCCCTCTTCTTCAGATGTACTCAAAAGTGTTCTATATGACCTTATCTTGGACCCTGTGCTCAAAAAGAGTGAGTTGAATTCCAGGCCGCCGCAAGCTACAGACATACTTCATGGCCTCCACTCAAGATTGGTTGGGAACCTTACGTTGATTCAGAAGCCCGTCCGCAATGACAATTTGGACCCGCAGCGTGATGATGATGATAATCAAAGGATCCCGATGAGTAGTAGTGCCACAGAAATGTATTCTAAAGGTATGCACTTTAAAGGAGTAAGCGGCTTGGCAATTAGAGAGATTAACATCAAGGGTAATGTGTTCACCAAGAAGGTCCTTCACTTGCCTGTCTTCACTTTCAATAAGATGACCAAGGACTTGTACAAAGGCCTTAAAGATTACGAGAATCACCAAGCTCCGATGGAAAAGGTAGTAAACGACTATCTGGGGTTTCTGGGAGATATTGTTCGATGTGACCAAGATGTTGAGCTGTTACAACGGAAGGGAGTGATTGAAGTGGATAATAATAGAGTAGCTGATGATGTGGTCGATTATCTGAGGGAGGTAGCCGGCGGCGCACCGCAAAGCTGCACCACCCATCATCTTCTAACGGTGAAACTCGATATCACTCACCATCATCTCAAGCCATGGTATTATAAATACCTCAGCGGCGCTCTGTTTTCAATTACCTTATCAATCTTATCAGTTACCTTCGGTATCCTTGGATATTTCTTAGAGAGATACAGAAACAAATAATCATTAATCTCTCTCATCTGCTGTGATGTACAAGTCCCTTTTGTCACGGGATCTATCCCTCTAGATAAATGTGCAACTCCATTTACTTTAAACTCCCGTCTAAACAGTTAGAACAGCCTTCAGTACGTCCTCCGATCAATTGTTACCATTTTATTGCCGCATGTCATAATATAGGTGATGTGGTTAATACAGTCTGGTTAATACCGTCGTTCCCACAAATATGGATGAATAATAGATTGAATCGTATATAGAACCTTAGATCGTTTGTTGTTTGGTCTAAGAGCATCAGATGGTCTCTTCTCATCTGCAATTCAATCTCGGACAATTCTAACACATTCAAAACATTAACAACACATCATAGACAAGTAATAAATCACTTAATAGCTCAAACACTTCAAAAATCTAACATTTCAACTCATTTCTACCTATAAAACAAAGGCTTCAAAGAGCCAAAAATCAAGATGGGAGTCCATGGGGTTGTACATTTTGTTGTTTGCACTCTTTAGCTTGGATCTCTTCTTCCATAGATGAGAAATGGGGGAGAACCCACTACTTTTGAGGCCAAAAAGCCATGGTGGCAGAGAGAAGGGGTGAGGAGCATCCACAAAGGTTGGGATATTACTCTGCCCAAGAAAAAAAAAATTAATGATGGAAGAGAGAGAACCAATAGAGAAAATGAATTACTCTGACATGCTTATTTTTTATATATATTTTTTAAATCAGTTTTGATTTTTTTTCTCCCCTCCCACATTATTCTCTTTCCTACTCACACTTACATTCTCCCCCTAATATCCTCAACTGATAAGGATGCTCTAAGTTATGGAGTACGAGAAAAGGAGACAGTGGGTCAGAGGATTCGAGCTTTATATAGATATATGGAAAATACCAAAAGCCCCCTTTCAAGCATTTAATGCTGTATTTATAAGAGACCAAATGGAAACACATGCGGGTCTATCGACAAGTGTGACACGTGAAGCTCATGCACAAGGAAAGGTCACAGGCTTTGTACGTTGATTCCTCCACGTGTACTGAGGTTCCTAACACCCTGTTACGATCGGATTTGACTAAGGGAAAAAAATGCTCAGCTTTCTAAGTAAAGAAGGTTGAGAGGTTTGTCCGACCTAAGATGCTTTGGAATTTGGATGATGCCAGACGGCGAGGAAATACTGCTACTGACTAAGCCCTTGTTTGGCCCTCACTATATGAGGTGGGGATCTTTAAGCCACTAGTACAGAATTTACCATAAAAATATAATAATTGCGTCTGTTGTTTAAACATTTGACGAGGGTCGCAATTTTATAATTAAAAGTTCACAATTAAATTATTTTTTATTTAAAAAAAAAATAAAATGGACTATGCGTCAGTTGTTGGAGAACAACCGCCGCATATAGTCCACAGTATTTCTATTATAGAAAAAATGATACTTTTTCCCCTAAGTTATATACTTATAGCACTTTTTCCCCTCAATATTTAAGTAGCTATTTTTTCTCCTGAAATATTAAATAGACATATTTACCCTTAAAATAAATATTTCATTTATTTTTCTTCTCCAACAAATTATGACAACAATTTGGTTCAAACCAAACAGACACTATAACAATCAAACGAAATATTTTAATTATAATTTAGAATCGAAAACCGATATTTAGAGTTTAATAAAATCGCGAACCGGAACGGCTAGTTCATGTTCCGAACTGAAAAAATAAAATACATTTATTGAATTATTGTTGAATTTAGACTATTTTTTAAATAAAAAATAAAATTTTAAAATAAAGACGGTTCAAAATTGCGAACTGGATCCAAAACCGCGGTTCACGGTTCAGGATCCAGTTTTTTCGATTCATAATTTTAATAAACTGAAATCCAAATACTGGGTTCTAGATCTGAATCATAACCAGAAACTTTTAATTCAATTACTATAGTGTCCGGTTCAATTCGAATCGAACCGTTGTCATCCTACGTATACACAATAATTTGTTGGAGAAGAAAAATAAATAAAATGTTTATTTTAAAGGTAGAAATGTCAATTTAATATATCAGGGAGAAAAACAGTCACTTTTAAAATAATTGAGGGGGCTAATGTGCTTACAGGAATAATTCAGGGGAAGAAGTGCTATAAGTATATATAACTCAAGGGAAAAAAAGTATCATTTTCCCTTTATTATATTAAGAACTATATGCGTTTACTAATATTTGCTGCGAGGAAATTTTAATTTTGATCATATAACTATAGGGGTCTTGTTAATTTTAGTCCTAGACTTTTAAAAGTGTCAATTTAGTACCTTAATTATGTCATTTTTGTCGATTTTGATCACTCCGCCCAAATTACCAGCCAAATTTCACCGAAAAATTTTAATAGTTAAAATAATGAGGATATTTTGGTCATTTCACGCCTCTTTTTTGCTTCTCTGACGAGTCCATCCATTTCTCTCTCGTTTTCGGCGTTCTTTCTCCATGTAAGCCCTATCTTTAATATCATCAAGCCTCATTCCCTCATCATCTTAGTTCATTGCATTCGCCGAAAACGAAAGTGAAAGGGATGGACTCGCCTGGGAGAAGAAGAAAAGATACGTGAAATGACCAAAATACTCTCATTATTTTAATAATTAAAATTTTCTGATAAAATTTGGCCAATAATTTACATAGTTAAGATATTAAATTGACACTTTTAAAAATCAAGAACTAGATAATTAGGACTTAGGATTTTTTTTAACAATCAATCACATCAAAAAATGGAAGCGCAGCAGCTGCCTTCGTCGGTCTCTCCGGCCGCTTCGTTCGCCATTCTCTCCGCTTCATTCGTTCCAAAAATCGAATTGCTTCCATTCTCCACCAAATCCCCTCGCCTCCGGCGCCATTATTCCTCTCCTCCACTTCAAGGTCGCCGTTCGCACAGCCCCTCCGCCCTTCGCTGTCTTCTCTCTTCGGTCGCACAGCTCCGCGCTCCTCGCCCCTCGCCGCAAGGTTGCCGGTCGCCTTTCGCACAGCCCCCTTCGCCCTTCGCCGTCATCTCTTCGGTCACCGCCGGTCGCACAACGCCCTGTTAATAGCACCATATCCACCTTGATAGGGAAACTGGGGATCAGTCAAAATCTAATTTATTATTATTACTAGCATTTTGTACGCGCGATGCGCGAAAACCTATGCCCAATATTAAAATATTGTTAAGTAACAAAATTTAAAAAATTAGTTAAAATTATGTTTCACAATTTCTTAAAGTGATGATATTTTAAATTATCATATATTTGAATATAGTGATCAAAGCAATATATATATATATATATATATATATATATATATATATATATATATATATATATAATTTAATATTCATATAAATATTTAATTAAAATATAATTTATAATTAAATTAATTGTTATATAATAATTTTAATAAAATGATAACTAAAAATAGAAAAAAGATATGATAGATGTAGGTGTATGGTAAGATTGGTGGATATATTAAATACTAACGGTGTTATAATGGTGTAAGGGTGATTTTGTCCAATACAAATCAAATGTACAACAATTAAAGCAAAATGTATATATTTATTAGCATATAAAAAAGGGACAAAAATCAAGGGTATAACTTGTATTGACACTTATTATGTTTTTAGATTATTATTATTATTACCAATTTACCATGCTCATATTCTCCTAGCACAGGGTCCGGTGGAGAGGAGCTTGGTTCCGGCGGTCATGGTGTAACTCAGATCAATTTCTCTACCTCAGGTGAATGACTATGTTAGTTGGTGTTCTTGGATTTGAGGAAACATTATTGATGAGTGAGTGTAGAGAGTGAGAGAGACCGAGGAGAGGGAGAGATAGACCCGGTTCTTCACTGTACTACTACATGTACGGAAGTAGACACTAAGAAAAGAAGACACCACTAATTTCCAATTGTCTTCCACTGAGAAAAGGAGTGCTCCCTTGGAAGGCAAATTAACAATAAGAGGAAATTTATGGTCCTATGACTATAACGGTCTTGTAATTTTAGTCTTTGAGTTTTAAAAGTGTCAATTTAGTACTTTAATTATGTAATTTTTGTCAATTTTGATCACTCCGACTAAATTGTCGGCCAAATTTCGCTAGAAAATTTTAATTGTTAAAATAATAAGGGTATTTTGATCATTTCAAGTCTCTTTTCTTGGCAAATCCATCCCTTCAATTCCTTTCCCGTTTCCAGCGAATGCAATGAACTAAGATGATAGGGAAATGAGGCTTAGTGATATTAAAGATAGGTTTACAGGGAGAAAGAACGCAGGAAACGAGAGAGAAAGGGATGGACTCGCTGGAGAAGAAGAAAAGAGGCGTGAAACGATATGATCAAAATATCCTCATTATTTTAATTATTAAAATTTTTCGGTGAAATTTGACCGGAATGACCAAAATTAAGTTAGGGAAAATTGTCAAATAGGCCCTCGAACTTTAGCTTAAAAGTCAATTAGGCCCCTAAACTTTTTAAAGGTGCAATTACACGCGTCAACAATTCATTTAAGTGCAATGAAGCCCAAAAACAAATTAATGACCTGCTATCACAGGTCATTAGGGTTCAGGCCACTTTCCGGCCAATTTTCCAGCAAAAAAAAAAAAAAAAAAAAAGTGATCGGCGAAATTTCTGACAAAAAGTGACCGGCGAAATTTTCGGCAAATCTGGATCGGTTGCTGGTCACTTTTTTTTTTTTGCCGAAAAATTCGCCGGAAGGTGGCCTGAACCCTAATGACCTGTGATAGCAGGTCATTAACTTGTTTTTGGGCTTCATTGCACCTAAATGAATTGTTGATGGGTGTAATTACACCTTTAAAAAGTTTAGGGACCTAATTGACTTTTAAGCTAAAGTTCGAGGGCCTATTTGACCCTTTTCCCATTAAGTTAATTAACAAAAATTGTATAGTTAAGATACTAAATTGACACTTTTAAAAGTCAATTAAGGACTAAAATTAACAAGACTCTTATAGTCATATGACCAAAATTGAAATTTCCTCTTAACAATAATGAGAGGTGAGAATAAGGGGAAGAAAGATTCAATTTGAGTGGTTTTTTTTTTTTTTTTTTTTTTTTCTAGCATTGGGGACTATGACAGAATGTAAATTGTGATAACGTGAGACAAGCTTTACAAGAGCATACAAGCAATTTTATGTGAATTCTTCAATTCATATCATGAGCACTCCAAAGACTCTCACGAGTTCTAGTAGATCAAGATTCTTAAAAAGTCATTTTAGTTGGAAACCTCAACTAAGTTTTGTAAAGAGAAAATGTATCAAATTTGGTGTAGTATTATGAAAATCTATTTTTGAAGATGCACTGCGCTAAGGCAATAAAAGTACATTGAAGCACACCAGGAGACTAAATCAAATCAAGACTTCATTTTTGGTGAAAATGGCAACTGTTAAGTATATATGTGGTTAATACTGTTTTGTGAGGCGAGAGTCGGTCTTAACGCGCAGCTGTTCGGCTCCCAAAGCCTTCGCGAGTCGGATGCCGCCCAGCACGACCTCATATTCGACCTCGTTGTTGGAAGCCTTGAATCGGTATTCCAGGGCATAGTACAACCGAAAATCTTTTGGGGTGATTAGCATGACTCCACCCCCACAATGTTGACTACTCGTTGCTGATCTTGAGATTGATTGACGCCGACTCCCCGTCACGAGTCTAATCACTTAGTCCAGAGTACACAAAGTAGACGGAGCCGGCGCAATGTGGACTCGTCGGTCAGTATAGAGAGAATGGGGTCGGCGAGAAAATGAAGTCGGGAGGCAGGCATGCCGTCTTCATCCGTTCAAATGCCAAAGCAGCAAGCTGGCTGAGAGGAACAAGAGAGGCCCTCAATGTGCTCTGCTAATCGGCTTTTTGCGCCGAGTCCGCCATCACCGACTCTTCTTCCTCGACCTTCCACCGGCGTCGCTCCTCCTTCTGCCTCTGCCTTGTTGCAGCGTAGTTCCCGATCAGCCTGTTTAAAGAACCAGTGGTCTCGACATCCGTGGAGACCTTTAATTAATTCCGACTTCGACTCCGCAACCGACCGCGAGATGGCCGACTCCTGTCGCCCTTGTCATGGTAATCATTGAACGAGATTAGAGCCACGTACGCCTTTAATCACGCGACCTTGATAGTTTGATTCGCTTGCCGACTATCTGTTTATTTGGGAGGAATTCATCTTCATCGTTGCGCCCGTGCTGGCTTGGAATTTAATCGCCACCGACTCCGACTACTTCGCAACTGACTCCATCGACACGGGCGAAAACTTGGTTCAGACGTCTATGGTGACCGCCTCCTTGGCTGCCGACTGCTTCACCGCTTCTGAATTTCTGTTTTCTGAATTTTTTCAACGTATGAGCTCTTTTGGACATCAACATGCAGCTTACTTTGCTTGATTCTCCTTCTGCCATCTTTTTGGCATATTGTTCTCCGTGAACCTTCTCAGGTTAACGTCTTCCGGTTAGCTCAGAGAAAGAGGTAAACACGACCTTTTGTCAGATCCCCACATACGGCGCCAGTGTTGGTTTTAGGATTTTTGGGCCCAGGGAGGTCCAACACAACCATGGTTGGTGGATTCACCTTTCAAACAAAGCTATGGACGCTTTCAAGGGAAATGACTATAAATCTTAATATCTTTCTTGTATTTTTCTTGAGCAATTCAACTTGGCTGCCTCTTACATTCTCAAAGGGCCCCTTTTATAGTGGGTCACCCTTGTCAATTTTAAATGCATACATTAAAGTGTCATAATGTGGCTTATTAAGCCTAGAGGCCGTTGGGCTGCCGTTACTTGGCCTCCCAATGGCTTGTTTGATCGAGCTTTGAAGGGGCTCTTAAATCCCGCTATCTTGTTGAGCCAACCTCTGCTCGAGTCGACCTCCTCTCGCGCCGACCTCCTGGACTCGGCTATCTCAATCTCTGGGCTTTCCTTCCTTTCTATTGGAGTCGATCTTTCGTAAGCCCAATCTCCATCCCTTCCTATCTTCTTTCCTCTTTGGGCCTTAGGCCCATTGGGTCCGCACCCCATCAACGCCAATTAATAGGTTTTGTGTTGTAAAAACTATGTTTATAGTACTATCTAGTAAAGATGTTTCCCTCTAAAACTCTTATTGCATTGGACAGTTAATCCAACATTTCTACCACATGCCATAGTTATGCATTGTTGAAATATTTACTTTTATGAAAAATTTGATAATCTTGCATTGATATACGTCAGGATACCGACAGATACTTTGATAAATTCTGAAACACTAATTTAAAAATACACATTGGGCATTGGACTATTCGCGCAATGCGCGTATGGTAACTAGTTGTTTTAATACACGTACTCTAACATATTCGTAGTATATGTTTAACAATTATGCAAACTCTGATTGGGATGAGGTTCGAACCTAAAACTTTTCTTATAGAAATCAATGAGTAACTTAAGAATAATAAATAGTTAACGTTATATGCCATTACTAAAGTTTATACTACCGGAATGCAGAGTTATTTAAAGGAAAAAAAATATATATTAGAGAGTAAAGTAGTAAAATAAAAAAAAATACTTAAATCAAAATAATTTAAATCATTTATTTCATTAAATAATTGAACGGACATTTTTTAGTTCGCATTATAGGTCTTAATTTTATTGGCTCTTATTAGTATGGTATCCGCCGCCGCCATTACCAATTTCCAACAGCTTCCGTGAACTTTGGGAGAAAGCTAAGCTAATAATAAGGTTGAAGCTAAGGCCGCTAAAGATAATAACTTTATATAAAGTGCAATAGCGTGCTGGCCTCCACGAACTTTGGTTGAAGCGTGCTAGAGATACTTTGGGATAAAGCTATAGTTGAAGTCTAAAGATAATAACTTTGTATAAAGTGCATGCACTCCACAAACGTAACTTTTGTTACGTACGTCTAAAATCTAAATTAACACAATGTAACTACATACATAGTGTATAGTATAAAAAAGCAACGTAACAGCCTCGATCAGCTCCATGAACTTGTATGAAATGCAACAACAGCCAGCCAGCCGGCCTCCAAATTAAAGCTGAAAATGGATGGGAGTGAAGGAAGTTGTAGGCCAGGGATGGATGCAACAAACACCGAGAGTAGTCTGGTGTCCTTTGTCACGGAAGAGAGCGAAGACCGTCCATTTTGGGTGGTGTACGGTAAGGAAGGTCTGGGCAAGACGACACTGGTCCAGAAGGTATACAACAAACCTGAGGTTCGCCATAAATTTAAGGGGTGTGCTTGGATCAATGTGACACCCCACCTCCAATACAAAACCATTTGGAAGGATATCTTATCTCAAATCGACTATCGGAGAAAGGATGATAAACTTGAGGCGTTACCTGCATATCAAGCTTTGGTTCTGAGGCTTCAATCTGCTCTGCAGTCCAACAAATACCTCATTGTTCTTGATGGTATCTGCTCAATGGAGGCTATGTTAAATGATATGCTTGCAGATAAGATGCCCAGCAAAGTTGCGATAACCACTCGGGATCAAACAGAGACTGAGAAAATTGTAAAGGAAAGGGGACGTTATCTCGAAATGATGAGTCCATTAACTGAACCTCAAAGTTGGCAACTATTTCTCAAAACTCAATTGGATCGTCACCCATCACCATCAGGTTCCTATTTTATTAATTATTTTCAAATTTGATTTTTTTTTTTTTTTTTTTTGTTTGTGTTCAATAATATTTTTAATGTAGTTTCTAAACTTAATATGGTGACAAATTGAATTAAAAATAATTTCAATCATATATATATATATATATATATATATATATATATATATGGAAGGGATCAGATGCAGGGAGGGCTTCACATGCAGTTGTGCAGTTGGACGCACATTAAACATTAAACTTACGCACTTTAAGTACACAACACACACATTAAGCACACAAACAAAACACCTTAAGAACACAAACTCACGCACCTTAAGCAAAAAACTCACGCACCTTAAGCACAAAACTCATGCACCTTAAGTTTTAACAACTACTCACATTACGTACACAATCACGCACCTTAAGCACAAGACTCACGCACTTTAAGTACAAAACTCACGCACATTACTCATCGCACAACCGCATGGGAGACACTTAACCACACGGGAACTTAATTATATATATATATATATATATATATATATATATATATATATATATAAGAACCCGAGGGTATTTAAAATCCTTTGTGAAAAGGAAAGACAGATCGAAACATGTACATCGTAAAATTATAAAAGTCATTATATGGCTTAAAGCAATCGGGAAGAATGTAGTTTTATTGATTGAGTGAATTCCTCTTAAACAAGGATATGAGAATATAATAAAGATAACAGTCCTTGCATCTTTATTAAGAAATCATCTTATGGTTTTTGTATAATATCCATCTATGTTGATGATATAAACATTATTGGAACATGCATACAAAGATGTCAAAATGGCATGATTGTGTTTAAAGGAGGAATATAATTTGAAATGAAAGACTTGAAAAAAATAAGTTTTGTCTCGTCCTGTAGATCGAGCATCTTCCTGAAGGAATTTTTATACACTAATCTAAATATACGAATAAACTATTGGAGAGATTTTATATGGATAAATCTCATCCACTTAGTACTCTAATGGTGGTCCGATCAGTTGAAGTTGATAAGGACCCATATAGACCAAAGGAAGATAACGAGGATATTCTAAAACCAAAAGTCCCTTATTTAAGTGCCATCGAGGCACTTCTCCATCTTGCCAATTGCACTAGACCTAACATTGCCTTTTCAGTAAACATGTTAACTCGGTTTAGTGATGTTCCAACCAGAAGACATTGGAATGGTGTGAAACATATCCTCATATATCTTCAAGGTACAACATATCTTGGGTTTCTATTTGAAAGAAACCAAGATACCACATTAGTGAGTTACTCGGATCCTGGTTATATGTCTAATTCACATAATGCTAGATCCCAGATTGGATATGCATTATTTTGTGGAGGTACTGCTATTTCATAGAAATCTGTTAAACGGGCACTAGTAGCTACATCATCCAATAATTCAGAAATTATTGCTTTATATGAAACCTCAAAGGAATCTGTATGATTGAGGTCATTAATACATAATATTCATAACTCGTGTGGAATAGCGAGTATAAGTGATACCCCCACTGTTCTATATGAGGACAATGCAACATGTGTTGCACAGATGAGTAGTGGATATGTTAAAGGCAATGTTGAAAAAATCGTTAGGCGCCTGGGGACCGCCTAGAGCGCCTAGGTGGGCGCCTAGGAGGCCGACCGCCTAGTGCCTAGGCACGATTTTTGCAACACTGGTTAAAGGTAATCTTATCAAGCATATTGCGCCTAAACTCTTCTACCCACATCAACTCCAAAAGAGTGGTGAAATACATGTTAAAAAGATTCAATCTAGTGACAAAATACATGTTAAAAAGATTCAATCCCAAAGATAAAAATATTTTCATACATTCTATGTTCAAACCCTGGAGGTTTACGGTTGTACTCTTTTTCACTTAACTGAGTTTTTTCCCACATGATTTTTTTAGTGTAAGATTTTTAATGAAGCAACCAAGACGACACATGCATTACCCATATATCGTGGACTCTTTTCTCGTCTAGGTTTTTTCCACAGGAATTTTCTAGCGAGTTTTTAACGATGCATGGATATGATTAAATAATGTCTAAGGAGTTTTCAAAAAAAAAAAAAAAAAAATGTCCAAGGAAAAGTGTTACTAAACCTTTTAAAGTTGACATTATTATTGTTTTAATACTATTCATTAGCCATTATTGTATTGCTTTATAACTGTCATTCTTTTTGTGTTATATAAACATGGTTCTAATAATAAGATGGCTAATGTTTCTTGAGTCTTCCTATCTTGTCTATACTTTTCATTCATTTACTTTATACTCATTATATTGTATAATTCATGCACTATATCGCTTAGGAGCTAAACGGGCCAACCAGCATATCGATTTACAACACATTCCATATAAAATCTTTTTGTAATTAATTGTTTAGATAATATGATTTTATTATATTATTATTTGTTATTTGATTTTTAAAATTATCTACTTACCTATTATTAAGATATTAGTTTTGTAGAACCAAAAAAAAAAAAATCAAATTATATAAACACAATTTATATTTTAGGGTGCATTTGGAAACTCGGAAAATGTTTCCGAGTTTTCAGTGTTTGGTAAGAGATGGGAAAATGAGGTCAATGGAAAATGATACATTAAAAAAAGAAAAATAGGTATGTTTTGGTAATTTTTTATTTTTTTTTTGGAAAGTCATTTTCTAAGGATGCACATGCCAAATTTTTCGGGCCTAATTTTTTGCGGGCCTTTGCGAGTCGGCCAACCAAACCCGCAAGTTAGGATACATGCAACCAAAGCCCGCCCCATGCGGATTGGAGGGCCCCGCATGTTTCCTTTTTTTTTTTTTTTTTGAATTCAAAGTTCCAAAAAAAAAAAAAAAGAAAGATAAAGCCTACAAATAATATTAATTTTTTCGTATTAACAATTTTTTAAAAAAAATTATATTTTTTAAAATGTTAATAACACACACACACACACACACACACACACACACACACACACACACACACACACACACACATATATATATATATATATATATATATATATATATATATATATATATATATATATATATATATATATATATAAGAACCCGAGGGTATTTAAAATGTTATGCCGTGGAACCATGTCCACCTTGCAAGGTGGACACGATTCTATGTTCATATATATATATATATATATATATATATATATATATATATATATAAGAACCCGAGAGTATTTAAAATGTTATGCCGTGGAACCATGTCCACCTTGCAAGGTGGACACGATTCTATGTTCATAATTTTTTAACTTCATATTCACAATTATTGAACTTTATATTCACAATTACAGAACTCTATGTTCATAATTATAAAACTCTATGTTCATAATTTTTAAACTTCATATTCACAATTATTGAATTCTATATTCACAATTATAGAACTCTATATTCATAACTCTATGTTCATAATTATAGAACTCTATATTCATAATTTGTGAACTATATATTCATAATTATGAACAGTTTTGGAACCGTATCCACCTTACAAGGTGGACACGGTTCCACATCATAATTTGCGACTTTGGTAAGGGGGCTAAAAATTTAATATACTAGTAATAACCTTGGGGGGGGGGGGGGGGGGGGGGGCAAAGCCCCTAGTTACCATGTTTCTCTAATGCCCCTATTAATATTAATAATTTGGGGGAGGGCCCAAGGCCCCCTTAGTGACCATCTCCCTCGGTCCCTGCTAGAAAGGAAAATGTTTTCTAGAAAAGACTCTATTTCAGAAAATATTTTTTCGGAAGTTATTTTCTGGGTTTCTAAACGCACCCTAATGTAAATGTTGTTTATATATGAGTTAATTCCACCGGAGGTCCCTTGTTTTTTGTGGCAATTCCAAATTTAGTCACAGACTATCGTTTTTGTCATTTTACATCCCAGACTATCATTTTTTGGACACTTTTAGTCTTTCTCATGATTTTTTCTATTTTTAGTAAGGACATTTTTGTCTCTTCATATTTTTCTTTTATTATTTTTCCGGTTTCAACCAGTTTAATTGGTTTAGAACTTTAGGTAACTTCTGATTTTTAGTAATCATATTTTTAATCAATTTTTAGTAAAGTCCTAAACCAATTAAACTGGTTGAAACCGGAAAAATAACAAAAGAAAAGAACAAATTGCACTTTTGTTCCACTGACTATTATGGTGTTGATAATTTGAGTACGTGACTTTCAAAACTCTCAATTTAGTCCTTTAACTATGCAATTGTTAACAGATTTGGTCCTGCCGGTTAATTTTAGTTGGAAATACGTAATTGGGTTCGATATTTTTTGCGAGGGTAAAATGGTCATTACAAGGGAAAATTCCTCCGGTCTCTGGTCGTAGCTTCTTGGTGGTCAACTATCCTCCGCTATTCCGCCAGATTTTATGGACGGTGACGTCCCTGCTTCCGCCGCCGCCGTCGACGAGGTTGTTGGTTTTGATAACTTTTGCTTCAACCCACCACCGCCCCCTCTTCCGCCACAGCAACACCTCATCATGCCATCGCAGTTTCATCAGATTCCTCCTCCTCCTCCGCAGAAGAACTATCCAGAGACCGGAGGAATTCCCCACCCCCCCCCCCCCCCCCTCCTTTATTTTCCCTTGCAATGACCGTTTTACCCTCGCCAAAAAAAAATAAAAAAATTGAACCCAATTACGTATTTCCGGCCAAAATTGGTCGGCAATTTGACCGGCATGACCAAATCTGTTAACAATTGTATAGTTAAAGGACTAAATTGAGAGTTTTGAAAGTCACGTACTCAAATTATCAACACCATAATAGTCACGGGATCAAAAGTGTAATTTGTTCCAAAAGAAAACTATAAAGAGACAAAAATACACTTACTAAAAATAGAAAAAATCATGAGAAGGACTAAAAGTGTCCAAAAAAACGACAGTCTGGGATGTAAAATGACAAAAATGATAATATAAGACTAAATTTAGAATTGTCACCAAATACAAGGGACCTCCGGTGGAATTAACTCTTTATATATATATATATATATATATATATATATATATATATATATATACCGTACCGTACCCGACCCGTTTTAATGTATTGTTTTTATTGATAATTTTTGTAGAAGACTTTGAAAGGGAGTTGGAAAATATATACAGAAAGTGTGAAGGTGTGCCATTGGCTGTAAAGTTGCTGGGAAATTTGATGGCATGGAAGGAGCGCATTGACTGGAATGAATTACGGCAACAAAGCTGTGTGTCCGCACAATACCTTATGGAGTTGTCTTACTCGCTTTTGCGGGAGCATCAGAAGACATGTTTACATTATTTGGCTCTTTCTCCAGCAGATATAGAAGCAGACAAGTTGTGCAATCTGTGGATAGCTGAAAAGATGACAACAACTCCTCAACAAGCAGAAACATATCTGAATGAACTAGCCACTCTAGGCTTGGTTGAGGTTCAAGAATATGAAACAAAGAGCAAATCATGCAGCCTTCCTCACTATGTGCGAGACTTTTGCTGTGGGAAAGCAAAAGAGGAAAGTTTGATTGCAAAAGAGGAAAGTTTGTTTGCAACTGCGGCCTTTTATTTTGACAAGCGTGTTGGTGAGTATGAGTTTCCATTGAAGCCAAAAAAAAAGACTACACTTGAGGAAGTGCAATCCATTTTGTTGTTGATGAATACTAGCCAACAGCATCACCATATATTATCGCCAAAACCATTAGATTTGACGAATTGCAAGCTGCTACGGGCATTAGACTTCAATTGGCTTGACTTTCGTGCGATCGAGTTTCCTCAACACATCAACAAACTTGCTCACCTGAGTTATCTGAGTTTCAGGGACTGCTACCTGAAAGAATTGCCACAATCAATACAAGAATTGAAAAGCTTGGAAACTCTGGATTTGCGGGTGCGGGTTAACCCCGAGGTTGTTTACAAGATGAGGAAATCAGATGTGTTATGTCAGCTTAAGAGATTGAGGAGCCTTTATTTACCTTATGAGTTTGAAAAATTTCCTGATGATGAGAAATTGGAGTTGGATTGCCTAAGTGAGCTTGAGAATCTCCAAAACTTTGTTTCAACTCACTGCCGGGCTAATGATCTCTCCAGCTTGATAAAACTCAGGTATTTGGCAGCAACTATTGTTGACGTGAAAGACCTGGAGGAGGTGATCGAATGCCTAAAGAAAGGTACATCCAAATCATCATCCATTCACCTCGAAATCATTGATTTTCGCTCTCCGAGAGGCGCCTTTGCTCTAAGTAACCTATTGGCATGCGGATCCTTGAATGCATTGCACTTACACGGGCAAATAGACAACTTACCATGGCCTATTTCTGACAACCTTACAGAGATCTTCTTGATTGATTCTGAACTTGAAGAAGATCCGATGCCATTATTGGGGGATTTACGCAAATTACAGAAACTAGGTTTAAGCAATAATGCCTTTGTTGGGGACCAAATCATCTGTAGAAAATCAGGTTTCCCCCAGCTCAGGTATTTGAAACTGTCAAATTTGCCCGACTTAAAGAATTGGACTCTTGAAGAAACAGCTATGCCTTATCTTTCTACTCTCCAGGACCGGATTTTAGGCTGTGCAAGCTGGGCTACCGCACAGGGCCCCCAATTTTAGAGGGGCCCCAAATTTTAGAGGTCCAATATTTAATATTTACCTAGCTTGTTTAGAATAAAAATTAAAAGTTTACAATTAATTTAAAAAGGTTCTATGAAGAGATGGTAAAAATATGTATATATTGTATTTTAACTTGGAGGTCAAAGGTTCGAAACTCCCATATGTTACTTTTAAAAATTCAGATTTTGGAGGGCCTCAATTATTTACCAGAACAGGGCCACACAAACCTAAAATCCGACCCTGCTACTCTCACCATTGAAAACTGCGTAAAACTTGAAACACTCCCAGATGGACTCAGGACTCATCGCCATCTCCAAGAATTGAGTATTCTAAAGATGCCCGAAAGATTCAGGAAGAAATATAATGGAACCCAGGGGGAAGATTTCAATAAAATCCAGCATGTGCTTAGCATCAAGATTACAGGAGCCCCCTCACATTGAGACTGGTGAGACTCGATCCCGAATCATTGTTCTCAAACTTTACTCCTATAACTAACTGAAGTGTCCATGCGATTTATATTTGTCTCTTTATAAATGGTGGATATATTATGGATGGTTACTTCTTTTGCAGGAACTTTGCAACACATGGGCCTATTGGTGGAAATCCCTTAGCAAGAAGAATTTCTCCACCTCTATCCACGTTTATTTACAACCGAATTTGTATTCTTAAATGGTATTTGCGTGCAATTTGTATTATTTGTGAAATACTGTCTAGATGTTTATGTATGTTCTACTCTTCAAAAAGTGTGATTTTCAGTTTATCTTATTTGTGAAATACTGTCTATGTTTATGTACGTGAAACTCCTGTATGATAATGTATGTTGTACGTACTCTTCAAATTTGGGATTTGTGAAATAAGCATTGTTTAGATATTTGTTTGATACTTATTGTCATGTATGTGTTTCAAGTGGAAAACAATCTTCCTCTACGTAACCCACCTTTTCTTAATTCCATTTTTTTTTTCTTAATTCCATTTATTATTTTTATTATCGTTTATTTTTTTAATTAATATAATGTTTATTATCATCTTTTATGTAATTAAAATGTTGGCGTATTGATTTTTTAATATTTAATAAATTTTCATGTTTTGGTTGTACTCAGTGTAAGATGTTTATCGATTGACACATTAATATTTTTCATAAATTTTGTAAAGATATCAATATTTTTTTTTTAATATTTATCAACTTAATCAACGTACACCTAAATTATTAGACACTTTTTTGGCTCTATTTGATAAAACTTATAATTTATTTTAATTATAAATAAGTTATAGCTTTGTTTGATAAATCATATAGAGCTTAAAATAATAATTTATTTTAAACATTTCTTCAAGTAGTATTTGAAAATAAGCATTGGTTGCAAGAAAGAAAACAAAGTTGCGGATCAGATTTGGTGCTCGCCCTCGAATGAGTTAGTGGTCTTTGTCGTTGCCATCACAACACCCAACCTCCATAGACGCGTCATCAGAGAAAGTGAGAAAAGTGGGTCTTAGGGAATCCGGGTCTTGTGTTATGAGGGTTAGAGCTTTGTTTTGAGATTTTTATATTTCCCTTAAGTAAATTATATACCATTAATATGTTTTCATTAATTTAACTACCTATTATTAATTAAATAATAACAATAAGGATAATAATAATTACATTATTTTAACATTTAAATATAATAAAGAAAAATAATTTAACCATATTTAAATAAATATAAATAATAAACTTATATCCATATAAGTCATTTTACATGTTAGCAGCTATTGGTAAAGAGCTAATTACCAAATAATTTTTTTACAAATCGTTAATACTACTAGCAGATCAAAACAGTTAACACAATCATCTATCAACTAACTACCACCCCTTTATCTTTTTTATTTACAAAAAAAGGATACCATCTACCATTCATTAATTAATCAAATATCTAATATATTAGTTTATTTTTTTATGTCTTTTTACACTTATCAGTTTTTATTCAATCTAAATTTTACCAAACATATTAATTTTAATCAGTTAGCTTATTATCTACTAGCTTTCAATTAGGTGTGCCAAATAGAGTGTTTGACTACAATAAACTAATATAACCACTCTTAACTTCCAGCTAGATAGCGCGGACTCAAGAGCGTCCACGGGTGTTGGCACACCCGTGCAGTCGACCTGCTACGCGAACGGGCTTCAACACAGCTGTGGCATGTCCCTTTCCACATACGGACACCGGTACACACGTGCCATCGCCCGTGTGCCGAACCTGATGTGCAGTATAAATAGATATTTTCATATTTGAGAAGAGGAGCAACAACTAGACGTGAAAAGCAACTTAGGGTAGAAACTCCTTTGTGAGATTTTCATTCTTTAGAGTTAGAAATTGCTCTTATTTCTTTCAATAGCATAGCTTGAATGCTACCAGGATTGCATGTGGATCTACTTTATATTGAAGATATGTGTTCTTGTTTTAATCTTATTTACAGCTCTATGATTTATTCCTTTGATATCTCTATGTTATTAGTCCATATGATGTGTGAGTAGTCTTGTTAGCTTAGGGTTTGGATTGAGGTTCACACGAGATTTTAAATGTCTATTTAGTATCTTTTGCATAAGAGGGATAAAACCCAATCTAGTGTTCCACTTATTGTGAGAGATCTTTATATTCTTGTGTATTGATTGTTAACACTCGTCTTGTTTTGAATTTGACCGGGGCGAAGGTTAATGGGGTCAATATTCTCCTAGACCCATCTTGCAACCCTTAAGTTCTACTACAAAAGTAGGAAATTCTAGGAATATAGTCTTGATTGCTTGAGCTTTATTGAGGGCGTTGATAGCATCACTAAAGTGAGACAATATAATCCTCATCTTTCAATTCGGCCTAGCATTGAATCATGAAAGTGACGTGTTAGTTTATCAAATTGATGTTGATAATCTTGAAACCCGAAGCTAGCTGAGTTGACTCCCCTTAATCTTTAGTATTGGCCATGCCCTACCTTTATTATTTGATCATTTACTCGTGTTATTTACTTTTATTTCCCACTCTCATATCATTGCTTAGCTTTTGCCAATTTCCCTTCTCCTTGTGTCTACATACTTTATTATGCCTAAAATGCCATCCTTGTGAATGATATAAACAATTTATTTTTCTTTTACCGAAGTTTTCTTAACTAAATTTTTAAATCTTTAAAATAATAGATATAATAATAAATTCAACTACTTCAATACCTATAATAATAAATCCATAACTTCAATCCAAAGTCCAAACATCATACTCTATAGGGATTTCATTTTAGTTTTAGGGGTATGTATTTATTTATATTTATATATTTAAAATTTCGATTAACTGATAGTTTTGAACCAAATTAACCATTAATCGAAATCGCTTTAAAAAAAAAAAAAAAACCATTAATCAAAATTTTACAAAACCTCTAACCATTAATTGAAGCGAAGTATTTCGATTAAAAAACTATTAACTGAAATTCTTCAGTTCGGTCAGTTAACCGAACTTTTACCGAAGTTTGCACACCCCTACGTTCACTACAAGAAAATCGCGACGGAAACTATTCCGTCGCAATATAGCGACGGAATAGTTTCTGTTGCAAATTGACGATGGAATTCGCAACGGGAATTAATTCCATCGCGATTTTTTGACGCAAAGAGAAAATTAAAACCGCGAAATCTTGACGGCAAAACATTCACGACGGAATTTGCGACGGAGGTAAATTACGTCGTCCGTTTAGCGACGGAAAAAACGAGAGGAATTACGTTCCGTCACGAAATGGCAACGGAAATGACGCAATATCCCTTTAGCAAGTGTGATTGGACCACTTCTCAATCTATAATGCTTGACAGGTCAATGCAGTATATATATGCAAGTGTGAGGCTACTGAAGGTACATATCTACTTTTCTTAGCTGTTTACTCAATAAATTTAGCACATATATAGATGTTGTTGCTCTAGTTTCAACTCTGCTTGCTTACTGCCAATATATATAGAATTGTCTAGATTTCAGTTGTATCATATTTGTAAATAAATTGTGTTTTGTGGGTTTTGTTGTTTGATGATTAATCTTGAGATTGTTGTGGGAGTGTTTACTGTAACTATATATATATATATATATATATATATATATATATATAAATTGTGTTTTGTGGGTTTTGTTGTTTGATGATTAATCTTGAGACTGTTGTGGGAGTGTTTACTGTAACTATATATATATATATATATATATATATATATATATATATATATATATATATATATGAGATATTGAGATTGATTGTTTGGAAATTGTTGTCTTGTGGCAAATGAGTAAAATCTTAAGGAAGATTCTATGTAAATTCATTTAGCCATCAATAACAAGTACCTGATTAAGTAAAGTGAAATGTATAGAGGGCTATATGAATCATATAATTCCTCATTCAATTGGTAATATAAAGAATAGATGATCCTCCCAAATGCTCTGTTGGGCTGGGGTGTGGGATGCCCTTAGGGTTGGGGTTCAGCCTTTAGGAAGAATATAAGGAATAGATGGTAGTAGAATTAAATGGTTATATTATAGGATGGATGGGAAATTTTCGACAACCGTGACTTGTGCATGTGAAGGAAATGGCGCTTAGAATTGAGAAACAGCTCTGTCAAATTATAGCCTTTTTGCTTGCATTTTATCTAAGTTCCCACTCCTCGGCCCCTTTCTGCTAAATAGCTTTATTTTGGTTACATCCATTCTTGGTCAGCTGATGCCATGGAGTTTTGAAGGTGTTAATGATAAATAAAGTAGCATTTTACGCCAAAGAGGCCTAGTTAGAGGTTTGTGTAGTCCTGCAGTCTGTAAGGCAATGTAAATTTCCAATGGTTAAATGAGAAAAAATTTCCAGTTGTTTATACAAGTAAAATGGGTAACTTCTGTCTTGTCTATACTCCTCTCTCAATCTGCATTTAGTTCTAGATTTGAATGTTTAATATTTTAAAGCTCACATTACTATTTAAAATAATTATTATAAATAAATTTTTTTAAAAATCCGATGGAATCGCGACGGAATATTCGTTTCCAAAATGGCGACGGAATTACTGTCGAAATAATTTCCGTTGCCAAATGGCGACGGAAAAAGTTCCGTCACAAATTTGCGATGCCTTATTCCGTCGTCATATTTTGCGACGGAATTATTCTGTCGTGTACAAAAATATGACAAGCTGATAGACGACGGAAGAATTCCGTCACAATTCCATCGCAAAACGAGATTCGCGACGGAAAAATTCCGTTGCTATTAGTGATGTTTCTTGTACTGGGTTGGACTATGACTTAGTCCAAAGTTCCATTCTCATGGCAACTTGGCTAGATGAGGCATTCAAGCAAACACTTTGTGTGCACATTTCCTTCTAACTCCCTTTTTGCAAAGGTAAGTTGGAAATGTGAGAGGTGTGGCTATGGTGCGACCTTATTCTCAAAAACACCTAATCCTTACACCTCTGCACGGCAATTATACTGTGGACCGCAGTCCACAAAGCTTTGTGGTACGCGGTCCAAAAACGACGTCGTTTCTTTAAGTAAAGAAACGACGCGTCATTACAGTTAACGCAACATGCATGTTTGATGTATTAATTACCAATTGAAAGTACAGTGTATCTAAACTAACAATGCCTCACGTATTATTTTTATATTATCAAATGAAACTGCTATTGAATTGAAATGAAACTGTAGTTGTGTTGAAATGAAACTGCAATGTATATAAAATGAAACTGAATAACATTTCACATATTTGAGTGTATATTGTGCAATGAAAATGTAGTTATATCGAAATGATAATGTAGTTGTGTTTTTATGAAACTATAGTGAATATAAAATAAAATTAAATAATATTTTCACATATTTGAGTGTCTAAATATCGAATGTAACTGTAGTTATATCGAAATGAAACTGTAGTGTATACAAAATGAAATTAAATAATAGAGTTGCTTTTTGCGGAACGGCGCGAAACGAGTGCCGTTTCTTTCCATTAAACAAAACGACGTCATTTAGAAGTTCGATGCATAATCCATTATGCACTGCGGTGTACGATATAATTTGCCCCTCTTGCATAGTTGGGCCCTAACTAAATAAGAGTCTATTCAATTCACCAACTCACAACCAAATTGATCATTAAATCATTACACAACCACAAGGAATGTAAATCAAAGATTCAATTGGAATAAAGGAACATTGCAATCAGAATCACAAGAAAGAGAAAGTGCAAAAATTAAAGAGAAGAACTTAGCTTTAATTAGGGAAATTGGAAGATCAAATATGAAAATTGAACTTGAGAAGCAATTACAAGGTGAACTTTTTTTCTAATCTTCAATAATGTTGATGGATTACAAAATAAAAGTATTTGGGAGAGTTTCTAAAAAAAAAAAAAAAAAAAAAAAAAAAAAAAAAAAAACCAAGAGAGAAAATGTGAAATGAAAGTCATGTCAAAATAATCGCCTCTGGCTATTTATATTCTAGATCCGTGTCAAAATAATCAACTCAGGATTGCTACTGGATGCATGGTCATGATGGAGGTCACGACGTGACTGCCATCGTGACCATGCAGAGCAGGCGCAGGAACTCAGGAGTTCACGATTGACCTTATGGCGTGAGGTCGATTGTGACCTCGTGGACCAGGCCTCGGATCCAAGGGTTCACACTGGCATTCATGGCATGACTGCAGCGTGACCCCTAGAATTTGCGACCTGGTCTATCACCTCACGATGGACCTTACCGCGTGAGGTAAAGTCAATCGTGAGTGTTAGGCCCAAGTTTCAGATCTTTTAACACGTAAGCAAGAGTAATAGTCAATAGTACTACTCTTAACAAATTTTTCTTTGTTAAAAAAAAAAAAATTCCTTTATTATATAAAAGTACATATATTATTTATTATTAGTAATAATATAATTATGAAAATGTTATTTTTACTCTCTATAATTTCCCTTTCTTCTCATTTTTTATGCCGCATATTGTGAATTTACCAATCACACAAGTTAAAAGAGTTTAAACAAAAAAAAAAAAAAAAAAAAAAAAAAAGAATTAACTTCATTTATAATCAGAATCGAGATTAAGGCAAACAAGCATATAAAATGTGTAGGACTATAATATTGGGCATGTCGCATCTTTCACTTAATTTTGTGCATACTGCAGGGTATGTTGGTCATAGTTTCAGGGACTCAATTACTGAAACACCCCTAACCTTTAAAAAAAAAAAAACTACAGTAATTATTATATATTATTATTATTATTATTATTTCATTAATTTTTTTAAAAACTATTTCATTAATTTATTAATTTCTGAGTTGCAATTGTCATATGGTCAAAGCAGCTTCCCTTTTAGTACTGATGAGAGAGTCTCAAGTCTCAAACACCGCCACACTTCCACCACCACTGCCTCACTCAGCTCTGCAAAAGCCTAAAAAAGAGTGAACTTTGAGCGCCATTACTGTTACTATTATATTACTCCGTATACTAATTCCAAGACTCTCTTTTGAGAAGCAGCAGAAACCAAGAAATCAAGCTAGACGCGGTGCCTGAATCTTTCCGGTCATTCAATTCTTTACCAGGAATCTATCATCCACAAGATCTCACTCTTACTACCATGATTTGATGCTTCGTGAATGTTGAAATGGGTGTGCCCAGAGAACTGTTTAGCTTTGTTTCTCTTTTGGTAGTGATTCTTTCCATTCTTGAGCTCATTTCAGTGGCCAAATCTGAATCTGACTACACCACCTTGATATACAAGGGGTGTGCTAAGCAGTCTTTGTCAGATCCATCTGGGGTTTCCTCGCAAGCCCTCTCTTCCCTCTTTGGGACTCTGGTTGCGCAGTCCTCAAAGGCCAAGTTTTCCAAGACGACTACTGGGTCTAGCCAGAACACAGTCACGGGTCTCTTCCAGTGCAGAGGGGACTTATCCAATGTGGATTGCTATAACTGTGTGAGTAGGCTCCCAATCCTCATAGACAAGCTGTGTGGGAAGCCTGTGGCCGCAAGAATTCAGCTTTTTGGGTGTTATATGCTGTATGAGATTGCTGGGTTCCCTCAGATATCTGGGATGGAGATGCTGTACAAGACTTGTAGCAGGAAGAATGCTCCAGGGAGTGGGTTTGAAGAGAGGAGGGACACTGCTTTGTCTAATTTGGCTGGTGGGATTGGGAGTGCCAGTGGGTTTTATACCACCAGTTATGAGTCTGTGTATGCCTTGGGTCAATGTGAGGGTGATGTGGGCAGTGCTGATTGTGGTGACTGTGTGAAAAATGCAGTCCAGAGAGCACAGGTTGAATGTGGGAGCTCTATTTCTGGCCAAATCTTTCTGCACAAGTGTTTCATCAGCTATAATTATTACCCTAATGGGGTCCCTAAAGGCTCTTCTTCTTCTTCTTCTTCTTCTTCTTCTTCTTCATTCCCATCTCCTTCTTCTACTTCTGCTTCATACTCATCTCCTTCACCAGGTACTTTCTTGATTTCATTCCATTCTCTTATCTATATTTCCCCAAATTGCTCTGTGTGTATTAACTAGGTTTGATTTCCAATTTCCAAATGGTCTGGCTGTTAAAATGTTGCCATCACTTAATCAAGAACTTTGTCCTACTAGGACTTTTGAGCTGTCCACCTTACAATTGATTTGATTGATAAAAGAGTGATATTGATGGATGTTTGGAATCTCCAGTCTTTCAATTTTATTAGTTTCTTAAGAAGATGTTTGTCTGGACTTAGATAGGACTTAGGATCCACCCCTTTGCGCCAAAAACTATAGCTAGTAGCGAAGGCACGAGCCCCAACAATCCCCTCCGATCATCTTGCTCTGATACCACTTGTTAATATCAAGAGGTTACCACTACGCCAAAAGCTGTAGCTAGTAACGAAGACACAACTTTATTTCCTTACAGACCGCCATCACATTTTTGAAACTCTAGGTGCTAGATTTGGCGCGTTCCTTGCCCCGCCCAATAGGCTGTCTATAGGATTGTTATGAGTATCTGTTTTTAGGACTTATTTTGTGATTTGTAGTTAATAATTGTAATTAATTAATGTAGGGTCACAGCAAAACACAGGGAAGACAGTGGCTATAATATTAGGTGGAGCAGCAGGAGTGGGGTTTTTACTCATCTGCATGTTGTTTACTAGGAGTGTGATGAAGAAACATGATGGTAAGGGCAACATTAATCAGTGGTAGTACTAAATTCTTTACTATGTTGTCTTTTGATATTTACCCTTCTTGCCTTTGGGGTGTTATGCTCTGCAGATTATTGAAGGGAACACTTGAATTTTGAGGTGGACTATTTCCTTGAATTGGTTGGTCACTTTCATAGAGGGCAAAAGGAGGGATAAGAGATGGGGATGGTGTTGTGAAGGTGGAAGGGAATGCTTTTAGGTTAAGGAGGGGGGCTATTTGGGGTTTGGGGTATGCAACTTATGATGAATTGTCTTAGAATTTTTGAGAAATGGTGCAAGAAAAGAATGCATTTTTGTCCATTATGGAAAAGATGGGCAAGAGCCCTGCTGGTTTTGGGCCTTTTTTTCCCAATTGCCATGTGCTCTTTGTCTCTTTTTCCTTGTCTATAATAATCACTTTTCCATTGTCTTAAAAATCTGATTCTTCACATAAAGTCTTCACAATTGCCAGTTCATTTTACCCATGTTTTATTGTTGTAGAGCATATTTGTGCTTTTCTTTTCATGATAATCTATATAGCTTGTTGGTTCAAGCATCAAAGTCAAATGTTGTTGCCTTGTTGGTTTCTCATTTTAGTAAATTTCTTTGGCTTGAACTCTAACTTCTGAGTCTTATAGGCTATATTGTTATTATCATCCTTTATTAGACTTGTAATACTTTTTAATTAAAATTTAATACTTTTATTTATGTTAAAAAGTATTATTCCTGAATCAATACTTTGGTGTAAACCACACTGTGGTCCGGGTCTTTCTCTGTCCGTTTAACGGTTTAGGTCCACCCAGTTCGCTCTGGGAGGCACAGAAGCTGGCCCAAAAAGGATCAACATTTGTGGGAATCGAACCCAAGTTATCCTAAAATTCTCTCCCACAAAGAGAGTTCATTTGCCACTTGAGCTACCCTATTGGGTTCCTGAATCAATACTTTAGGTGTGCTGCAGAATGTGTTCTAGTTCAGCCACAGTCAATACCCTTTTCACACTACTCTGTCAATATTGAGCTTCTATAATGGCTATAGCATACATCTCAAACATTATATTCACCAAGCTAAGGCAACAAATTAAAGCTTTAGATATATATTTCATTTGACACCCAAACTATTAACATTCCAACCAGTGGACAATAGAAATATAGCCTAATTAAGCATTAGCAAGCTAATTAAGCCATATATATACAACAGATAAAGAATCAAACTAAACAATCAAGTCATCTTTGGCAACAACATCTGCTGCTACCTTTTCACATTTAGTATCCATAATCCATAAAAAGATCAAATTAGCATGACAAAAAAACTGTATGCATAATCTCAACTCACAACCCTAATTTCCCTTAAACTCAATAAATCATCAAAACTGCTAAATTTTACATATATAGTAATAATGCTGAGACTTGAGAGCGACGCACTTTCATCTTTTCCTCCCTCGATCACCTGCATCATTCCTAAACTAAATACTGATAAAACGTATGAAAATAATTAAAAATTAAAACGAAGCGAAGCTTATAGAGTCATAGTTCTCTGCTCCATTTTTTGCTATGAAAGCCAAGCATGTCCTCCGTCCTAGAACAATTTCCCACATCGAAAATAGAGCAGAAATATTTTCTCCTAATAAGGTCGTAGTTAGAAGAATTGCTTGCTGGGCTTGGTAGCGTGAGCCTATAACCTGAGTGGGAGCATTAAGATGGTGGAACAATTGGGCATGCCCTGAAGGTTGGGCTCGAGGTGCTATCTTCTGGCTTGCCCGTTCCAAGTGGTGAGTTGTGCCGTGGATTCTCTACGAAGGTAGAGGCTTCTCGGTCCTTAGATTGGAGGGCACCGCGTGAGGCTGGCTTCACAGAGCAGCGATAACCTCTTTCTCTCCGCAGTGGAAGGATAACATGCTGGTGCATTCTCGGTCCATTAGCGCCTGATGGGCTGCCCAAATTGAACCACCATCTTTTTAAATTGTAGGGCGCGGAGACACAGATCGCTAAGGGCAGTGGAGGCGACGCCGAGGCGGGCGGTGGCAGTTTTGATGTTGTTGAGGCTGTCTCGGAGGAGGTTGACGCCGAGGAAGCCATAGCAATTCGCAACCCACTCTCAGAGACTGCGAAGATTGGACTATATATGTCCTGCTCCAGAGTCCAAACTGCTATGAAATTCGAACTATCCTATTTTTAATTGTGAAAATAACCAAAACTTTCAATTCTAATTAACTTCTACCAAAATTGACTTTTTTAGTCGTTCTAGTTTCTATTGTGCCCTAATGATAAATTCATCTCTTAATTATAGCTTATAAGGGGTGGTTTGGTTCACGGAATGTCAGATTACCTTAGGGAATGTTAGATTGCTGGGAATGTTAGATTTCTGTGTTTGGTTAAAATTGGGGTATGTAATATAATCCTGTTTGGTTTAGGGTTATCTTTTATACACACTATAATATCCTTAACATATTTTCATATATTTTAATATATTTAAAAATTAAAATTAAAATAAATAAATAAGATAACGAGATCATATATAATTACATGATTTTAAAATATTAACTAAAATCTTGAACTTGAGAAACAAAATTATTTTATATGTTAACATAACATAATAAAAAAAAATATATAATTACAAATATATATATATATATATATATATATATATATATATATATATATATATATATATATATATATATATATATATATATATAAATTTAATAAACTAACATAACCAAGGTTATCTTACATTACCTAAGATTTTGAAGGGAATCACATTCCCTTCAAAATCCTATGTGGAGGGAATGTGACATTCCTTGGGAATGTTAGATTCCCTAAGATAATATGAACCAAACACCAGAATATGAGCTTTGAAATGTTACATTCACTTGGTTATGTTATATTCGTGTAGTGATAATTTTAATCTCTGGCTTCAAATATCAATTAAAATTTAACATTGTTGTATGAAAAAAAAAAATTTAAAATTCATTTACATGAAATTATAAAGAAAACAAAAAATCAAGAATCTTGTGGTTCAATGGTACCAAGTTGAATTCTTACATAGAAAGTTGTGGGTTCGAGTCTACGCATTGCAATAGATTAAATATATTTAAAAATAATAATAATATAATAATAAAGAAGGCAAAGAAGAAAAATAATACATAATAAATGGTTACAACTTTAATTAGGGGTGTGTGTTTCGGTTTTTCGATTTTAAAAAAATCAAACCATTCTGTTTAACATTAAAGTTCGGTGACTGTGGATGTTCAATGTATGAACATTTCCTTTTTCGCCCGATTGATTCTGCCACTTGAAATGTTTTGTTGATGACAAGACATTCATTTGTATAGTTAATATTTGAAAAACAAAAATTATTAAAAGAATAACTTTCAAATATTCATAAAAGTTTTCAACACATAACCGTTTAATGAAACTGGAATGAAATCCCATAAACCGAAATTTCAATTCCAGTTCAAACAACCCTCATTCAAGTTTATGGAATTTAGTTCAATACGTACTGCGTGTAAGTGTTGAGAAAAATGGACTTATAGCTTAGTGGGTAAGGTTATTATTTTTCAAACTTAATGGTTATGGGTTCAAATCTCACCTTGGACATCCACTCAGTTTTAAGTGTTCAATTGGACCATTAAAAATTCAAAAATAATGTCAAATTATATATAAAAAAAATTATTTTAATTATTATTTTTAAAAAGTTTTCAGGCGAAACACTCCTAATTTCACCCTGCTTTCCTTCACCGTACCCCCCTCCCCCCACCCACCCCTTCTTGACCTTTTGGGTCTCCCTTGCCTCATTCTCTCCTTTAAGCCAAACAAAACCCATCTTCTTATTGCCCCAAAAACATTGCCAATAAAACGGGCACCAGACTCTATAGTCCCATCAAGAGTTTTCACCTTTTTTGGTTGTCTTTGATGGACAAAAAAAGTATAGACACTCTCAAACTTTTGCACACCTTGCCTTAAGGACGACTTAGCTCTGGTACGTTCCCTACAAGAAAAAGAAAAAAAAAAAAAAAATATATATATATATATATATATATATATATATATATATATATATATATATATATATATATATATATTATTCATTCTATACAGGCTTATTGAGGTGTTTTCCATTCTTCCAGGCTCCTTGGACTGTCTTCCATACATGGGGGTTTGTATGATTTTTATTTTCCTGGAGGCACGGTGCTTCCTTGGGCCGCCTTCCCTGCTTGCGAACCCACCAAGAATGATTTTCAACCACATTCCCTACATGTAGGCCAATGACCCGCCTTCCCTACTTGTATGCTCCTTGGGCCGCATTCCTTACATGCGGGGCCACAAATATGATTTTCAGTCACCTTCCCTACATGTGGCTCAATGAGCCGCCTTTCCTACTTTGAGGCTCTTTGGGCAACCTTCCCTACATACGAGCCCGTATGACTTTGTGCCCCTATGTCACCTTCTTTACTTGTGGGCTCTTAAAAGATAAATAGTCTATTATTATCATTATATACTATTGTAATGAAAATGATTATTCTCGTTACAGTCTTAATTAAGATCACCACTAATAACCCTATTTCACTTGCATTGCATTAGTGTAACTTAATAAAAACTATCATTAAAACCCCCCTTGCCATCCTCTCATCCTTCCCTTCCCCTAATCATAGAATCTTCCCTCCCATCCCCTAGTTTTCCAACTTTCCTATATCTTTCTAGTTGAGACCCTCACCCTCATTCCACCAACCATCGTTGACTGATCACCAATTGTGATTTTTGGCCAGTAGCACTTAACCACAACCAATATAACTTCACTTCCCCCATTGTACCCTCTTCAAAGATCTTATCATAGAATCTATGATATCCTAGGATTTGACATAAAAAGCAAAATGTAGCAAACCGTTCATACTTGAACTCCACCCTCTTCATCTTTTAGTTTTATTTTCCTCTTTAAGGGTTTAGTAATGTCCAACGCTTTCACACATATCTTCAGAAAGTTCTACCATGTGCAGTGTTGCAAAAATCGCGCCTAGGCGCTAGGCGCTCGGCCTCCTAAGCGGCCTAGGCGCCCGCTTAGGCGTTCTAGGCGCCCGACTAGGCGCTTTAGGCGCCTAGCGATTTTTTCAACATTGACCATGTGTCATCAAAATTATCCCTATTCGCCTAGATGAAATTGTCCAATTACTTTTCTTCAGATTTCACCACTTTTTGGGATAAAAACCCCACTAAAAGATTATTTTGTCAGGCGACCAGGGTTAGCAATGCACAATCTTCCTTTAATGATCTCAATCTCGAATCCACTATGATGCTGAAAAATCACCAAACACAGAAACATGTCAAGAAACTTGTCATCAAAACATGGAAAAACATTCTTGACACCGAGGACAAGAAAACAAATCTACAAAAAGAGTATGATTTTATATTACCTTTTTTTTTTTTTTTAAGGAAAACCAAATCAATTACTTATTGAAAGAATACAGAGAGGAGGAGAATCCACCCAACTACAAAGATCAATGTTTGAATACGCAGCCTAGGCTAACATATGAGCTTGCTCATTCACTGATCTATTAACGTGTCTAACAGCAAATGCTTGAAAATTAGACAAAATTCTACGACACTCACCGACTGCAAAGTTAGTATATGAACGGTCAGGGGAAAGGCCATTTACCAGCCGACACATTTGTTGGCAGTCTGATCGTATACAGACTTTACGCCATCTCTCACGCTCCAGTCAAGATAAAACTTTTTTGATTGCGAAAGCTTCAACGAGATGTGGATCTTTCACTGCTCTTAGAGATCCGGAGATAGCAGCCTGAAATTTACCTGCGTGGGAGGCAACCACTGCTCCAACTATGGTGGAATTGTCTAAGATGGAAGCATCTACATTGCAAAAAAACAACTGGGAATCAGGCTGAAACAATTCGCAAGCAACTTGGGTAAATGTAGATGGATTGTTAGCCTTTTGGAGCTCGGCCCAACACTGCCATTCATTAACCAGGGTGCTTGTATATTGTTGAACACATACCTTAAAATTCTTAATGATATGATCAATATACACCGTATACAATTGACGACTGAAAACGCATATTCACGTGACACGGTGAACCCAAGGCGCAAATTAGTGACATTAAATCATTTTCCATCTTTAATATACGCAAAAATCCTTAGCCTACGCATCCGCGTACACTGACACTGTAGAAAACAGTGAATGCAAAACAGAAGTGACGAGGGAAGCTAAACCGGCGGTCGATACTTGTGAAAAACCCTCCAAAAATCTATCCATAGCAAAATCAAAATCTTTCCTCCATTTTCGTTCTTCTTTCTCTCTCTGGCGAGCATAGTCAGAGTGAGAGAGAGACAGAGAGGGAGAGGAGTGGAGAGGAGAGAAGGACTTGGCGCTGAAGCTGTGGAATTGGGGCAAATGTGAATTGGAATTCAGGATTTGATTCGATTTGGTTTTCTGCATTCTTCAGATCTCCTGAGTTGCATTTTCAGATCTAGGGTTTTGGGGACTCTCCCTGCTGTCGTGTTCCTCCCTCCATGGCGGCGCCTTTTCCCTTTTCCGTCACTTCCGTCCAGGTATCCTTTTTATATGTATCTCTCTCTATACTGGTGTATGTGCCTGTGTTTTTCTGTACATGGATATATCTTCCTGTTTATGTATATATATTGCTCAGTATTGAAAATGGACTTTTGTTTTATTCTGTAGTTAACTTGTGTTGCAATGTGATGTATAAGTACTGGCGTAGCACTTCATTGAGATATTCGATTATATACATGCTTGTTCTGTATGTCTGTGTGTATTTTTTCAGTTCTATATTTGTTTTTCTTAGCTTCATTGGATTCCTCTGCATTTATATGTGTTTTAATACAAATGGAAGTAGTGAATGTTAATTCAGTGGGATTTTAGAGTTTAGACTTGGGTGATCATGTTATTGGGATTTTTAGTTTTATTACCTAGACTAGATGAGTAATTTGTTGCATGGCTATGTTCTTACTGTCTGGGGGTTCTCCAGGTTGGATCCTACTTTATAGGACAGTACTATCAGATACTACAGCAGCAACCTGAATTTGTTCACCAGTTCTACAGTGACGTTAGTACCATGGTCCGTGTCGATTCCAACAGGCCCGACGCCAGGGAAACTGCCTCTGGGATGCTGGTAATCATTTAAAGTTTTGCATTACTTACATTTTCCTTGTTTATCTAAATTGAAGCACTGTTGAAAGTAGGAACACAGTTCCAAATTTCAGTTCACCATGATATAATTGTTTTATTTGTCTTTCTCTCTCCAGAGCTCTCTTACAAACTACTCCCTCCATCCCATTTGCTTTTTCAGTGGCCAATTTGACTTGCGTTTAATACTTATGAGTTTACCTTTTGAAATTAGAAGTTACATATTGTTAAACTACAAGTTATGTAGTGCTTATTTCTAGTTATAAAAGGAACTTAAAGTATGAATACTTACAAGCGTTTCCTGAAAGAATTAAGCAGCATGTGTCATCATTGCAAAAAGTGAATTGCAAGTTTTTTGGTAGCTGTGCATGGAGCTTAGAATTTCTAGAGTTGACTGAGTAACAAACCCTCATTGCAATATTCCTTCAACTTGTCTTTGCAGCAAATCCATGCAGTTATCATGTCTCTCCATTATACTGGAATAGAAATCAAAACAGTGCATTCCTTAGATTCATGGAGTGGGGGTGTTCTAGTAATGGTTTCAGGTTCTGTCCATGTTAAGGATTTTAGTGGGAGAAGGAAGTTTACGCAAACCTTTTTCCTGGCACCACAAGAGAAGGGTTACTTTGTTCTCAATGATATCTTTCACCTTGTTGATGATGAACAACTTCTCCAACATCCAGTGGCCTATATAACTCAGAGCAATCTTGATAGCAAGCTGAATACGTCAGCTTCAATTCAAGATCAAGGTATTGGTTTTTTTTATTTA
The DNA here is from genome assembly GCF_001879475.1 of Ipomoea nil. Lineage (NCBI taxonomy): Eukaryota > Viridiplantae > Streptophyta > Magnoliopsida > Solanales > Convolvulaceae > Ipomoea > Ipomoea nil. Next base: position 1,192,690 of record NW_017617116.1, on the reverse strand, counting down.
ATTTTTATTTTCCAGAATGACTGCTTATTATCAATAAGGGGATCATTCCAATGAACATAATATATTGGCTTTCTGCACAGTATAAAGCGCAGAAAACAGTGTAACATGGTCAAGATTCCAACAAATTAGGAAATAAGTTTTTCTTTTGCTATATCTTGTAAAAATTCAGCAGAATTTCTTTAATTTTTGAGATTAATAATTGCTTCTGTAGTATCCAACTACATTCTTGGTGGAGAAATCCAGGCTAGCAAATTTGTACCTCCCACAAAGATCAAAGAAAATGGAAAAGCCAATAACTATAACTTCACCGAGGAGCATCTTCAGCAGGTCCCTGAATCTGATAGGATCCACAACGATAACTTTACAGAGCAATCCAATGGTCCACTTCCAAGTAAAATGGACACTGTACAAGACCAATTACATGCTCCTATCGAGGAACCGGTTTCAGAGACTCAGAAACATACTTATGCTTCTATTGTACGTATTTGTCCTGTACTCTTCTGGGGCAACGATACCCGTTTTTTGAATGCCTGGTCAAATGATAATGAAATTATTTCACTTTTTTATTGTCTCTGAAAGTTACAGGTTGCAAAAAGACAACCTGTGCAAGCGGTAGCCCCACAGTCTTCTTTTAACAAAGCTGCTGATCATTCGGAGTGGCAAGGTACACCAGAACCTACTGGTCAGCCGCCATCAGCACCTTCTAATAATGTTGAAAAGTCTGGAGCAGAAGTAGAAGAAGAGTTTTCTGCTCTGGAAGATGAATGTGAGCTTATCCTTCTAATGTGTTATACTTCTTTGGGACACTTCAGATGTATAATTTAATAGGTAAATATGTAGCTATCTAATTATTCTTTTTTGAATTTCTTCATCACTTGGTAGTCGAAGTGAAGTCAGTGTATGTGAGAAATTTACCAACAACAATGGATCCTTATGAAATTGAAGAGGAGTTTAAAAAATTTGGTAAACTGAAGCCTGATGGTGTCGCTATTAGAACACGGAAGGTTTGTTTTTATCCTTTCCCCATTAGCGCAAACCTTTGTTTTTAGTGTTCAAATTAAAATTAACTGATACAGATTTGTGCTTAACATTAATACAGGATATTGATGTGTGCTATGCATTTGTTGAATTTGAAGATGTAACAAGTGTACAGAATGCAATCAAGGTTTGTACTCACGTTACCTTTTATGTCTCAAAACCTTTTCTTTTATTGTATGCGAACTAATGAAAATATCGTTTTCTGATCTTCTTTTCTGGGTAACTAATAATCCATATGATCCTGTAAAACTGAAGTTCATGCACTTCTTCATTTTATCTACCTCTAGCTTCTACCATGGTCAGAATTCAGAAACCATATGTCTACCTAGTACGCCTGAATATTAATAGCTCCATTAAATTATGTTTGTAGGCTTCTACTGTACAGATTGGTGGACACCAGCTATATATTGAAGGGAGAAGACCAAACAGAAATAGCTTTTCTCGAGGAAGTATGTATCTTCTTTCCTCAAATTGCTGATCAAAAAATTAGATGTGGTTTTAGATATTAGATATTTTGAAGTAATAAATTCCTCCTTTAGTATATCAGAACCAATTTGGGAATTTTCTCTTTAATGTTGTATCTTTCATAGTTTGATATATAGGAAATTCATTTCCCGGCCCCTTATCTCCATGGTATGCTGGTGATTAGGGTAAGTAGGGGCATCTAAGACTCTTAAGTTATTATTCAGGCATTCAGCAAGAAAGAGAGAAATAGGATAGGATGACAATCTACTGCTCCATTACTCAGATTAACAATCTTATCATCACAAGGAGGGTTTGAATGTTTGATATAAAGATCTTGTCCATTTCTGAAAAATGTTTACCCTCTTAATGGTTCATGACACATGAATTCCAATACCCCTGCTTTATTCTTGGCCTTTGTGAGCCAACCAGAACTTTTAGGAAGCTTATGGGAAAGAGAAGATATAATTAGATGTGATATATACTTAAATAAGGGAAAATTGCATTTTTGGTCCTTCAGTTATACCCATGGTACAAACATAGTCCTTGAGTTATATGCGTGATCATTTTTAACCCCTAAGTTATCCACGAAGTGGCGATTTTAGTCCCTCGGGGACTATTTCTACCACCAATTTGTCATCACTTAATAAAGTGGCTGATTTGGTCCTTCAATAACTAAAATCGCCACTCCATGCATAACTTAGGGATTAAAGATATCACATATAATTTATGGACTAAGCCTGTACCACGAGTATAAAATGCAAATTTTCCATTAAATAATTAATTTTAAAAGTAGTTCTACTTTTTCTATATAGTGCACATTCTTTCCTTTATACATAGTTAAGCACATCAGGTGATAAAATAGCAAGTGAAGTCTGAATGCTGTAATCAAATTCTGTTACATTTTTAAAAAAATTAATATTTTAATGTCTGGAAGCAGGGGGCAGGGGTAGAGGCAGGATCACCTACCAGATGGAAGGAAGAGGGGCGCGTTTCAGTGGCCGGGCTTTTGGCAGAAGCAATGGTCACGACAGAGGTGATCGGGAGTACAGATCAAGAGGAAACGGTTTTCATAGGCAAGGTCCTCGTCAAGAAAGAGGTTTTTCAAGCAATCCACAAGGATCAAGAAATGGACAGGGCTCCGAATAATCTGCTGATTGCTGCAGAATTCGAGTTGAGGCATAGTGGAAGAAATTTTGAATTATTCAACATCTTAAGCTCCCCGCAACGGTATACTTTGCGAAAGCATTGATATAATCAGATGTGCTTTCAATGAACCAACCTTCAATATATATTATTTTAAAAATTTTGGTAAATCTAGCTAAATCTATTTACAATGAACGCTTTCGGGAAAAAAAAAAAGGTTTTGCAGTTTTGGTTTCCTCTATACTTGCAGTGAATTTTGGGTTTACCGCATATTGTCATTTGTGCTTTTTTTCTTGAATATATATATATATATATATATATATATATATATATATATATATATATATATATATATATATATATATATATATATATTTTCTCAAGACCTGTTAGTCCGTAGAATGTAAGATTATATAAGGTAATAGTAGATTATACTCATGTATAAGGTAATAATATTACTCCTAAGAGGTGATGTGAGATAATAGAAATGTAAAATTACATTGTGTTTAGTGTGAATTATGAGGATGTAATATTAAGATGTATATAAGATATATATTTTAAGTTATTTATAATTAATTTAGTTGTGGATGCCCTCGGTGGGTGCCCGAGCTGAATTTGTCTTATTTTTAATAAACATTGTCTGACTTGTGTTAGAGCATCCTCATTTGTTTTGATTTTTTCATGGTTTTTGTAGCTTCACCTAAAAGAGAAAGAAGATGAAAGAGAAAAAAAAAAAAACTGAACCCACCAAACACATGATAGCGGTATCTTTTCTCCATTTCTCTCTTGTGGGACTTACAATAAGAATAAAAAAAAAAACTTAAAATTGCAAGAAAAAAAAAATCCTGAAAAATCAATTTGAGCAAAAATACCATTAATAGGAATGCTCTTACACTGATGTAGTGGTAGAGAAGTGTAGGTCATCATGTAGGTTCTCAACTGGTATGGAGGAATGGGTTTTGACACCCCTTCCCTTGTGAAAAAATGATTAAAATATGTAGAGACCTACATGTATTTTTCAAAATGTGTGTTGATTTTTTTTTTTTTTTTGACAAAAATATGTAAACCGAAGTTAGGACTTGCGTTTTAGGTGTGTCCCAAACCGCCATGTCACCATTTTTTTTTTTTTTTGGGTTTCTTAAAACGCAAGTTGGACTTGCGGTTCAGGTATGCTATACGTAAAACGCATTTTCCAAATGCGTTTTACGTATACGTATCACATACTACAAAACGCATCTGGCAGTTGCGTTTAACGAATAATACGTTGAATGCATCCGCCAGATGCGTTTAAGCTATCCGTATCCCGCCGGCGGCCGTTTATGAGACTATACAGTAAAACGCAAGAACCAGTTGCGTTTTACGTATTATGCGTTAAACGCAACTGCCACATGTGTTTTTGTTATCTCCAACCCCAACTAAAAGAAAGAACGCAAGTGAGATTTGCGTTCTATAGTAGACCGCAAGTCCCACTTGCGATTTGTCTGTGTGATGTGACATTTCTGATGAGGTTTTTGGGCTGACGCTTTTGGGGACTTTAACAAAAGCTAAAACGCATGTGGGACTTGCATTCTACAGAAGACCGCAAGTCCCACTTGCGTTTACACATTATGTTGTCAGCTTTCACATAGTTATGTTGATTATTTGTTACAATAAATAAATTATATACATACCAACCATTACATCTTTGGCTATAAATATCTCATTGCGTTTGTGGATTTTCATTCAAACATTTCATTTTTTCGTTTTAAACTTAGTCTTTGGGTAGCCTGTTGGCCAGCTAAGCCGTGGCATCAAATCTCCTTAACAAAAATATACCAATCCGAAAAACGCAAGTGGGACTTGCGTTTTGACATTGGGTTGATCATTTGTTATAATAAAAAATTATATACATATCAAACATCACATCTTTGGCTATAAATATCCTAATACGCCTAGAATAATCCACGACTATTGTTAAATTAATAGTAGAAAAAATTAACTGACCCATAACTTAAACTACATAATGAAAGCATATGAAAAGATTTAAACCCTGGCCAACCTCAAGTTCAAATACATGCTCAACCAACCAAGCTAAACCATCTCCAGTTAACATTTGCCTATTTTCTAATACTTAATTATACTAAAACTAGTACAGTACACAAACTCGAAATCGGTCAACATAAAAAATGGACAAAGGTACGTAACACATTTGGAAAATGCATTTTTCTAGTTACCTGAAACAACCGCCGGAGATAACAAAAACGCATGTGGCAGTTGCGTTTAACGTATAATACGTAAAACGCAACTGGTTCTTGCGTTTTACTGTATAGTCTCGTAGACGGCCGCCGGCGGAATACCAGTAGCTTAAACGCAACTGCCAGATACGTTTTGCAGTATGTGATACGTATACATAAAATGCACGCATTTGGGTAATGCGGCGTTTTACATATAGAATAATTGAACCACAATTCCAACTTGCATTTTAAGAAACAAAAAAAAAATGGTGACATGGCAGTTTGGGACACACCTAAAACGCAAATCGCAACTTTGGTTTCCATATTTTTGTCAAAAAAAAAAAAAAAAAGAAGTTAAAACACGTTTATTAAAAAATACATGTGAACCTCTACACATTTTAGTCATTTTTCCTCCCATTGTATTGGGTTTGCTTTAATAAATTGGTGTTTCTTCTTCTTCTTCAAAAATCCTCAGTACAAATAAGTAAATAAATAAATGATATATATATTATAAAGTTTGAGTGAGAGCATTTTATCTAGATAAATCAATGCACGTACCTCAAAAATGAAGTCATTATAATGATGTAATTATCTTTGCATGATAACCGGTTATAAAATATGGCAAATAGAGTTTTACCCCTTTTGAAATGGTCATATAGAATTAAACTAAACACATAAATTATTGAGTATTAAGAGAAATTTATGGATCACTCATTCACTTGTGTATGCCTAAAATTAAGCACCTGGTTTTCAGTATAAATAAAACGGTGAAAAGCTTGCATTTCGTGAGCCGGCTTACTGTCCTATCTTCTAGAGAGGGCAGAAGCCAATCCTCTCATCTGATCTCCTCCTTCCCCCCAATTGCCGCAACTCTCCCCCGCCGTCCCTTCCTCCCTGGACGGCGTTTGATCATCCCTTTGTCCTCCTCCTCCGCCGCCGCATAGAAATCTCCTAATTAAAATTAAGAAAGCTTCGATAATGGCGGGGGCGGCATATTTGAAACCTTTTCAGCTCCTGGAAATCAACGTGATCTCCGCGCAGGACTTGGAACCCCTGTCGAAGAAAATGAAGACGTACGCCACCGTGTGCCTCAACCCGACCCGGCGGCTCACCACCGCGGTGGACTACGACGGGCGAACCAACCCCACGTGGAACGACAAGTTCGTGTTCCGCGTCGACAACGAGTTCCTCAGCCGCGACACCTCCGCCATCCACATCGAGATCTTCGCCGTCAAATGGTTCCGCGACTCCCGCGTCGGCTCCGTCCGCTTCCTCGTCGGAAACCTCTTCCCTCCTCCCGCCCGTGGACAACGCCAAAATTTGGGCATGCGTTTCGTCGCCCTCCAGGTACTACCTTCCACATTAATCTTCTCTCATTTCAGATTCATTAATCTTAGCTTTATTCAATATGTTCCATTATATAGTCTGATGTGTTCTATTATATAATGTGATGACACATCTGTAAGATTGAACATTATATAATATGATCTGCTTCATTATATAATGTGATGACAAATCTGTTAGATTAAACATTATATAATGTGATCTGTTTCATTATATAATGTGATGACAATCTGTTAGATTGAATCTCGTGAGGGTGGGATATGGATTCTTTATATGGGAATGGATTTTATTATTAATGAATTTATTGGAATTTAGGTTCGTCGGAAATCTGGGCGACCACAAGGAATATTGAACATAGGGGTGTCGTTACTGGATAGCTCGATGAGGAGCATGCCATTGTACAGGGAAATGGACACGTCGGCGGTGGGGGTTCGAGATCTGATGCAGGAAGATAATCTTCGCCACAACGCCAAACCCTTCCCGTTTCTCCGTCGCATGAAGAGCGAGCGCAGCACTCTCATGTCATACGACGACGTCTCCGTCAACAACAGCTCCATACTCGCAATCCCCAAGAGGAACAAGGCCTTCGCCTTCGACGACAAGGAAAGCTCCATCCTTAGCATCTCCTTCGTGCCGCCACCGCCACCACCGGCGGTGATCAAGGGCGCCGGGAGCAGCAAGAAAGGAAAGGCTAGCTCCGTGATCAACGGGGCCGAGCTCCGACAAGACAGGTATTCTGTTCAGTTTTATTCTAGCCTATTCTTTTGATTTGTTCACTTTCTGTATAAGTTGTGTACTCTATATATTTTGCTTAGATTGGTGAAAGGAAAGGCGAGTTCGGTGGTGAGTGATTCCGTGTTTAGCAAGGAAACGAATATCAAGGGAGAAGAGGGTGCGCCAACGTTGAGGCCGATTAAGACCTCATTGGGCCCAAAATGGAAGGCGAACTCGATGCTATCGGACTCGGAGGTGGGGCCGTCGCCATCGGAGGTGGCGATGGCGATGGCGGAGCAGCGGAGGTACCCGCTGGAGCAGGAGGGGAGCTCGGTGATGGACGGGTGGAGCATGGACGAGAGCAGCGTGGAAGGGCTGCGCTCGAAGCTGGAGAGGTGGCGGACGGAGCTCCCGGCGATGTACGACCAAGGAGGCTACGCCACCACCAGCAGTTTCCGGTCCTCCTCCTACCACACCAGGAGGCACAGCGAAGGCGACGGCAGCGCGGCCGACGGGTTGTTTTCTTGTTTCGGGAACATGTTTGGGTACGAGTGCGAATGCGTCTGTGGCCAACCTCCAACGATTGACAACAATAACAATGACAATAACAGTAACGTGAACAATAACAATAACAATAACAACAATTACATATGCAGAAGCCCATCAGTTGGGGGCAGCAGTTTTCTTTAATGGAGTTTGGATCAACAAAAGTGATATGAGAGGATGATGAAGTGATCAAGAAGGAGCGTTGTGTTTGGGGACGGACATTTAGGGGATCGGATCGGAACGAATCGAAATAGTACTCTTTTTTGTTCTCTTGGAATTTATTGGAAAAAAAAAAGGGTTTTTTTTTTTTGACAAAAAAAAATTAATTTTATATTTTTGTTAAGTAATTGTTCCACTTCATTTACTTTTCTGATCTAATATCAATAAAGTTCCAAATTAAGTTGCCTCAATGAATGAACCCGTGCACTTTTTACTTCATAGAATCTCTTAAAAAGAATGATTTAGTGTTTTTCATTGGAGGGTGTTTACGTATTAATTAATTTTTTTTGAGAGAATTTCAAACAAAAGACAATTGGTTAATCAAAACACAATAAATTAAACTATTGGAGATTGAGGATGCTTACAATTTTTGAAATATTAGGAACTTTCATATATATTGTTGATGGTTTAAATTAATTAATGGCTTTGTATTGGTTGTATTCATTTAAGAGTAAATACCCAAAATGGTCCCTCGACTATAGCTAAATTCACAAATTGATCCTCAACTTTCAATTTCACCCAATTAAGTCCTTAAGAACCTTCAGCTCTCGTCGGAGCACGTGGAGGCCTCAAAAAATTGAAAGTTGAGAACCAATTTGTAAATTTAGCTATAGTCGAGGGACCATTTTGGGTATTTACTCTTCATTTAATTGTATTTGTTGGAAGCGTATATTTATTTGGTTAAACAATGCTTTAATATTATGTACAACTTTTGTGTAAAATATTGAAAAATAAATTATCAAGTGAGTCTAGCTCTAGCTCAAGCTAAAAAAAAATAAAGCTCAATTGATCTCAAGTTGAGCTTTGGCTTTTGAGTATTTGAGCTTGGCTTAGCTCAATTACACCCATATGCCTCGTGTAACTTCCAAAAATCTCCTTACAGAAAGCGGTTAAACTTGACTCAAATACCAATGGACGAGGTGGTGGAGAAGAGGAAGAAAGAATTTGAGGATCACATCAATTCCATCCAAGAATAAGGAAAAACTGGAGTAGGATTATCCAAAGCATAAATGTTGCATTTTTTGTTACTTGTTGGTGGATCTTTATTGTAAAATTGGATTGAGTAAGTGAATTAGTATACTATACATCATTGTTTCACTTTATTTTAACTACTGCTTTAGTCTCACAAAAAATTGAATTACTTTTATTTGTCCGGCTCACCAAAATGCCCCTTCGACACTACTTAAAATAGTCATCTCATTCTTTGTTCCCAAATGACAAGATGCCTAATGGCCCGTTTGGTTCACGGAATAGGCCGGGAATGGCATAGCATTCCCGGTAATAGGCCTATTCCGTTGTTTGGTAACCATTTCTATTACCAGGAATAATATTCCTGGTAATAGCCTATTACCTCAAATAAGGTAATAGCTATTACTACGGCCCCCCTGGTATTAGCCTATTACTAAACGCTCAAGAATAGATTTTAGAATCTATTTCCTTTTTTACCCCTTCTTTAACCTAATTTTTTTTTATCATATATATATCCTATTTCACCACCGCCGCCGCCGCCACCACCACCATCGTCCCGCCGCCACCACCACCATCACCGCCGCGCCACCACCACCACCACCATCACCGCCGCCGCCACCACCACCATCACCGCCGCTGCCGCCGCCGCCACCACCACCATCTCCGCCGCCGCCACCACCACCACCATCGCCACAACCGTCACCGCCCCCACCACCACCGCCGCCACCACCACTGCCATCGCCGCCACCACCAATACCACCACCGCCACCGCCACCACCTCCATCACCACCACCACCATCGCCGCCGCCGCCACCACCACTACCACCGCCACCAGAACCACCACCCAGCAGCACCACCGCCACCGCCACAACCGTCGCTGCCCCCACCACCACTGCCACAACCGTCACCGTTAACACCACCACCGTCGCCCCCACCACTGCCACCGCCACCACCACCACCACCACTACCACCCCAGCACCACCACCACCACCACCGCCGCCACCACCACCGTCACCATCGCCACCATCACATATTTTTATAAGGGTATTTATGTCTTTTAAAACATATTTCATTTCTATTCCTTAAATCAACCAAACACTGTAATATAATTCCTAAAGTCTATTCCTTCCGCGAACCAAACAATAGAATACAATCCTATTCTATTCCTTGCCTATTCCATTCCTTATGGAATAGCATTCCTATTACCTCAAAATTCATTCCGTGAACCAAACATGTTGTAAGAGAATTACGTTACAGGGACATTATCTCTCTATAAAATGATAAAATAACATTGTTTAAAAATTCTTATTGATATTAAGCTTAACGAGGTTAAGTAAGTCGTTAATTTTTAATTTTTGTTTGTTTTTTAGCCCAGCACATGCAATACCAGTGGTTATATCATGCGCCTTGTCCTACCCAAAACGACATCGTTTTGGTGCATTGTCTAAAAAAAAAATTATTTATTTCGAATACACATAAACTCATAATAGAATACAGAGAAACTCATAACTGAATACACATAATCTAACATAATATACAGAAACTCTTAACTGAATACACATAAACTCTTAATTGAATACACAGAAACTCATAACACAGATGAGAGAGGTAATTCAGTTGTATTGATTATCTGAATGAATTACAATAATACAATACTACAGTGAGTAGGAAACGTATCACTAACAATACAATACACAGAAACTTTTAACTGAATACACATAATGGAGTTTGGGCCATTTGGACGGACGGAGTGACGTCAACAATTGAAACGCGCGTGTTTTGTGTCTGAACACACATTGCTATGTGTGCCGTGGTGCATGATATAAATTGCCATGCAACACCTTTTCACTTAGCATCTATTTATTTAACATTTATGTCATATTTAGTTCACAAAATGAAATTTGGTAGAATTAAAATTCTAGTCTATAGGATGAAATCAATAAGGAATAGAATAAAATTCATAGTTCATTGTTCTGTTCGATGTTTCATAATTTTATTCCAATGATTAATTTAAAAAATTGGAATAAGAAGACAATAATTTTATGATCTTATGAATTATCTTGAAAGATATTAGCTTCAGCGAACCTTCAAATTTGTAAACAGCAAAGAAGAAATATTACTGTGTCAACTAGGTTAGGGGAAATAAAATTTTAATTGTCAAAAGTGAGATTTGAACCCATGCCCTCTCACAAAGACCAGAACTAAGCCTGACACCTTAGACCACACAGCCATCCTAACTTGATGTTCAAATTTTGGTCACTATATCAAATACTAGCATACGATAAGTAAGGACCAAAACCAACACAAGGCTAAAGTAAATGTTTAATTGTCAGAAGTGGGATTTGAACCCACGCCTTCTCACGAAGACCAGAACTTGAGTCTGGCGCCTTAGACCACTCGGCCATCCTGACTAGATGTTCAAATTTTGGTCATTAGATCTACTAGTAGCACGATAAGTAAGGAACAAAGACCGACAAGACTAGAATAGAAATTTAATTGTCAGAAGTGGGATTTGAACCCACGCCTTCTCACGAAGACCAGAACTTGAGTCTGGCGCCTTAGACCACTCGGCCATCCTGACCTGATGTTTGAATTTTGGTCATCAATGTTATTCATATAAAAACTATAGCAAAAGTTTTTAAAAACAAATTTCACAACCTTTTAATAACTATAGTGGAGTGATTGGGTCAAAGTACCTGCTAGGTCCCTGTACTGTAGCATTTTTTTCAATTTAGTCCCTGTACCTTAATTTTGGTCAATTTAATCCCTGTATTTTAAGATTTAGAACAATTAAGGACAATACTTAACACCGTTAACTTTTTCCACGTGGCGTTGGATTTGCCATGTCAGATTGTGTGATGTGGCATTGCCATGTCAAATTCTGGGATGTGGCATAAAACAATATATTTTTCGAACTAAAAAGGAGTAAGTTTCGAACCCACAACCTTTAGGCTAAAAAATATGAAGACTCCACCACCAAGCTACACATTAATCTTGTATATAATAATTAAAATTTGTAATAATAGTAATTTGTCTACACGTGGGTACCAAGTTCTCCACCACCAAGATGTCCACCAAAACACATAAATTTTTGCACTAGAAAGCAAAAAATAATAATAATAATAATTAATAATAAATAAATAATTTGTCTTACTATTTAAGATGTTATGTTCTCAACGCCTTGTCAAACAGTCATTTTTAGCACATAAATTGTGTAAAAGTTCATGATTTTATTTATTTATTTATTTATTTATTTATTTATTTATTATTATTATTATTATTATTATTATTATTATTTTGCTTTCTAGTGCAAAAATTTATGCGTTTTGCTGGACAACTTGGTGGTGGAGAACTTGGTGCCACGTGTAGACAAATTACTATTATTACAAATTTTAACTATTATACAACAAGATTAATGTGTAGTTTAGTGGTGGAGGTTTCATTCTCTAGCTTAAAGGTTATGGGTTCGAAACTTACTCTTTTTTAGTTTGAAAAATATATTGTTTTATGCCACATCATAGAACCTGACATGGCAATGCCACATCACACAATCTGACATGGCAAATCCAACGCCACGTGGAAAAAGTTAACGGTGTTAAGTATTGTCCTTAATTGTTCTAAATCTTAAAGTACAGGGATTAAATTGAACAAAATTAAGGTACAGGGACTAAATTGAACAAAATGCTACAGTACAGGGACCTAGCAGGTACTTTAACCGAGTCATTGCTATATCATGAATTCTATTCATGTTAGTGACATTTAATGTACATTTTCTGATAACATAATGAATGATGTGGCAATCACATCATCCAATTGTGTAACTATGTCATCTAGATATATAAGTATATCTAATGACATCAATAATTTTACTTAATGTTTTATTTTTAATAATACATAGATCAAATTGACTAATTTTATAATTTGAAGATAAAAGTATACATTTCACAAGTTTAGTCTTTATTTCATTGTGTCATTGACTCCATTTTTGTTTTTGTTTTCTCAAGTTATAACTATTTGTTGTAAGATTATTTTTTGTGTGTGTTTAATAATACTTTTAATACTTTTTTTGATCAATTTAGTCTCTATACTATTAAAAAATAATAATAATAAAAAAGTAAAATTCTTAACGCCAACACCCTCTCGATCAATCCCATTGACCCATCACATAAGACTTTTTTAGTGCAATTTACTTCTTCTGTATAGTTTGCGGATTATTATACAGGTAAGCTAACAGTGCACTAACTGCAACAAAAATCCCTCAAAAGAGATTTAGTTAAAAGATATGATCCAAAACATAAAACCTATCATCCACATCCACATCCAAACTCGCTAAATCATTATAGAAACTGAAATACTGGGAAGCATTGAAACTGGATTCTGTTAATCACACTGGATTGGCAGTAGGATTTATATATACACATCATCATCTTAAGCAATTCTATCTACAAATGTACAAGCTGAATTGTACACTGAGTTCTTAAATCAACTACATCACTTCAATCAGTGAGATAAGTTAGTTAAAACGTCCCTTCTGAATCCACACGAGATTACTAGAACCAAATTTATCTAACCTCTCTTTCACATTTCTGGCAGCCGGGAACTTTGACAGCTACCTGGAACGTCAAGATCCATAGTTGTGCCAGAAAATTGACGGGAGCAGCACTTTACAAAGTCAGTCGGACACAGTTTGTCTTAACGCTATTCAACTGTAAATTGGGACAGAAAATTTTTGTACAGTGCAGGATAACGGAATGTCACAAAACTGCAGCCAATATGCCCATTCACATCTGCACAAGACATAAATAACTCAGAAGTCAGAATAGGAAAAAGTTTTCATGTAAAACGCTTTCATTGACTTCATTATGGAATGACATGAGAGTTTAAACTAAATGTTTAAGCATGTATGCCAGTTATTCACCTTAAATAAATCAAGATATCTATTCTCAGTCACATGATATATATTGATATGCACAGAAACCATCGTGCTAGATTGCAAATTGAAAAGATAGTAAAAAGAAAGGAATCCAAAGAGAGTAATAAGCACAATACACATATAGATCAGGAAGTAAATACTCCGAATGTAATATTTCAGAACATTCAAGTGTCCAACACATGAACTACAGTCAGCCACCAAAAAAAAAAAAACAGAATAATAAGGGAAGGAGATAAAATTCTACAATACATGATATTGGCCAACGAAATAATGCACCAAAACCGTATATTGAATAGCAAGGACTACTCTGATCCCAAATGAAAGCACCCTGTAAACTTTATAAATTGTATATTTTAGGAATGGGAAAAACAATGCATTTAGAAATTTATAGTGTAATCAAAGCAATCTATGTGAAAGCTTTCAAGTTTCTGATTCAGCAACGCTCTGTTCCAAGCCTACACTCCATAATCTAGTGAGAGGGCCCAGAATACGACTCAAAGCAAACAGCCACTGGGCAAGTGAATACTATAACATAACATTGTGCCCAAATCATTCACTTCAATTCCACACTTTGACACTTTGTAGGGGAAAGAAGAAACTTCTTTTAGATAAGGTCTTCTGTTGTATGTCAGAGAAAGGGTTAAAAAATCATATCATTTATTTCCCATAGATACATTCATTTCAAGTCATTCAATTTAATCAAATATAGACCTTATGGATTAGTGTTGTGAACAATGAACCAACAGTTTTAGATGGTTAGAATATAGCATGTTCTTTGTGGACAAGTTCAATATTCACTTCATATGTACTTGGTAGAATTCTAAAGGTAATAGGGTTGTGACTATTGATAGAGTTAGACTACTTAAAAGGCTAGGCTCAATGGACTGTTCAACTACCATGTTCAGTTAATAGATGTTAGTTTACTTACTAAATGGATCTCCAGTAGTCCAGTAACCAACCAAATTAAAAATATATATGTATAAATGCACATGAAATACTGTCAAATACTGCACATGCATGCTGCCTACTAGTGGATTTTCTTTGCAACCTAATTAAATAAAAATTAGAATTCTAAATTTTAAATGAATTTTCAAATAAATTACCATCCCATATTATGAAGCTGAAATTGTTTATTGCCTATCTAGAGTAGTACTTTAAGGAAAGAAAGAGAATGAGTTGAAGAATGGTGAAGAAATGATGATGAGTGAGCCAATAATGCATAATACACATAGTGCTCTACATAATTTAGGAAAGAAGCATTAAAATTAGCTGGCATCGCCACTTCCCGTATATTCCAATATTGGCATCAATGAAGGTGTTTAATTTGGCATTCAGATTGTATCTATTACCGGCTGTGCCTACACCTTTGCTGGTGTCAGCATTGGCAGCTACTTGGAGAAGCTTTCAGGTGATTACAATCTGGAGGTGACCATTGCCATGGATTTGCGGTCCTCCCTAGCTGTGTGCGAGTATACCAATTCGTTTCTCGATAGTAAGGTTGAAAGATTTGGCTAGGGTTGTGATGGGAACAGAGATGAGGAAAAGGGTGACAATCGGGATGTGGGATTGAGACTGGTTCACCGTTCACCACAAAGCAGATTCAGTATGCTGGGTTGATGCTTCTGCTTCTTTTGCTTCTAGCCATGGTCAGTGGTTTATGTGAAATTTATGAAGAGTCTTAATTCCCTGCTTTTCTATTAGCTACTAAAAGAGAAAAAAAGAGGAAAAATGAAATTAGAAAAGGGAAAACAAGCTCCTTGTCATCTCCACCAGGACATCATTGACTCAATTTTTAGGCCATGTATCTATTAAGCTTCAGAAAACTCCAGTTATCATTAGAGTCTGAGCCTGTGGCCTCTGATGTTTATGTTTCTTCACCATTTTCATGGCTAAGCATGGCCATATGGGGATGATTCCTTTTCTTTTTTTTTTTTTCCTGCTACAGAGACTCCACGTAGTTTGTTGAACTTTTGCTCTTAGTGGATTGTGTTAATTTCTTTGAGGTTTGCTCCATAAAGCTCCATCAGCCTTAAGAGTTTTTCTTCAGCACTCCAGTTAATCTCACATTATTTTATAGCTATTGGATTTACTTTCACCTACCAGGTCATGCTACTATTTGGCAGTTTGACCTATAAAACTAAACTAATGCATACTCAACTGGGAAATAATGCTAGAAGCAAATAAATTATAGCATCAGAAGAGAACGACCAATGCCGTAATGCTTTTGCAATATCTTTTTGCAAATGAAAAATCATATATTCATGTAGGATGCAGAAAAAGAATATTAAAGAAGAATGCAGAATGTAGGCATTGGTTTTTATGTTTCTTTAACAATAACTGATTGCTTTTGTAAATATATGCTGAGTTTTTGCCTACTTGCCAGATCCATGATATAGAAAATTTGTCAAAAATTTCCAGATAATGTCATACAAAGCAGGAAAAACCTGTTTATTGAAGCCAAAACTTTTCCTTAGTATCTAAAACATGAACTTCATACAACTTCTCAGAATGTTAAGGTTTCACATAACATCTAGCAGACTAAATGAAGGCTACCAGTTGTTGGAGATATATAATTTAATTCATGCATAACTACGAAACAACAATTCATTAAATGAAGGAAAATACTGTTCTCTGACAATGAAGTAATTGATAGTCCTATAAAACTAAAAAATAAACACTACTGAGGAGTTGAACTTGAGTTTATGGATTACCTCCGTACATAATGGGACAATGCAGCAGCTCCACATCATATTCAAAACAGCACAACCTCATCCAAATAAGTTAGTTACAGATAGCAAGCTTCCCTGTCCATTCATCAGCAACCCCATAGTCAATACTAAGCTCCCTTAATGGAGGAATATTCTCCATTGCAAAAAGCATAAGGCGAGGGAAGCAGACATTATTGTGATCATAAAGTACAAGCTGCACAAGAACATTGGGACTTGAACTATGGCTCATGTAACAGGCTATATTCCTCATTCGGGATACATCCATTGCAAAATCCAAAGGAGGAATTGACGGATGCGCTGGGCGTACATAGTCATCATATATTTGTGATAAATCTCCCCATTCAGCCCATCTCTCAACAAAACGACTTGGATATACTAAACTATCACCATTCATTTTGAAAATTTGGGCTTGCTCCCTAGTTAGGACAACACCAGCATATTCACAAATAAAGGAGCCAGCTTGGATCAAGTCCAATGATCTAACGCCCCAACCAGTTTCCCTTGACCGAAACACTTCAAACCTCTTTCTGGCACCTTTTTGACTGACTCGATTCCGACAACTCGGAGGACAATGACAATGTGGGCCACATTCAAAAACTACAGGCTTCCCCTTCAACAAGATGCCATTGTGATCATATGCAAACTCTCCCCCATTCCTCATCGCGCAAAAGCAATTATCATTACATCCAGCAATGCATTCACAGCCTGTACCACTCACCACATGCTGATAGACATGTTGAGGGAAAATAGACTTAGGCAGATAATCATAATACACAGGCTCTTGGTCAGTATCTATGTCATTATACAAAAAGACAGGTGTGTTCTCTTTCTTCCTTGATATATCAAGGCTTATATACCCTGTTGGCCTTGCCACCAGTGGCTGCGTCCTGAGAGACTGTGCAAACCTCAAAACAGAACTTCCCATTTCAGGTTGATTCTCAATCCTAGCTACCTTATACTTGAACACAAGAAAGCCAGACTTACCCACAGCAAGCCAAAAATCAATAATTCTATATAAACCATCATAAACATAGACTTTACCACTAGCACTGCCCGCATATTTAAAGCCACGAATCACCCTAACCTCAATTCCATAGTGCATGCTTCTCTCCAATGCCAAATTCCCACCTTCGAGTTTCTGGTTAGTACACTGCTTCGAGAACTTGTCCTGTCCACCATGCCCTGTATAGATTAGCACATCCCCTGCATCCTCATCATCCTCATACCCCCCAGAAACTATGATGCTAGTAGCAATTGGCTCCCCATTTGAGCTCTGGCTAGCGGGAACATAGTCAATTCCAGCCTGAGGCTGCCCATGCAACCCAACCACGCACAATTCCATCCGGAAAAAGAACAAGTCACCAATGAGCACTCCTGGTATGTCGCCCACAATACGCTTATCACGATTTAACCACAGCCCTTTCTCCCTCATCAGCTGCGAGGCCTTCAAGTCCCCTCTGGGTTTCTTGTGACGCTCGAATTGCTGGTTGGTAATGGGATCATCCTTCTCCCTTATCAGCTGCGAGGCCTCCATTTCTCCTATAGATTTTCGTTGGTCAAACTGATGTTTTCTCTCATCCTCCGGGATCGCCTGAACGCGGATAGAATCATAAAGCATTCGGGTCCTCCGTACCACATCCCGGAAATACCTTTGATCCTCAGGCTTAAGATCCGTAACTCTGACCAGCTCAGAAGACCTCTGCTGATACTTCTTCCTCGAAATTACCAAACTTGAGGATTGAGCATCGCTATTTACCGGCACGATAGCTCTCGAATTATCAGGATCCTCCATAGCACCCACATCCCCGTATCCCTGCATCCTCTTAGCAAAAGCAGCACGAAACATCTCAGAAATTCGATAGAATTCTGAATACACATTGGCCTCGTTTGAGTTTTGCAAGCTGTCACTAGCATTAGCCTCCTGTGTGCTGCGAGAACCGAAACCGGAACTCGAACCCGCTTTGTCACTGGAGCCAGTGGGGCTAGGGTTTGAAAAAACCGGCGAGGTTTGGAGGTCGGCTTGGGTGAATTCATCAAGCGGCTCCAGTTTCGGTTCGATCATCGGGACACCGTTTGCGGCGGCGGTGGAGTTGGAGAGTCCGAGTTGGAGAAATGGAACCAAAGATCCCATTTTCACACACTATCCTCCTTTTTTTTTTCCCTTCCTTATATTACTGTACAGAGAGAGATAGAAGAGGTGTTATACAGAGAGATTTGGGAGTAGGAGATTCATGAAAATGGGTAGAGAGAGCTAGTGCAGAGAGCTTGGAGAGAGGGTTTTCATGGAGGTGCAGCTATGGATGGACACGTGTGAAAGAAGTTGTTGGTTTTGACGTTGTTGGTGATGGTTTCGGTTGGGGGGGTCGGAGCAGAGGAGAGAGTGAGAGCTGACACAAATTTAATCCGTATTAACTTACCAAGTAGTGTAAACTACTAAACTCCCAACCATACTTGGTAATTAACTAGTGTAAACTCCCAACCATACTTGGTAACATTTTATATTTTTATTTAATCTTAATACATAAAATTTAGAGTTAATCAAAGAATTGGTCCCAATTATTAGCGAATTGTCAATGTAGTCCCTTAATCGCTTATTCATCGATTTAGTCCCCGACAATAATTGTTTTTAGTCGATTTATCCCCTCCGACCGTATTCCGTCAATCAGCCGATGAAAGCTCCGATTAACCATGGGCAATTTGGTCTTTTCAATTATATTTGGAACCAAATCACCCCAGCCTGTCATTCTCTTCTCTATTCTATCACCCAGTCTTCTCTCGCCGCTCGCCTTGTCTTCCCCCTCCATCATCTTCGTCGGTCCAAGATGTCAAGCGCCACGTTCCCCTTCTTCGTACAGTATAGCTCAGGTATTTTCTCTACTTTATCCTCATCATCTACGGCAAGCTCTCTCTCTTGTGTTTGTATAGCAACAACACAGCGCCATCGTCGCCATTCCTCCACCGTCGGTGTACTCTCTCCTTCGTACAACACATAGCAGCAGCAAGCTCCGGCTATTAGCAGCGTCTGGTCAGCAAGATATGGTTGCGACAAAAAATTCGGCCAGCAAATATGTGACAGTGACGTACTGGGCGAGCAAGAATCTAGCAAAAAATGTGTTTCTTGCATGTATAATTTGTAATAATCTTAATTTGTGCCTTTAATTTCTGAAAAAAGGGGCGTTAGGATATTCTTGCTCACATCCTGTTTGTAAAAATGTGTCTATGAGTGCAAATGAGAATGCTAACCAGCAAATCTGGTGACTGTGGTTTTCCGGTGAGCAGACAACAGTTTGGCGGCTAAGCAGCGACGGTCTTCCTCGGGTCTATTTTTTCGGCGGTGAGCTCCTTTCGACAAGCTCGAGCTTCTCCAGCGAACCAACACGCGACGGTGATAGATGGACTTGGCTCCATTTTTCTCGGCGATGAGCGAGCTCCGACGACCTGTTCTAGCGGCAGACGACGACGTACATTTTCCGGCGAAGCTTGGTCAGAGAGGATGAAGAAGATGGCGTGAAATAGTGAGGTGAGGTGAGATGAAGTGAAAAAACCAAATTGCCCATGGTAAATCGGAGCTATCGTTGACTTGTTGACGGACTACGGTCGGAGGGACTAAATCAACTAAAAACAATTAGTTTCGGGGACCAAATCGATGAATAAGCGATTGAGGGACTACATTGACAGTTCGCTAATAATTGAGAAGTCAAATCGTTGATTAACTCTAAAATTTATTATATTTATAAAATTAATAATCATATTGATATATCAATTCTTATACCGTGGATCATGGTCTACAGTGCATATCGTGGACCAGGTCCATAGTTGGACCCTGTGTACGACGTCGTTTTTGATGTATTTTTTACAGTAACAGTTTAATTGTTCAATTCACCTTATAGCTTTTTTTAAAAAAATTATAAAGCATGTTATGTGTTTTGTGTTGTGAATTTTTGTGTCTTGTATTATGAAATTCTGTACTTTAAGAGTATCAATTCTATACTCAAAACAAATTAGTAGTTGTGTAACACAACATATCGTGTGTCTTATGTTATGAATTTTTGAAATAATTTTAAACTTTTTCAATAAATGCAATAAATTTTAATTTAAATTTAAATTATGAATATATATATATATATATATATATATATATATATATATATATATATATATATATATATATATATATATATATATATATATATATATATATATATATGTATGTATATATGTATGTATGTATGTATGTATGAGTATGATAAGAATTTATATAAGTATTTTAAGTCTTTTAGAATTCAAATATGATCATAAATATTATAAAGAAAAAAAAAGAAAAACCTTTGAAAAAATTAGGGAAAAGGGTCAAATAGGCCCTCGAACTTTAGTTTAAAAGTCAATTAGACCCCTAAATTTTTTAAAGGTGCAATTACACCCATCAACAATTCATTTAAGTGCAATGAAGTCCAAAAACAAATTAATGACCTGCTATCACAGGTCATTAGGGTTCAGACCACCTTCTGGCAAAAAAAAAAAAAAAAAAAAAAAAAAAGTGACCGGTGACCGACCAGCGAAATTTCCGGTAAAAAAGAGTGACCGGTGATCGACGAATGGTCGGCACCGATCACTTTTTTGCTGGAAATTTCGCCGGTCACTTTTTTTTTGCCGGAAATTTCGCCGAACGGTGGCCTGAACCCTAATGACGTGTGATAGCAGGTCATTAACTTATTTTTGGGCTTCATTACTACCTAAATAAATTATTGATAGGTATAATTGCACCTTTAAAAAGTTTAGGGTCCTAATTGACTTTTAAATTAAAGTTCGAGGACCTATTTGACTCTTTTCCCAAAAAAATAAATAATAGAAACTTATAGAAATAGAGTAAATTCATTTAACTTTGATAGTTTAATTCAGAGTTCTTGTTCTTTCATCGTTTTCCATTCATGTGGGTCCTTAGTATCTTATTTATTTATTTGCTTAATATAACTCTAATTCTATATGTTTAAATTTTTTTAAAAATATATACACAAGTAATAACAAATAAAATATTGGTGGTGCCAATTAACCCCTCTGAAAATAATATAACTCAGCCTCCGGATATATAATGGGTACGGATGAAATATTATCAATAATGGGATAATCAAAGAAGATGAAATGCAATAAAATAGGAACATTATGTGGCTTGATATTAGGGGGAGTTAAATAATGTTGAAAAAAATGCTTTGTATTCTGTAATATTTTGAGATACAATAAAAATATAGAAAAAAATAAGGAAACAAACTGAATTATTTATATCTTCAAACGTGTACTTTCCCTTGTATAAGTCTTTAATCTCTTCCTTTACAAGCCACAAATCGAAATACCTGAAAATGTACTCTTACTCTTTTCCTATAAGTTTTTTTTTTTTTTTTTTCTTCAGATTTGTTCTTACATCAACATTAATTTTAACAATTATTTGAGGTGAGGGACGAAAATGACCACTACATGAATAATTTATTAGGGACTAAATAGAGTCATTCTTTTAATTAAAGGACCGAGTTTACCTTTATGACACAATTGAGGGACTACAAAAATCTATTTTCCCTATAACACGTATGAAATGATCTCACACAAAACATACTCTTATTATTATGAATTTTTGTATTTATCCATAATATTGGGTAATGAGTAAAATCATGTATAGTAAATTGGTTATATCGAGTATTATGGTGTTAATAGTATCTAATAGAACAAACAATAGTATACATATTTATAACTTGGTTGGCGTGAGTGACCGTTCACTATTATCCCTTAAGAGAGGTCGGGAGTTTGAACTCCCTCTTGTATGGAAAAACCAATTTGACCAGCACTTTGCCCCTTAATTGGGTCGGCCCGGTGCGAACGGGGATTAATCTCTTATTCAGTTATTCCTTAAGAGAGGTCGGGAGTTCGAACCCCCTCCTCGTAAGAAAAAATCAATATGGCAAGCACTTCGCCCCTTAATTGGGCCGGCCCGGTGCGAACGGGGATTAGTCTGAGTTGCCCATTAATTAGCCCGGCTCAGTGCGAAGGGGGATTAGTTTGAGTATCGTACGGGCTTAAAGGTGTCTCCTACAGTTAGAGCTTGCTCAGGACACCTAAAAAAAATAGTATACATGTTTGTACATGATTTTTTTTTTTTTTGGGCGATAAGTGAAACCCATATCAACTATTCAAAGGTATACAATGTGTAAACCCTTCTCTCAGGTAATAAGTTACAAAATACACAGAAATTGTAAATTGCATTAAGAAGACCCTATATGATGGGCTCAACTTAGAGAATTGTACACAATATTTTTAACTCACCACACAAAATTCCTTTTTATTATTATATCGTACGATATTTACATGTGATGAAAAATATATTTGGTGTGTGGATTTGGTAGGAATTGATACACGAATCTTGGAGTAGAGTCATGGAGGACAGAGTGGTGTTGCATGAGGTGATGAGGGAAAAGGTTGTTGTACTGTATAATGTGAGACTGTATAAGATGTTAGGAAATTAATGTTTCTTACCCTCTTTTATATGAAAAATATACTCCGTATAAAGGAGATGAAAAATAAATAAAGGATTATTTTGTGCGATATGAAGTATCTAATACTTTTAACGCAAATTTAATATTTTTTTTTTTACAAATTAACAAATACGGAGTATTATATTTTGATTAAAAATAAGTATTATATTTTTATTAATACTTTAAAAAAACAAGTAATATTTTTCAAAAAAAAAAAAAAAAAGTACTCCGTAATATTTTTTTTTTTTTTTTTTTTTGTTGAAATAGAATACTTGTTTTAAGTTTTAACTCATAAAAAAGTAAGGTAATTTCCCTTAAAAAGAAAATTTACATTCACGTTAAAAGGGCAAATTTTACTGTGGACAATGGTCCATGAAGTAAGTATAATTCTAATGACATTTTAGTTTAATTGGACAATATTGTTCTGTTTTTCAGTTTCATTTTTTACACACACTAGTTTACCAATCGTTATACCCTGCACCACGGCGTACAGTGCACTGAGCGTCCCGCGCCTCCCA
Source organism: Ipomoea nil (assembly GCF_001879475.1). NCBI lineage: Eukaryota > Viridiplantae > Streptophyta > Magnoliopsida > Solanales > Convolvulaceae > Ipomoea > Ipomoea nil. The sequence goes on along the minus strand of NW_017617116.1, from coordinate 1,169,341 downwards.
AACTGATGTCGTTTTGGGAGGCGCGCTAGGAAGTTGACATTTTTTTTTTTTTGAAAAACCAATCCGCCGATTGTATTAATTAATGAAAGCTATAATAGCGTCAGGAGGGATAGACTCCCAATACATAGAATGTTCCTGAGTAAAAGCTAACGAAGCTAAAGTATGAGCATGTAAATTAATCTGTCTAGGCACATAGCTTAACGAAATTAAATTAAATAAAGACATCATTGTCTTGCACTGGTCAATTACCAACCCAGCATACGAGTGAATGGTTGTAGTCTGGTGGTGTATGGTATTTCGCAGCACCATACAATCCGTGAGCAGATTGGCCGAATTGATATTTCTTTCAACTAACCAGGAGAGCGCCTCTTTAAAAGCCATAGCCTCCGCCATGAGTGGTGAGAAACAAATGGGTGATCTGCCATTCTTTGCTGCCACAAACGAGCCTCCAGGCTCTAATAACACAATTCCATACGTAGCCTCCCCTGTTTCCTGCCGATACCCTGCATCTATATAACATCGCATATGATTGTCGGGCAATACCGGTTCGGATTGTGGCTGTACATCTTCTCGCATGGGCCGGCCATGCACTGCACCATAAGCTTTCAGTAGTGTTGTCGCCCCCCTCACAACAGCCTGCGGCCGTGACATGGCCCCTTCCCACACGGCCGTATTGCGGCTTCTCCAAATATTGTATAGAATTCCCACCAAGAGCTGTGTCTGTTCCTCCGTTAGTATCGTCATAGCCCCAGTTAGCCATGCTGCAAACGAATCTGTAATAATATTCGTGACGGGTAATTGTGTTATATTCCAAACTAATACAGAATATTCACAATAAACTAATGCATGCAACACATCTTCATTATTAAATCTGCACATAGGACATGCCGGGTCAATCTCCACCCTCTTATTAATTAAATTTGTGGTAGTAGGTAAAATATCACATACTGCTCTCCATAAAAATGTCTTCCACTTTGGTGGTACTTTCAATTTCCACATCTTAACCCATTTATCAAAATCACCTGGGTTATTCTCATAATCACCAACAATACGCCTGTAAGCATTTTTTACTGAATAAATTCCTTTTGGGTCACCCATCCAGTACCATGAGTCATCATAGCTAGGAAGTTGACATGATTATGTATATTTGTTTATACAATTATGTATATTTTTGTTATACAATTATGTACATCCAAATCAAGAAAATTTTGTGTATTATGTTAAGAGGATGTGTATTATGTTAAAAGTTTATGTTTATTCTGTATTATGTTAGATTATGTGTATTATCTTTTAAAAAAGAGTATGTGTATTTTGTTATATAATTATGTACATTCATGTATACAATTATGTATATTCTAGTATAACATTATGTACATTTTTGAACATGAGATTTTTTTTTAAGGAAAATTAACTGCCAAACACTGAGTAGCGAAATTTCAAAAAAAAAAATAATAATAAAATAAAATTGAAACGACGTCGTTTTGCATTTGGGCGCACAATGCAACGCGCGCCGTGGTGCAGGATATAAATTGCCCAAGTTTACTATATCAATTAAATTTACCAAAGTATCATTTTATTTTTAAGGACATGAGGGTAATGAATTTGTGTATATACTGCCAACTCAATCGTTATGTTATGGACCCCGTGTCCAGCATGCATGCTGGACACAGGTAACAGTGCCTAACGGCACTGTTATCTTCTTCTTCTTCTTCTTCTTCTTCTTCTTCTTCTTCTTTTTTTTTTTTTTAATAATTTCAGACCGCTTCGTTATAGGAGTATATGTTCATAATTTTATTACTATATGTTCATAATTGTAAGTTCATAATGTCAGAGCTCTATGTTCATAATTTCATAACTGTACATTCATACTTCCATAATTGTACATTCATAATTCCGTAACTGTACATTCATAATTCAATAACTGTAACTTCATAATTTTTGAAGCTCTATGTTCACAATTTTAGAGCTCTATGTTCATAATTTTATCACTATATGTTCATATTGTAAGTTCATAATGTCAGAGCTCTGTGTTCATAATTCCATAACTGTACATTCATAATTGCATAACTGTACATTCATAATTGCATAACTGTACATTCATAATTCCGTAACTGTACATTCATAATTCAATAACTGTAAAATCATAATTTTTAAAGCTCGATGTTCACAATTTTAGAGCTCTATGTTCATAATTTTATCACTATATGTTCATAATTGTAAGTTCATAATGTCAGAGTTCTGTGTTCATAATTTTATAACTTACATTCATAATTCCATAACTGTACATTCATAATTTCTGGCCCTAAACTGTTTCTGAGAATTTTAGAGCAGAGACTCGGCGAGAAGAAAAAGAAAAGATAGGGAACAAGGGCACTGACCCTAAACTGTTTCTGAGAAAAGAAAAAGCCTAAAAGGGTCGCCTCGACCGAGAGACTCGGCGAGAAAAGATAGGGAACAAGGGCCCAGACCCTTAGTCGTTTCCGAGAAAAAGCCAAAAGGAGTCGCCTCGACTGAGGGACTCGGCGAGTATATAAAGAAACAATGGGGCACTGACCCTAAACTGTTTCTGAGAAAAGAAAAAGCCTAAAGGGTCGCCTCGACTGAGGGACTCGGCGAGAAAAGATAGGGAACAAGGGCCCAGACCCTTAGTCGTTTCCGAGAAAAAGCCAAAAGGAGTCGCCTCGACTGAGGGACTCGGCGAGAAAAGATAAGGAACAAGGGCCCAGACCCTTAGTCGTTTCCGAGAAAAAGCCAAAAGGAGTCGCATCGACTGAGAGACTCGGCGAGTATATAAAGAAACAATGGGGCACTGAACCTAAACTGTTTCTGAGAAAAGGAAAAGCCTAAAGGGTCGCCTCGACTGAGGAACTCGGCGAGAAAAGATAGGGAACAAGGGCCCAGACCCTTAGTCGTTTCCGAGAAAAAGCCAAAAGAAATCGCCTCGACTGAGGGACTCGGCGAGTATATAAAGAAACAATGGGGCACTGACCCTAAACTGTTTCTGAGAAAAGGAAAAGCCTAAAGGGTCGCATCGACTGAGGGACTCGGCGAGAAAAGATAGGAAACAAAGGCGCTGACCCTTAGACGTTTCCGACGAAAATCCTACAGGGGTCGCCTCGACTGAGGGACTCGGCGAGGAAAGAGAAAAGAAACAAGGGTTCCGACCCTCAGACGTTTCTAGAAGAAAAGAGAAATGAAACAAGGGTTCCGACTCTTAGACGTTTCTAAAGAAAAGAGAAAAGAGACAAGGGTTCCGACCCTGGCCATTTCTTAGAGGAAAAAGAAGCTACCACCGAAGAGCCGCCTCGACTGAGGGATACGGCGAATAAAGAAGGAATTGAGGGTCCGAACCCTTAGAAGTTTATTAAAGAAAGAAAAAGTTACAGCCGAAGAAAAAGGGGCTGAGAGCCAGAAGGTCACATCCGTTGAAGCAGTCGGTCATACGGCAAACAAAGAGAAGTCATGAGGATGGAGTCGTGTAGAATGTTGAATAAAGAGTCGGCAAAAATCGAGGGGGCTAATAAAGGAAATTTTGAGGCAAGATAGTATACTTTTCCATGCCCTGCTAAGCGCGAGACATAGAAAAGTGAGGGACTAGTTGATGGGGTGTGAACCCCGTGGGCTCGGGGCCCAAGAAGAAAAGAGATCAAGCCCAAGAAGAAGAAGCAAAACCCAAGAGGAAAATGGAGTAAGCCCTAAAGAGATACGGGTCAAGCCGAGGAGTCGGCTCGACCCGGAAGCCGGCACGGTAGGAAGTCGGCCTAAACTAGCCGTTAGCCCATTTACTACCCTATTATTACCCCACTTATTACCACTAGTTAATTACCTAATTATTATTATTATTATTATCCATAACCCCCAACATAAACACCTATTCACTACCCTCTTGAAACCACCCATGAATCCTCTACTAAATGCCCCAATAGACACTTTTTGAGGAGCTAGCTACAAGAAGGGGGAAGACAAGAAGAAAAGGACCCTTCACTCATTCATCTACATGTGGGAGGACTCTCCCAAGTCTATTCTCCCACTCACTACTCTTTCTCCTTCAAGAAGACATATTATTCATTCATACATACAAGCACTCTTCCTACACCACTCTCCCAAGAGAAGGCAATTCACATACACAACAAGAAGACTATCAAGAAGACTCCATTCTACCACAAAGAAGCATACTCCATCCCTATATACAAAGTATAGCTCTTTCCCTACTACATGTACAAAATAGTTCTACAATATGTACAAAGACACCTACAAAATACATAGTGGAGTTAGGCTTGGCACCGCCCAAAAAGGCCCGTGGTTTTCCTTTCGGTTTCCACGTACAAAAAGCGTCGAGTTATATTTGTTTTACTTATTTTTCTATAAGCCGCATGTGAAAGGTGTATCCTCCAGCTAAAGGTTGTGTTGGACCTCCTTGGGCCCGAAAAAACCCAAAAATCAACAGAGTAAAATTCCACAATGAATGAATGAATGAACTAAATATCCACAATGAATGAACTAAATATCCACAATGATTGAACTAAATATCCACAAGGAATGAACTAAATATCCATAAATTCATAACTATATATCCACAGTGAATGAATGAAGTAAATATCTACAATGAATGAAATAAATATCCACAATGAATGAACTAAATATCCATAAATTCAAAACTATATATCCACAAATTTATAACTATATATCCAGAAATTCATAACTATATATCCACAATAATGCTATTGCCGAGAATCGAACCTGAATTTTTTTTTTTAAAGTGGGATGCGCGTTTTTAGTCAAAACGACGTCGTTTTGCATCGTATGCACCATGCGCATGGTACATTCGGTTGCACAGCATAACTATTGTTGCCAACTGCTCCAGACTCCTGCGTGCCTGCGTTATGCATAAGAATTGGGCCGAATGCAACTCTACAAGAAAATGGATTAAGGAATATGGATGGACTCTAAAACGGTATTACCATTTTTTAAAGAATTGATAATGTTAATATTTCAAGTCTTAATTGAATAAGTTTACACATCAGAATATTATCAATGGATGAAAATTTTTAAAAAAATTTGTAAGCTAATTTAATTAACTAAGGAATAGAAAAGGGGTTAAGGAAAATATGGTTTAGGGATTCGTGTTACTATTGCGTGCTCTATACATATATTACAATTGGGCCACCAAAAATTGGGCCCAATTGTAAAAAACAAAATTGTATATTTATACTATACATCAGGCAGCAACTTGCTGTATAGTATACATATATAATTCTTTTCCTTTTACAATTGGACTCCTCATTTTTGGAGGCCCTGTGCAGTGGTCCAGGACTGGTCCTGACCGTGAAACTTGGGCTGAGGGGCATCGGAGGTGCAATACTCGTGCATGATCCAATCAGTTCTGGAACCATTTGAAGATTTTCTTTTGTAATACAACAGAGTTTTCTACATTCCAATGAGGCGTTGCAGCACACCAGAAACAACGATTTTCTTATTTTTATCGATGGCTCTAATGCACCGGTTCCCACGGTTATTTTTCACCTCTCTTGTGCTGAAGAAGTACCTCTCTCCATCTGAACCACATGAATATAATAAACACTCAAATTAAATATACGTCTTTGTTTACAACATAAATGAATATAAAAAACCAACAAAGCGTGCTTAGCAAATCCCAAGAATCATATTTTTAGATATTGTCAATCTCAATGATGACGAAAGCTAGCAAAGGGAAGTTGAGAACTTTGAGTTTTAGGTAACGCTGAACCAGCTCTTCATTAGTGGAGTGGAAACGAAATTCGGGTAGTAATAAGCTCAAATTATCAATAAGGCAGCATTTCCCGGTGGTGAAGAAGAAGGCATCAAATGAGATCTTCTTAAAAAAAATTATATATTTAGAAACTACATTAAAAGTGTTATAAATAATAAAATACAAAAAAATTATTTTAAAAATATTTAAAAAAATACTAAAGAAAATAAAATATTTATAATATTGATCATATATGTCACATTAGTGAAAAATATGTCGCAAATAGCATTTTGTTTTAAAATAGAGTAAATACCCAAAGCATTCAAAAAAAAAAAAAAAAAGAGTAAATACTCAAAATGGTCCCTCGACTATAGTTAAATTCACAAATTGGTCCTCGACTTTCAATTTCAACCAATTAAGTCCTTAACTTTGTAATTTTAACACAATTTGGTCCTCTGTCTGTTTGACCGTTTGTTGACAGTGATTTTTGAGGATATATATGTAATTTAATGGTCCATCGTCGATTTTTTAAGGTTCTGGTTGTATTTCCAGACCGCACTGTTACATTTGAATCCACTGCCGAAAGTAATCTACCAAATATGGTCGCCTTTCTTCATCCTCCCTTTGGATTCAATGTAGTTGAGTTCGTACTAGAGCGAAGAAGACGACGTGTTTCTGAACCAGTGCAACGTCATCCTGGAGGCCTCCACGTGCTCCGACGAGAGCTGAAGGTTCTTCTGGAGATCGTCAATCACGGTCAACAAACGGTCAAATAGATGGAAGACCAAATCGTGTCAAAATTACAAAGTTAAGGACTTAATTGGTTGAAATTGAAAGTCGAAGACCAATTTGTGAATTTAGTTATAGTCGAGGGACCATTTTAGGTATTTACTCTTTAAAATATTAGTAAAAAGGTAAATTATGAGGATTCGAAATGCAAAGTAAAGAGCGCATGCGTATGGAATGTAGACGCAAGAAGATTGTATTGGGGGCAAGACAAGTAGTACACACGTACAAGTTGGCACTTCAAAGTTGAAAAGGAAATTCATAGCCTGAGACCTGAGTGCACTTTTTGAAAGGCAAAATCACAATATATATGGTCAAAGTTTGAGAATGGTGCATGCACATATCCTGCACGAACTCACCACTAATCAACATTATCCATTAATTTTTCTACTAATAAAATGAATAACCCTTGACCATAGTTCAAATTAAACTTCACTAAAAACAATCTTCTTACTCTTTATGTGTGTGAGAGAAGGGAAACGTACAATTATTATTCGAAGGTGTGCATGGGTAAATTCATCCTTGTACATAACTGATGACTTGCTCAAACCAAGAAGGTCAATAGACTGTTTCTATTGAGAGTTGAACTTGAAACTTTATGGTTATTAAATCAATAGTTTGAACATCTTGTTACCTTTTATATGTTTTTTTTTAAATAAAAATTATAAAGGTTGTTGGTCCTTCTTTGTGAGATATTGTGGTCAAATGTTGTAGCAGAAATATTTATTTATTTATTTTAGAGTGACGAGGGAAATACGCAGTCATTAGTAAATCTCACTCTTGTGTAATAGTTCACAAATCACACAAGAGAAGTAAACCACACTAGAAAAATTTTGTGCGACGTGCTTGGCCAATAAGTTATTGACAACAATTGAACTCATGATCTTTAGGAATTAGAATCATGTTTCACCTACTCAACTACCTCTTTCAAGACAGTGGACATATGCCGAAATGCCACTACCGAGTTTCGAACCTTGATCTATTCTTCTAAATACTGCCTACTAAACAAGTGAGCTAAGTTCTTATGGACATAAATTTATATTTATCAATACGTGAAAAAGATGGGAAAAAAAAAAAGCTTTTTAAAAATAAAAATTCTTATGTCTAGGGTCTAGAGGAATAATTGATCGAGCTGCCTTAAGCTTTTTGCACTTTCTAAATAAGAGATATGGTCAAAGGATCATCAATGTCTTGCATAAATGAGATGAATCATTTTCTCAAGTGCACGACAGCCCAACCGACCGGCCTATACTTTTTATGAATCATTTTCCCTACTACTCCAATGTGGTTAGTGAATGGATTGAGTTGCAGATGAAAATTTAAAAAATTAAACCAAAAAATCCAATAACACATTGTCACATTCTCATACCTAATTATTTGGATTAAGATAGGTGTATCATGTATGTGAACTATGTTGTGATTTTCTTAACTTACACAAAACTCAAATACTCCATGTCCACCAAGAGTGACAGATGCTTTTGAGAATAAGCCTGTATAGTTCATAAACATGTTCGTCTTGTTGGAAAAATAACATTAAAATGACATTTTAAGTGGCTATTTTGTGGTACAATTATCAGTGGGGTCCACTTTCGATTTGGGTCGGGTCAAAGTGGATTCGGGTTTTTCGTAGTGAGACTAAAAGATTGATATATTGTACACTCAAAACGGATAATGGGTGAATGAAATATTGATTCTCAAAGTAGACCCATTTGAGTTGGAAAAATGAAGGAAAAAGGTGAGCATTTGTCCCACATTGGTTTGGAAAGAAGATTTGACCCCCTTTTTATACAAGGGCTCTTTTGGAACTTGTAGAATTGTATAGCATAGAGGCTCTTTCTCGCGCGCGCGCGTGGGGGGGGGGGCAGTGGATACGAGTGTTGTCCGAAAATTGACTGGCCTTACGAGATCAAAAAGGCTTGATTCAAGCCCGAGCTCGTGTGTGCGGGCACGAATGTCGTCCAATTGGCATAAGTTATGCCAACTTTCGGTATCATTTTTTCCAACACACTAGCCACTTGGGTTCGGCCACTTGGGGGAGGGGGGGGGGGGGGGTGGTGGACACGAGTGTTGTCCGAAAATTGACTGGCCTTACGAGATCAAAAAGGCTTGATTCAAGCCCGAGCTCGTGTGTGCGGGCACGAATGTCGTCCAATGGGGGGGGGGGGGGGGGCGGTGGATACGAGTGTTGTCCGAAAATTGACTGGCCTTACGAGATCAAAAAGGCTTGATTCAAGCCCGAGCTCGTGTGTGCGGGCACGAATGTCGTCCAATTGGCATAAGTTATGCCAACTTTCGGTATCATTTTTTCCAACACACTAGCCACTTGGGTTCGGCCACTTGGGGGAGGGGGGGGGGGGGGGTGGTGGACACGAGTGTTGTCCGAAAATTGACTGGCCTTACGAGATCAAAAAGGCTTGATTCAAGCCCGAGCTCGTGTGTGCGGGCACGAATGTCGTCCAATTGGCATAAGTTATGCCAACTTTCGGTATCATTTTTTCCAACACACTAGCCACTTGGGTTCGGCCAAGACCGAGACGAGCTCGGTCCAGGTCGAACTGGACTATAGTTTCGGCCTGTGCAGCCAAATTTGAGCAGCAATGTTTCGGCCCCAGACCGAAACTAAGCCAGTCTAGTTTCGGCCTAGGGCCGAAACATTGACAATTCGGTCATGGCTGAATGCCACCGGACAAAAGTGGGATTAAATTCTCAATTAATTTCAAGTTTAATTTTGAATTTAAATGGCTTGCTGTTTCAGATGTTACATAGCCAAGTTTAATGGCCATGATCAATGCTATTAATACTCCTCCCCTATATAAGAAGGGGTAGAGGGCAGAAGGTTTTAACAACACAGTGTACAAGCACACAACTAGAAAATATATTTTTCAGCTTCAAAATCCTTCTGCTTCTACTTATTTCTTTAGCCTAACTGTGTTCAAGGCTTTGCTTTAGTTCACCGGGTTCGTTCGTTTGGGTGCTCAAACGTCGAACCGTAGCGCGTTTTATCCTGAGAAACCTAGGCCACGACGCTCCTAACACTTTTGGGAGGTGGCAAATAAGGTTTTAAGGAAAGAGTGGTCTCTTGACTCACGCCAAAAACCCTTACCCAAACACGAGCCGTCTTTTCCTTCTTTAGGTTTTAGATTATGCTTCTAAGCAAAAATCCCCATTTTCTGATATAGTTTGGTTGGAATTATAATCTGTGGATTATAAATTCCATTTGGTTGATATGTATATATCTTTTCTGTAGATATTCATGCATATAACCATGGTGGTCTGATACATATATATATATATATATATATATATATATATATATATATATATATATATATATATATATATATATATATATATCGAATAATATTTTATATACTTTCGTGTGTGTGTATATATAAATATTATTTTACGATATTAAATCGATTTTTGGTTCATTATCACCAACATGTCTATTACAAGAAAATAACGAAAAACTAATAGATTTAATTTAATAATGAATTAAATAATTACAACTTAAACCTACAAATTTCAATATTGTACCAACAAAAATCTATTAGTAAATTAAATACCTACATATTTTAGTAATTTACTAACGAAAAATTCAGTTAATAAATTTGAATTTTCTTATAGTGGGTCATGCTCATACATGGTTGCCATTCTATATATGTTTATGTGTTTAAATTCATTCATCAAACAAAGACCAACAGCAAGGATGCATTTCTCTTTAGTCTTTGAAATTTAAATTGTTGAGTAATGAAAAAAATAAATAAAAAGAATTTTAAAGTTTCATCAAGAAAAAATTAATCTTTTAACATGGTATATACAATATAAAAATAAAGTTAATATGATATAATTTATGTTCAATATACTTTTGTGAAGCGTGCATAATAATTTGTTCAGTAAATATATATATATATATATATATATATATATATATATATATATATATATATATATATATATATATATATATATATTTTGGGTATATTCCATAATTTGTTCAGTAAGGATGGATGTGTCCGTTCCACTCAACCACGCTCCTCGGATTATCATGAGTAAATATGTAATCATACTTATATGAATACTAGTATTTTCTTATGCGCTATGCGCAAAAATTAGGTGCCCAATATTATTATTTTATATTAAAATTTTTGATGTTTAAATTATCACCTAATATTATTATTTTATATTAAGATTTTTTATATTTAAATTATTATAAATAATAATAATAATAATAATAATAATAATAATAATAATAATAATAATGATGATGATGATGATGATGATGATGATGTAAACATTTTTATACATTTGATATTTATATCGTATAAAATAACTCCAAATTATAATGTATAAATATTATTATTATTAGGGAAAATGACACTTTTTCCCCCTGAGTTATATACTTATAGCACTTTTCCCCCCTCAATTATTCAAGTGGCTGTTTTCCCCCCTAAAATGTTAAATGGACATATTTACCATTAAAATAAATATTTTATTTATTTTTCTTCTCCAACAAATTATGACCATAATTTGGTTCAAACCAAATAAACACTATAGCAACCAAATCGAAATATTCCAATTACAATTTAGAATCGAAACTCGATATTTAGAGTTTATTAAAATCCAAGAACGGACGGTTCATGTTCCGAACTGGAAAAAATAAAATACATTTATTGTTGAATTTAGACTATTTTAAAATAAAAATAAAATTTTAAAATAAAAACGGTTCAAAATCGCGAATCGGGTCAGGAATCGTCGGTTCACGGTTCAGGATCCAATTTTTTTTTGATTCATAATTTTAATAAATTGAAATCCAAATATTGGATTCTAGATCTGAATCATAACCGGAAACTTTTAATTTGATTGCTATAGTGTCCGATTCAGTTCGAACCGAATCGTGGTCATCCCTACGTATACGCAATAATTTGTTGGAGAAGTAAAATAAATAAAATGTTTATTTTAAGGGTATAAATGTCAATTTAATATATTAGGGGAAAAAACCACCACTTTTAGAATAATTGAATGGGCTAATGTGCTTACCTAAATAATTGAGGCGGGGAAAAGTGCTATAAGTATATAACTCAGTGGGAAAAAAATGCCATTTTCCCTTATTATTATTGAAGAAGATAAGAAAATATATGGTGGATGCATGTGCATAGTAACAATAGTGGAAAAGATAAGGGGAGTTATAACGGTAGGGATATATTTGTCCAAAATATTATAAAGTACAACTTTTATAGCATAATGTTTAAAAAAAAAAAAAAACTTAATGAAAAAACGGGACATAAATAAATGGTATTGTTAGTCATATTATATTATTGATACAGTTATTGTAACATTAGACTTAGACTTATAGTGTTTGAATTAGTCTTGTAACCTTTAGCTATTGTACAGGGTTAGTTAGATTAGTTCTCTATCTATTATCTATCTCTGTAACAGTCTATTCTGAATTAACGAGAATTGTTCATTCATCTGGTATCAGCTAGCTAGGTGTGATCTCCTTTTTTTTCTCTCTCCTTTTTTTTTTACGACATCATGTCATCGAATTCCAGTGAAAGAACCGTGACCGCTGCCACCCTCCCTTCTCCGGCCACCCCAAATACCCTGTCCACGACACACCATTTTGTGTCGATGAAGCTCACCACCAAAAACTACCTATTCTGGCGCACTCAATTGGTGCCATTCCTGAGAGGACAAGGCTTGCTCGGGTTCGTGACCGGCGACACCCCGTGTCCACCGGCCACGGTTACTACTCCGGCAACGAGTGGCGATGGCTCGGGAGGCACGGCCTCGACGACGACGCCCAACCCAGCGCACGCGGCATGGGAGCAACAGGACCAATCAATTCTGTCGCTGTTGATATCCTCCATGGCCGACGAAGTTCTCTACCTGGCAGTTGGGCGCAGTACATCGCACGAGGTCTGGACCTCGGTTACAGCGGCGCTTGGTTCTTCAACACGGGCTCGGTGCTTGAATCTTCTCGCTCAATTCCAGTCACTCCGCCAAGGTGACAGCTCCCCGGTCGAATATCTTGGGAGAGCTCAGTTGTTGGTAGAGGACTTGGCGCTCGCCGGCAGACCCGTGTCGCTGGACGAGCAAAATCTGTATGTTTTCCGGGGCCTCAGACCGGAGTTCAGATCCATGGCGTCATCCTTGGCGGCGTCGGGCACACCGGTTTCTATTCCACAGTTGTCGGATTTCCTTCAAGCTCAGGAATTCATCTGGGCAGATGAATTCGCTGGTGGTGCTGCAATTCCCGGCGGGTCTCATCATGCGGCCATGGCAGTCGGACGTGGACAGAACCACCATCCGAGCGGTGGCTCTCGGCATGCGGGTTCCGGCCGAGGGCGGGGCCGAGGTGGTGGACGCGGGCGCAACAATGGCAGAGGCCGCGGAGGTGTTCCCCGCTGACAAATCTGCCGCTCCCAAGGTCATACGGCAGTGTACTGCCATCAGTGGTATGCCGGCCAGGCGCCGGCTCAGGTTCACGCTGCAGTTGCCGGTGATGACGGGTCCGTAACAGCCGAGGCTTGGTACCCAGACACCGGTGCCTCCTCGCACGCCACGCCCGATCCGACAATGCTCACCCACTCCGAGCCATACACGGGTGGTGATGTGCTCCGGGTGGGAAACGGTTCAGGTTTGGGTATTTCTGATATTGGCCATGCATCGTTAAATTCCGTGTCTAGGCCGTTAAAATTAAACACTATTTTACATGTGCCTAATCTATCATTACATTTATTGTCTGTTAATCGGTTTACCGTTGACAATAACGTATTTTTGGAGTTTCATTGTGATCATTTTCTTGTGAAGGATTGTCGAACCAAGGCGGTGCTTCTTAGAGGTCCTACCACGGGGGGTCTCTACCGTTTGTCGTTGTCTCGGTCACCAGTTGCGTTAATAACCGCTCGTGCCACACCGGATGTATGGCACCGCAGGCTTGGCCATCCGCATGAGCGTGCTCAGCGTCGTGTCTTAATCAATTGTCCGGTCACCCCGTCCAAAACAAGTGCTACGAAGATATGTTCGTCGTGTCAACTCGGGAAATCCTCTCGATTCCCGTTAGATAGGGTTAATTCGCGTAGTAATAATATTCTTGATTTATTGTACACCGATATCTGGGGACCGACCCCCGTTGTTTCAGCCGATGGATTTCGCTATTTTGTTCTATTTGTTGATGACTGTACCCGTTTTTGCTGGTTTTACCCGATGCGGTTAAAATCAGACATTTATAAAATATTCGAGTCATTTAGAGTCATGGTAGAACGCCAATTCTCGCGTTCTATCAAGTCTGTTCAATATGATTTAGGAGGTGAATATCGCTGTTTACACACAACCTTTGAAAGTCTTGGGATTGTGCATAGGCAGTCTTGTGCCTATACGCATGAGCAGAATGGCCGAGTAGAGCGCCGGAACAGACATGTTGTTGAAACCAGGCTAGCACTACTCGCAGAAAGCTCAGTACCCATACAACACTAACAGACATGTTGTTGAAACCGGGCTAGCACTACTCACAGAAAGCTCAGTACCCATACAACACTGGGCATATGCGTTCTAAACTGCTTCTTTTCTAATTAATTGCCTACCATCCTCTGCAATTAAAAATGTCAGTCCCTATGAGTCCGTCTTTCACAAAACACCACCATATAACTTTCTTCGAGTCTTCGGGTGCAAGTGTTATCCCTATCTACGGCCGTATAATCGCCATAAGATGGAGTACCGCTCCGCACCCTGCGTCTTCTTAGGTTACCCAACGTCCTATAGGGGTTATCGGTGCATGGATTTAATATCTGGAAAAACCTTCATCTGTCGCCATGTTCGATTTGATGAAAATGTTTTCCCCTATGCAACAGGTGCACAAAGCAAAGTGGAGTCAACTGACTCACATAATGTCACGCCGTGGGCATCAGGCCCCATAGTGCCTCGTGAACCACCCCCGGTTCCGCTTGATGAACCACCTATAGCAGTGCATGTACCGCCTTTGGCTATTCAGGATCATCAAGGTGCTGCCACGGTCCCAGTTCGTGCACGACGGGCTCGGGTACGTGTTCGGGCGCAGCCCCAAGAAAGGGGGCATGTCATGCGTCTTCGCCACATGACACGGGGTACGGAGGAGCCTTTTCAAGCTCTCACGGCCACCGCAGATCCTACATGCTACAGTCAGGCAGTTGGACACCCACACTGGCGGGATGCCATGGATCAGGAGTTCAATGCTCTCCTACACAACAACACCTGGAATCTCACCCCGGCCAAACCTGGCATGAATGTAGTAGGGTGCAAGTGGGTCTTTCGTACAAAACGTAAGGCTGACGGGACGGTTGACCGGTATAAAGCCCGCTTGGTAGCCAAGGGGTTCAATCAGGTAGCCGGCGAGGACTTTTTTGAGACCTTTAGCCCGGTCGTCAAGCCGACTACAGTGCGCATTTTGCTTTCCCTTGCCGTCTCTCGTGGGTGGACACTGCGGCAGCTAGATGTCCACAATGCCTTCTTAAATGGGTAGCTCACGGAGACTGTTTTCATGCGGCAACCACCTGGGTATGAAGACCCGGTACACCCAGATTACGTGTGTCACCTACAGCGGTCCCTGTATGGTCTCAAGCAAGCTCCCAGGGCCTGGTTTCATCGGTTACATGAATTTCTCCTGTCTACAGGCTTTGTGGCGTCTAAAACTGATGTTTCTCTCTTTTATTATACAGTACAAACCTCTCGTGTCTATCTACTGGTTTATGTAGATGATATCATCATGATGGGAAATGATTCCGCCCTACTAACCACGTTGTTAGCCCGTCCCTCGGCGGTTTTCAAGATTAGAGATTTGGGTACTCCGACCTTCTTTCTTGGCATTGAGACAGTACCTATTGATGGGGGCTTATTACTTTCGCAGCGTCGGTACATGGATGACATTCTGACTCGTGCTGGCATGGTGGACTGCAAATCTCTCTCTACACCAGCGGCAATCACTAAAGCCGCCTCACCGTCTACAGCTCCTTATGAGAACCCTACGCAATATCGTAGGCTAGCTGGGGCACTCCAGTATCTCACTATCACTCGGCCGGACCTGTCTTTTGCTGTAAACAGACTATGTCAGTTCATGCATGCGCCAACTGAGGAGCACTGGGGTATGCTCAAGCGGGTACTCCGATATGTCAGGGGTACATTAACTTATGGTCTACGGCTAACTGCTTCGTCATCATCCACAGTACACGCTTACTCAGATTCTGACTAGGCAGGATGTCCGGTTGACAGGAAGTCCACTAGCAGGTATGCAGTTTTTTTGGGCACGAACCTTGTATCATGGGTATCACGGAAGCAACGCACCGTCGCCAGATCGTCCACTGAGGCAGAGTACAAGGGTCTGGCAGATGTGGCTGCTGAGGTCACATGGGTTATGTCTCTCCTACGGGAACTCGGTTTGCACTCCGGATCACCTGCCACACTATGGTGTGACAACTTAGGGGCAACATACATGTGCGCCAATCTAGTTTTTCACGCTCGGACAAAACATGTCGAGATCGATTACCATTTTGTTCGAGACAAGGTTTCTTCGGGGGAGTTCTTAGTTAACTTTGTGTCAACCAAAGATCAGCTCGCCGACATCTTCACCATACCTCTTGCATCTACACGCTTCGCTTCTTTGCGGGACAAGCTAAATGTTGTCTCGTTACCACCTTCAGCTTGAGGGGGTGTGTTAGTCATATTATATTATTGATACAGTTATTGTAACATTAGACTTAGACTTATAGTGTTTGAATTAGTCTTGTAACCTTTAGCTATTGTACAGGGTTAGTTAGATTAGTTCTCTATCTATTATCTATCTCTGTAACAGTCTATTCTGAATTAACGAGAATTGTTCATTCATCGGTATAACCTTCAATCACACTTATTATATTTTTAGATTAGAAATCAATGATATGAATGGTTAATCAATAATGACTCTTGATTAGGACTTAAAAAGATTGCAGAGGAGCTTGAACTTAACACACACATATTAAAAGCAAAAATAAGGATGCAAACATAGATAATTAAGATCAATATGCATGATAAATAATGATTTTTTTTTTTTTTGGAGACAAGGAAATCACTATTTGATGGTATGTATGGGGTAAACGTACCTTACTCTTATATAATGGTTAATAAATTACACGTGAGAGATAAATTGCACTAGAATATATGTGCGATGGGTTCGATAATCAAGAAAGTGTTGACAATAATCAAACTTATAACTTAGAAAGTAACAAAAAAATTAACATAAGTTTTGCAAAGTATATTATGAAAATGAGTTAAGGCAAGAAAACATGCTTATATACTCGAGATCAGCATGTAATTAGTAAATTAAGAGTGTTAATTTTGTTTTTAAAAAAAAAAAAGTGTTTTTATATAAGAAAAATTAAAGGGATTTTGGTCATTAACTGTTAACGTTTAGACGTGGATTATTATAGGTGAGTAAATGTTGCCATAAAATTTGGTTAGTCTTGGGAAAACGTGATGCCATAAAACTCTGAGTTCAAAATATTCTAACAATTGCAAGGTTAAAGTTCTAACAAGATTTTTTTTTTTTTTTTTTTAAACCCTAATCAGTGAGTGCAGTAGTGCAGTTTCTTAGATGAAAGAGTTAGTTTAAGAGAAGAGTTAGTTTAAGCAAAACAAAGTGGACAAATAACAAATAGTAAATAATAATTGATAAAATGATGGCCTTTCCAGCTGGTAATTAGCTGCCATTAATTAGTCATAAATGACAGTTTGTGTAAGATATATCTCCAAGGTTTTTATTATTTTAACGGCCGAAAGTGCAGCGTCAGTCAAATTTTGTCAAGATAAAAATGAATATAATTGTTTTTTTTTTTAAAAACTTTTGTTGACGCTAGCATAGCAGCCTTCCACTTTGTGCAATGTACTCTAACTTTAAGAAGATAGCAACGTTAAGTTTTAATATTTTAATTGACTAAATCCATTACCTGTTTGGTCTAGCTAGCGCTAGAGGCTTCATATCATGATATGAGATACCAATCGGAACTAGGTAATAGGATTCATCGTCAATGTGGCTATAATGCTCAAATTTTACATTTCCAACACTTTTTTTTAGTACACTCTAACTTCTTAATATGTTCTCGAATATGTAATGTTTCTTATGAAAAGTAATAACAAAGTCATCAGACTACAATATGCTTAACATATTATTCTCTCAAAAGTTTTTAGAAAATCTCCCAAACTGCTTTAAAACATTTTCTTGTCATTTAAACAAAATTAGAAAAAAAGATCAAATAGGCCCTCCAACTTTACCTAAGAAGTTAATTAGGCACTTAAACTTTTTAAAAGAGCAATTAAACTAATCAACATTGCATTTTGGTGCAATTAAATCCAAAAATCGATAAATGACCTGCTATCACATATTATTCGAGATTCAGCCACCTTCCGACACAATTTCAGACAAAAAATGACCGGCAACCGGAGAAGTCGCCTTCTCCGTAGAGAAGGTGCTCACTGGGTCGCCTTCTCCAGCGAGAAACCGACCACAGTGGGCGCCTTCTCAACCAGAGAAGGCAACCCAGATCTGGGTCAACTTCTCGCCGGAGAAGGCGACCCAGTGGTGAGAAGGGTTGCCTTCTCCGGTGAGAAGGCAACCACTGGGCGCCTTCTTCGGTGAGAAGGCGACCCAGTGGGTTGCCCTCTCACCGGAGAAGGCGCGCAGTGGTTGCCTTCTCAATGAGAAGGCAGAACACTGGAGAAGGCAACCCAGTGGTTGCCTTCTCGTCCATTTCCACCGTTGATTAACCAGAAATATCATCGGAGTTGGCCGTTGGTCACTTTATTGCCTAGAATATTACCGGAGTTGGTCGGATTGTTGACCGGAACCCTAGTAACCTGTGATAGCACGTCACTAACAAATTTTTGGACTATATTACGTCAAAATGCAATGTTGATGAGTTTAATTGCTTCTTTAAAAAGTTTAGGTGCTTAATTGACTTCTTAGTTTCGTTCAAGTTGGAGGGCTTATTTGACCATTTTCCCAACACAATTTAAATTTGTTAAAAAAAATTTTGAATACATGATTCATAAACGAAAATGTATTTTAGAGATTTAATTGAAAAAATTAGAGTAAAAAATAATTCTTACGGAGTACTTCTTACTTTAACTCTAATATAGTAGTTTTTATATTCTTCTTTTATTTTTTTAGTATATATATACGATTACGGCCTATTTGGTTCGTGAAAATAATTGAGGAAGAATGAAATTTAAATTACATGAACAAAATTATTGAGATTAATATTGATTACATTGTTTGTTTGGTGAAAAGAAATTATTAAGAATATTGATTACATTGTTTGACATAATATTATGTATTGCAATTGAATTTAATGAAAAAGATAACTAAGACTAAACAATGGTATATTCTTTTAGTTAATAAAAAGAAATTTATAGCTAAAATCAAAATCGGATCAAGTCAATTGTACTTAAAATTCTAAAGAACAATGCTCAAAGTAAGCATATATTGAAGAAGATTTACACTTTTTAAAAAAAATCAAATTCGTGACTTTGTAAGGGAATTATGAATTATAACTAAAATAATTAGTATAGAGAATTAAATTATTGAAACCATTAAAATGATTCTCTAGTTTTTTCTTGAATGCTACGGACTCTATTACATTGTAGTATCTGTTCAAACATACTTTCTTAACCTAATGAAGGATAAAGAGTCAACAACGCCTCCAGTGAGGCTTGACCTCATAACCTCTCACATGAGTGATGTTACTACATGCATGTCATCTGAGCACAAGATGCTTGGCAAATGATTCTCTAGTTAAACCAATGTGTTATATATGTCCCATTTTATTTTTATTGCTACCATATTGGCTATCAAAGCATCAAGTGTACCTTTACTACTGCTGAACTTTAAAGTTCCTTTAGGAAGTCTTAGATTTGTCAAATATATGTGTGTTTAGTTTAATAATGTAAAGGTGGATGGAATTCAACTCCAAGGTCTTAGCTTAGTGAAGGCTCTGCGTGCTCAAGGATTCCTTGAAGAATGTCAGCATGCATGTCGCCACTCTTACCAAAGTGTCAAAAGTCGCTTATTGAGGGTTGGTCAAATTAAAAAATGTGTTTTATCTCAATTAAGTATAAATTAATAGTTGAATTGCATAACTTATGTATACTAATTACTTGTTTATAGGCTCTAAGTTTTGAACTATAATTTTTTTTTTTTTATGTGATACCAAATTAAAAGATGTGTTATGTGTCAAATAAAAGTCTAACTTAATTATTGATGACACATTTATGTTTTATATATTATATGTTCAGGTCGCAGAGTGGCAGAGTGCATGTAAGGGATATATTCATGAGCTTTAGGAGTGGAATAAAATGGGTGGAACAACTTGTAAATCTTGATCAAGGTAAGGAATATAATGAATTGAGAATAATATATATAAGTCTTTTAGTTAAATTTTCAAGTGTAGCTTTAACATTTTTGAAGTTTTAAGTTTTTGTACAAGGTTATAGGCTTGTGAATTTAATGTGAAGATGAAAAATCTTAGTGATGAAGGCTGCCCTCAAGCACTCCATGCAAAAACTGTTAGCAAGTCGGATGTCATGTCTACGGAGGGCGGGTTGGTCATAGCTTAGGGTGCATGCATGCAATACTTATTGCGTGGGCGTGATCCACACAGCTGTGTGAATTACGGTACAAAAATGACGTCGTTTTACGTAAAAAAAAATTCACACAATCCACTGCAACATACATTTTTATAACTCATAATGTACATTATTCTAAAGTATAATGTAGATTATTCTAACTCATAAAGTATATTATCTTATCTTATAAGTTTCATTATTCTAAATACATAATATACGTCAAGCACCTTGTGCTTAAATGACATGTAATGACCTCTTTCATGTGGGAGATCATGAGATTGAGCCTTAGTGGAGGCGTTGACAGATACATTACAATGTAATAGAGTCAGTAGCATCCAAAAAAAAAACTCATAAAATTTAAAGATGTCATTTTGAACCGTGGTCCACACAATAATTGATACGTTCCTGCTGGATTTCTGCAGGGGAATATCTAATTAGGTGGATCATCTAAGTAAATCTTGACCAAGGTAAGGAATATAATAACTTGAGAATATAGTCTTCTAGATTAATTTTCGAATAGTAACCATAAATATTTTAAGGGAGAAGATGTGGATATGGATACATTGAGATCATACGCGGTCCTAGCTTGTTAGACATTTCTTGTAACCGGAGGCATTTAGTTAAGAGAATTGTAATTTTTTTTTAAACGATTTTCGTAAAATACTTCTATATTTTCATAAACTTTATAAAGGTTCATAAAAGTCTTATATTACAAACATTATATTCATTGACTTCTATTAACATTTACAGACTTTTTTATATCAAAAAAGAAAAAAGTTATATAACCTATAAATTGAATACATCATTACAAATTTACACTAATTAACTTCTATTAATACTTATTATTTATAATTTTCATAGAAAAACTAGTATAATATATCATATGTTTTTTTATAGATCTTAAACAAATTTATGTATTGCGATTAAAAAAAGTTAAATTTAGGTACCACAAAAATAGTGTATTAAAAATTTAAAGACAATTTACTTTTCACTAAACAATATTGATGGTTTTGTCAGGACCGCGTCCATCATAAATCAAGTATAGAAGTATAGAACGAGATAGGAAAATAGTAGTATTATTGCTCGGGGCGCTAGGTCCAAAAGAGTGCGTATAAAGCTCGAGTAATTGATGTATCTCTTATATAAATAAATTATACAACTTAATTACACCATGAAAGTTAATTCATAAGTATAGATTTGACAAAGTTTATATATTAGCCCAAATTCTCTAACCGATGTGGATACATCATTTTTTATAATATATTGAGACATGTTATTCAGTTTCACTTTATACATACTGTGGTTTCATTTTAACACAATTAAAGAATCATTTCAATTTAACTACATACAGTTTCATTTGACAATATATACTTAATATGTGAGACATGTTATTTAGTTTCATTTTATACATACTGTATCAGTACACATAAAGTATCATTTCAATTCAAATACACTTTCATTTGATAAATTACATTCAATACGTGAGACATATTATTCAATTTCATTATTTTAGATAAACTGTAGTTTCATTTTATTCTGAGCACATCACAAATACGAAATTTGTTAAAAATAATGATTGTCATTTCTTTTACTTAAAAAAATGACGTGGTTTAATCATGATACACCGTATAACAATTGATCATCTTTCCAATTGAAAGAGGTTATCCAATCAGCATAAAAATAAAACCATAAACAAGCTGGACTCTTTCTGTATTATGACTGGTAAGAATCAATTAATTAAAGAGCAGAAAAACAACTAATACTTTGACTAATACCAACTTGGTCGGAGACAATAATAGCGCAATTAGCCAGAACTATTAATGTATTTTTAAATTTTTTTAAATTTAGATATTGCTTTTGGAACATATTTGGTCATACATGTTTTCTTTTTACCTTCCTTGATTGTTACAGCCAAAAACTCTTTTAAGACTTCGGTCAACATAAATTACACTTAAAAAAATAATTTTTATCTGGTGCTTTTATCATTGAAACAAGATATTCTTAATTGGCCTTACTTCATCTACACATGACTACATGAGTAGCTTAGTGCTTTAATGACTTGTAATATGTGATGAACTTAATTATAAATTTATTTAATTTTATAGTTCTTAAGGATAATTACAATGATACTACTGCTTTTACGATTTTTGGGCAGTTGTCGGTTCATGGATCCAATTACAGTTTTCTGAGTTGGTCGGGTGACTAAATTGTATTTTCGCATGTAATTCAGTGACCTATTTGCAACATTATTCTTCTAACAAATAATTAGCTCCTATATTATTATGAGATTAAAACCATTAATTAATATATAATAACTCTATGGTTATAGTTTATTTGCTTATAAGTTTCTTTTTAAATATAAAAGTTAAGAACAATCATGTAAAACAATGGTCTACTGACTTATTGGTAGATTAAGACCAACTAAAAAAAAAAAAATTATCGAAAACCTAATAATCCAAATGATGAATGGATGGGTGATCCAATTCGGTGCATTTTCTAGTGTTTGTACCTAACATTTTAAGGGTTTCTTAATTGGAGTCCAAAAGGCATTGAAGACTGGCAGTGTAGTATAACTGTATATCTTGAGGGGGCTTTATTGCTGATTGAAACTTGAAAGTATTATTTGCTGATGAACTCATGAGAGATGGCTTCAGTGGGGTCATTGTGTACTTAAGGGGGACAATGGGAGATGACTCCAACAATTTTTTTTTTTTTTTTTTTAGTGATTAAGAGCAACTACATTAGGAGTTTTTTTTGGTAGTTTTGCAATTAAAAATCTTGTGGTCTGGGCAGGTTTTTCAACATATGCAGAACAAGATTTTTGGTGAGATTTTATTACTGCAAGTATTGATTTTTAATGGGGCCGCTAGGAGAGGTAAAAGCGAAAAACAAAGCCAATAGTCGCGCCCTATAGGTGTGTGCTGGGCGCGTAATATTAACCTTTTTTTTAAGCTAGACTTCACTAAGTTCACTTATGCTTATGGAAGTGTAAGTCCATTGGTCTAGACCTAAGAAAAAATATATTCATACCAACCAAACATAAAATTCACAGTTTGAAGAAATTAAATCTCTAAAGAATTATAATTCAACAAATGATATTTAAAATTGATAGAGTTTTTTTTTTTTTTTTTTTTGAAGGGGATACCTTATATACAACACTACACGCCTCAAATGAGGTTCAAACTTATTACCTCCTACTTAGGGGAGCCACCGGATACCAGTGGACCACAAGCTACTTGATAATTGATAGAGTTGTTTGATTTGCCACTTTTAATATTTCAAAATTGTAATTTAAAAAAAAAAAAAAAAAAAAAAAAAAAAAAAAAACATCTTCTATCATATTTGGTTATTAACGTGTCTAACTAAACTTTCATTCCCTTCCTTGACTTGCTGCTGTAGCTTTGTAATTTTCTTAACATCATATCAACGAGAACATTGGAATATTGGATAGCTCTCAAACTAAGATCGTCAAGTAAATAGTAAGTGTAAGTCCATTGGTCTAGACCTAAGAAAAAAAAAAAATATATATATATATATATATATATATATATATATATATATATATATATATATATATATATATATATTTGACTAAAACAAGGCAAATATGCTCTTGTAAATTTATGAACCTCTACTTGTCAAAGTGTCAAATACTTTTTGGCAAAGATCGTCGAAGGGATCCTGAGTTACATAAATTCTTTGCTCTTTCACTTTCTAGAGAGAGATCAGAAGTGATCAAGATTCTTTCTTTAGAAAAATTATATATAGCATTACTTATGTGTGTTACTTGGGCTCCTATGCCTCGTATTCCTCCTTTAACTCCATCTTTAAACGTGATATTTTCGTCACTAACTAGTTTTAATATCTTTTAAGTATATATTCTCCTCTATTATGTAGTGCCTCAAACATTCACTGTCGAAGTACCATATGTCCTTACACTTAGGGTCCGTTTGGAAAGCAGGAAAATGACTTCTGGAAAATGGTTTCTGGAAAATGAGTCATTTTCCAGAAAACATTTTCCTTTTCCAGTGTTTGGTTGCATTTGGAAAACTGTTTTGGTGTGTTTGGTTCATTTTCTGAAAAATGAGTAGAATAGTATAATTAAATATTTTATTTTGAATTAAAAATTCATTTTATATTTTTAAAACAAAAAAAAAAAAAAAAAAAAAAATTGGCTTCCGGCGGAACCCAACTGGATTCGCCGGAAACCATAGCTATGGTTTCCGACGGAACCCAGTTGGGTTCGCCGGAAACCATAGCCATGGTTTCCGGCGGAACCCAACTGGGTTCCGCTGGAAACCATGCCTATGGTTTCTGGCGGAACCCAACTGGGTTCCGCCTATGGTTTCCGGCGAACCCAACTGGGTTCCGCCGGAAACCATAGCTATGGTTTCCGGCGAACCCAGTTGGGTTCCGCCAGATTTAAAAAAAAAAAAAAAATAATAACGAAAGAGAAAGGCGGAAAACGACTTCCGCCCAAATTTGGCGGAAGTCATTTTCCGCCAAATTGGGCTCATTTTCCCCAGTCAACGGAAAATGTTTTCCGTTGACTGGATTTTCCAGGTGTAGCCAAACACCAAAAACTCGGAAAATGACTTCCAGAAGTCATTTTCCGGGTTTCCAAACATAGCCTTATTCAAGTTTAGTATATCCTTTCTTGTGATAGTAGTGACTAGTGACACACTGGAACATAAACTCTGACAAATCATATAGTAGTATTTCTTCTAGTTGTTCCTAATTAAACATGTACTGTCATGCACAAACATAGGGTGTGTTTTCAAGGGTTTAAACACTATGAATGAGAATCAAAATCATAGTTAGTGCTTGATTGACAATTTTAAAAATACAACTATGAGATTTGATTAGCTCTTCAATTAAAATTTTAATTCTCTAATTAAAAAAAAAAAAAAAAAAAGTGGCATTCCATCTTATTGGTAATATGCAGATTTTTAAGTTTGGATTAGTGCTTTTAGATTTTTGTTTAGATTTTTTTTTTTGTTTGTTTATATTGGTGCTTTTGATGTCATTATATTAGGATCAATTGCCTTAATTTTTTGGGAGTTTTTTTTTTAAAAAAAAACTTTTATTCCCATTATATGGTCATACATAACCAAATATCAATAATATATTTGTAATCATTCCAATTCCACCCTATTACCAAACATGCAAAATACTTTTACCAAAACTCATATCATTACCAAGTATTTGATTCCATTCTAATTCTGATTCCCATGTGTGAACCAAACACACCCATAACTCTCCCAACTTGTGTATTCAACACATCATACCCCAGCTGATCACGTCTTACATTCATGGTTCTATATGATCCAAGTATTTTTATTTTATTTTTTATCAAGGGTTGGCATAGTGTATATCTATCATGTTAATGGGATGTTTGGTAAATATCTGTTAACTGATTGGGTTATTGGGTCTGGGTTTGATTAGTTGATAACATTAGCTGATTGTAAAAAAGATGTTTGGTAAATTAACGGTTAGCTGATAGATGATACATACAAAATGACTTTCTCTAAAAGCGTATTAAAAAAATTGATTTGAGCAAGTTTTTGAATTTTAGTGTTTTAAAGAAATAAGCTGTTACAAAAAACTAATTAATCAAACATTCATGTTGGTTCCAAGTCAAACAACTAATAATGATCAAACAAGTCAAAATTGGTTAATAGACTAACTATTTTACCAAATAGAGCCAATATGTTTTTTCCAGTTTACATGTAAAATAACTTTCTCAAAAAACTGATTGAAAAAATTGTTTTGAGCAGTTTTTTATTTTATTTTAATTTTAACGTTTTGGAATAATAAATTATTACAAAAAACTAATTAATCAATATTTGTATTAACTATTTAACCAAGTCAAACAGTTAATATTGATTAAATAAGTTAAAATTCACAGATAAGTTAATAGTAAAGTACAACAAACAAGAACATCATTTTCCTAAGCTTATTGCCAAAACAGAAGACAAAAGAAAGGATTAGAAGCTTTATCTCTAACCCTTCTGTCTCTTCAAAAGTTGTACAGCATAAAGTGTTTTGCCGTATAAATATAGTTCTTCGCCATAATAAATAAACAAATAAATAAATAAAACCCTATTAAAGGGTGACAGATTGCGCAAAGGATAAGATTTTTTCCTGCATATTAATTTAAAAAACTTTTATTAAAACCTTGTAAAAGTGTGACAATATCAAAGAACCTACGAAAAAACTAGCTATCTAAAGATTTCTCATACTTCATCCATTATTTTTATTACGCAAAAGATTCTGCAAATCCAATAACCTGGCTAATATCGAATTATACAAATGCTAAAGCTAATAATAATCCTGCTAGAATCTTTCACTTCAGCTTAAGCGAAACAAAAGTGATTATATTGTTTAATTAATTAAGGTTTACACTAATTACAATTTACAAAGATTCCCCTCATGTTTTAGAAATTATATTGTTCGCATAAACATTTTTTCTTTAGCTTTAAATTGGCATTCTTTAATTTAGGTGATAGAAATATGTTCAAAATGATTTTTCATAAAGTCACAAATAACTTGTATGCACTTAGCTTGTTCACTTAAATTATTTGGTAAGTTATATACTTGAAAAAGGCAAATTATGGACCAAGATTCACCTAGCATGGTGGGCCTTGGTCCAAAACAACATCATTTCATATTAAGTATCAACTAGTGCAATATATTCAATAACATCATCATGTATTATACACTTAGCTTGTTTACTTAAATTATTTGGTAAGTTATATACTTGAAAAAGGCAAATTATGGACCAAGATTCACCTAGCAAGCTAAGATTTGTTCACTTAAATTATGTATTATATTCATAATATTTGTTCTATATATCTATAAACTAAACCTTATTCCTTAATGTTCATACACAATTATTCCTAAAATTTCAAGATATACACAATAATATATAAACAAAATTTCATAAAATTCCACATACACACACAACAATTCATAATTGACCCACTAACTTATAAAATTAAATATATATACACAATTATTCTTAAAATTTCGAAAATATACACAATAATAATATATAAAATTCAAAATTCAAAAAATATATATACATAACCATTTTTAATTTATAATATATATATATATATATATATATATATATATATATATATATATATATATATATATATATATATATATATACACGTACGTACCTTGCAGGAGAGGCGGCGAGCGGCGAGGACGACGACTTAGGGCGACGGCGAGCGAGGCCGAGGCCGAAGACGACGGCACTGTTGCGAGCGAGGCCGAGGACGACGTTGACGTGCGGTGAGCAAGGCAGTGGACGACGGCTTAGGCGGCGGTGGAGAGCATCGGTGGCGTAGGGCGTTCGGCGGCGGTGGCGTAGGGCGTTTGGAGCAGATGAGTGAGGAGTGAAATGTTGAGTGTGAAATGTTTGGGCGCCGATCTGAAAAGTTCTAGCTAGCTTCATTATTATTATTTTTTTAATTTAAGTATACGGCGTCGGCGTTATACGTCGCCGACGCCGTATACCATTTTAATATTATTTTTTTTTTATTATTGGAGATACGGCGCCGGAGATTAATTCTCCGACGCCGTATCTACTATTTATTTTTTATTTTTTTTAAAAAATTCGAGTATACGGCGTCGGCGATATACATCGCCGACGCCGTATACCATTTTAATTTTTTTTTTTAATTATTCAATACGGCGTCGGAGATTTAACTCCGACGCCGTATCTCCTATTTATTATTTCTTTTTTTTTTTTAATTTGAGTATACGGCGTCGGCGTTATACGTCGCCGACGCCGTATACCATTTTTATTTTATTTTTTTAATTATTAGAGATACGGCGTCGGAGATTAATTCTCCAACGCCGTATCTACTATTTTTTTTTTTTTTAATTCGAGTATACGGCGTCGGCGATATACGTCGCCGACGCCGTATACCATATATATATATATATATATTTTTTTTTTTTTTTTTTTGAGATACGGCATCGACAACGTATAACGCCAACGTCGTATCTCGTATTTATTTTTTATTTATTTTTATTTAATATACGGTATCGGCCATACCAAATAACCGACGTCATATGTATTTTTTAAAAAAATAAAAAATAATTTTAAATATTTAACGTCGGATTTTCAAAAAACCGACGTTATAATGTAGACGTTAAATCCGTTTTCTGTAGTAGTGATGGTTGGTAAGCAGACACTTTAGAATCACTTTGATACTCATTCCTTAGAGTTAAACTTGTCAACCAAACACACCCTAAATTTGTACTGTATTGTTGAATAAATTCTTTAAAGGGAGAAGAGAGTAATAACGAGGACAAACCTTTATTATTTTATATTTATTTTTGACAAACCACTTTATATATAAATCAGTTTATATTTTTTGTTAGGATAAACACGTAAAAATATTTTTTATGTTACTAATGTGAAAGTCAAGCCCAAAATTTTGTACATGTATGTTTTGATTGAAATTTAAATCCGAAGGAGTCTTACTGTCTTAGTAACTATGTTGAAACCTCAGGGATAAAAATGTTAGTACCCCTAAAATATTGTCCTTACACAAAAAGAATCTCAAACTTTAATCTCCGATCCAAATCCACTCCGAGAGCCTGAAAGATAATCGGAAAGAATAATTAAACAGATAGAGATCTTCCACTTGAAGTAGTAATCACTTTCGGAGAACTTTATAAGCACTGAATCCAATTTTAAGTACTCCGTACATGCTTTGTTTTATTTTGTAAAATAAAGATGTGGAGCACATCATAATTTGAAATCGATGGACATTCCCGATAAGATTAAAAAAATTTAAGATTAAGGATTAAAAAAAATTAGCATGATAAAAAATTAGTCTAAGTCTGAAATTAATAAGTTTGATGGCTCGAACGGACTAATTTAAAATTTAGTTGGCAAACCTAATGGTTCAAGTTTATTACAAAATAAAATATTTTTTGAAAACAAATAATGAAAAGTAGAAACACGGGAAAATCACAATTTTGATCCTTCAATTGTTTCTTAATAATTGTCAATGTAGTCTTTGGTTTTCAATTTCAACTAATTTGATTATCGAATTGTTTAAAATTTTGTCAATTAAATCCTTACGAGAGACACCAGGACTATGTTGTCCAATGGTACCCGGGTTGGACTTCCACTTGGAAAGTTGTGAGTTCGAGCCTCGGTGGAGGCGTTATTAGCTCTTTGTGTTTCAGTAGGTTGAGAAAGTATATGAACAGATACTACAATGTAATAGAGCTAGTAGCATTCAAAAAAAAAAAAAAATCCTTACGAGAGACCAAATGGTGATTTCGTCAATTTTATCCTTGGAGTTAATTGACGAAATTTTAAACAATTCGATAATCAAATTAGTTAAAATTGAAAACTAGAAACTACATTGACAGTTGGGAAACAATTGAAGGACCAAAATGATAATTTTCCCAAACACTTATTATGATTATTATATTATTACAGTACAAATATACTAATTATTTTAATTGGAATTTGGAAGTGGAGGTTTTTAGATGGATTGATTAATGATGTATAAGTTTGTATTTATTATTGTTAATGCACTAGTTTATTAAAATTAAAAGTTTAGAATTTTAATTTGAAAAGAGTTAATATAAAAAATGGTCATCGACTATAATGGTTTTTATCAATTTCGTCCTAAACAACTTTGATAACATAATGTAGTCCCAGACTTTTGTGTTTTTGTTCAATATAGTCACCCATTTATTATTCCGCCCATTTGATGTTAAATAAATTGACAATTCAGTAATTTCAATATTGACATCTCTTTACTCTTAGATTTGCGAAGTGTGGAACTCCTCTTTTTTTACGAATTACTCTAAACTTACTATATAAAATTTAATTCATAGGTCTGAGAGTAATTATTGGAATAATTTGTATAGTAAAGTATTTGTCACATCAAATTCATAATTATTACATTTATCAATGTACTATATAATTAAATACAAATCGGACTTGGCCAAGCGAATTGAAACAATAACAATATTGGTCTAGCTCAGGCGGATCCACATCTTTTTTTAAAAAAAAAGTAAATTTCTTCTTCAATTTCTTTTAGTTACGAATTATTATATTTATCAATTTATTTATGTTTATTAGTTTTATTTATCAAAATGAGAATTGTGTCCTCTTGTAAAAAGTATGGACAAATATCACCTACCCATCTAAGTTCATTAACTATTGAGGGCTTTAGTAAAAAATAGTCAATTTTTATAAATATTAAATATTTGTAATATTTATAAAACTAATCCTATTATCTTTTTTTTTCTTATTTTACAATAACCATCAACGGTTGATCTAGCGAAATGAATTAATTAAATTAATTCACACTTTTTAGATGGGAGCATGTTGTCCTTGAAACCCAACATTATATATAGAGATGTTTAAACAATTAAATCACCATAGTAATATATTCTTAAGTTAAAGGAGTTGAATTATTATAAGTGGATATAATTGTCACATGATATAAATATATATTCAGAAAAATTCTAAAGTGACAATCATCATTGGTGCATCTTGCACTCGGTACCACCCCAAATTAAATGGTGAAGGTTTTGAGTTTGTATCAGATATTGCGGGAAACATTATATTATCTTCATAGTACCCAGTACGAACTAAGTCATTTTTAAAAACGTTTAACTTGTACTCAATTCAAGTGCCACCGGAGCTTTTCAACATCCGCATACTACTTTCCATAAATATTTAATGTTAAATTATCAAAATTTTAAATTTAAATTTATAAGAGAAAATGACATGTTTTTCCCTGAATTATATGCTTATAATACTTTTTCCTCCTAAATTATTCATGTATCTACATTAGCCCCCTCAATTATTATAAAAGTGACAGTTTTCTCCCCTGATATATTAAATTGACATTTCTACCCTTAAAATAAATATTTTATTTATTTTTCTTCCAAAAGGAAGAACCCCAACCCGACAAAGTATCTAGGAGGATGTAAATCATGTGCTCACTGCGCACAAGGAACCCCCCTCACTTTGAGAGGTTGCTCCCACACTGCCGCTGATGAGACTCGATCCCTGGTCATTCTTCCAAAGTTTCACCTCTGTGGCCAGTTGAGCTGCCCATGCGGGTTTCTTCAACAAATTATTGCTTATACGTAGGGATGACCACGGTTCGGTTCGAACTGAACCAGATATCATAGCAATCAAATTGAAATTTTTCGGTTATGATTCAGAACCAGAACCCAATATTTGGGTTTCAATTTATTAAAATGGTGAACTAAAAAAACTGGATCCTGAACCGTGAACCGGAGGTTCGAATCGGAAAAACTACTAGTATTAGCTTAAAATTAGAATTATAATATTTGCAAATAGTGTATGTTCTTTTTCGCATTTATTCTGATTTTCACATATAAGTATATATAACCGCAATTTAGATTGATTTTGAACCGTCGGTTCACGGTTTCGGATCCAATTTGAACTGCTGGTTCAAACTTTTTTTAAATTTTTTTTTAAAAAAAATATTCTAAATTCAACAATTAATGTATTTTATTTTTTCAATTCAGAACATGAACTGGCAGTTTCGGTTCACACTTTTAATAAACTCTAAATATCGGGTTCTGATTCTAAATTGTCATCATAACCTTTATGTCTGGTTGCTACAGTGTCTATTCGGTTTGAACCAAATCGTGGTTATAATTTGTTGGTGAAGAAAAATAAATGAAATATTTATTTTATGGATAAATATGTCCATTTAACATAACGGGAGAACTGCCACTTAAATAATTCAGGAGAAAAAAGTACTTTAAATACTCCCTCCGTCCCGAAATGGTTGTCTCATTTGCTTTTTACACGCTTTTTAAGGAATTAAAGTAAATGTTATGTCATTTCCCAATTATGCCCTTCACTTTTCTTACTTTTGGAAATAAAAGCAAAAGTCATAAGGGTAAATTGGAAAAGTAGAATGATGTTGATGTTCAATTTTGGAAAGAGGACAACATTTTGGGACAAACTAAAAAGGAAAGTAAGACATGGAAAATGGGACGGAGGGAATATATAACACGGGAAGAAAAAGTGTCATTTTCCCAATTTATAATTATCACAAGATATTATAATACTTAAGAAATGACAATTTTAAACTCTTGAACAATTCTTGGCAGACCTTGGGATCTTGTGATCCAAAAAATTGTAACCTAGCTAGTGTGAAGCTGATGAGTTTGATCAGCAAGCATTATCTAGTCTTTGGCTTTTGTGGTTACAAAAATCATTACTGCAATTCCACCTGTTCCCCAAATGACGTAGTAAGGCCACGCTTGCTCCAATATTTTATGTATAAATGCCCAAAATAGTATCCACCAAATTATAATTAATTCAATAAATTATTCTTCAATACACAAAAGATGGGTGACTATCTTGTATCTATCTCTTTCTTCTTCATCTTTCTTTTTGGTAAAATATGAGGGATACCCATACAAAGAAGTAACAAATGTGCAACCTGGTGAATTCCCATTGGCCACCCAATGGCTTTCAGGTTTAAATTAAAGAATTAGCTACCCACTTGTATTATTTTTTGATTAAATTGTTTTTATAAAATTAATTGCAAAAAATAATATAAGACAATGCTTTTTATGGATTCCTTTTGTGTCTAGATGCATTATTTAGCCCTATTTTATGCTATACGTGGCCATTACCCATGAAAACTTAGTCTCTTTTAGCTTACTTAACATCAAGCTAATGCTTATGTGATTTGTTTTTGATCCCATCATGTCACCCAATCCCTTAGCATTCTTTTTTAGTTCCTCAAGTACCCTTTTAAGTACATTGTCAATTCAATTTTATGAGAGAAAGTGTAATACTTACGAAGGAAAATGTGATATTTTTTTTATGACAAATGTAATATTTTTAAATCAAAATATAATATTAGGAGGGGAAGAGTTACTTATGAGGAAAATTGTAGTATAATATATATGACAAAAAGTTGAATACTTATGAAAAATCCGATCTGGGCATTTTATGTTGAGTTTGGTTAATTAAGATTTTTATTTATTTATTGCAACAATTAATATGTTGAGGGAAATTACAATTAAATATAACTAAAAGATAAATTAAATTAGAGTAATATATATGTTTACCACAAGGTGGCCCAATTAGGGCAAAGTGTTGGCCAGATTAGTCTTTCCATAAAAGAGGGGGTTCGAACTCCCGACCTTTCTTAAGGGACAAGAGTGCATGGTCACTCACGCCAACCAAACTGGTTAATTAATATTTATGTTTGCCTGCATGGGTAGCTCAACTAGTCATAGAGGTGAAACTTTGAAAGAATGACCAGGGATCGAGTCTCATCAGTCTAGCCTGTGTGGTTCATGTTCAGTTGAGTCACCATGATTTACATTCTCCCAAATGCCTTTTGGAAGAATTAATATTTATGTTTATAGAATACTTGTACTAGTTACTAAAAATGGTAAAAGAATATATAGTAGGCCGGTTTGATTCAAAGAAATTAATGGCATAGTGGAAAATATATTAGATATGATGCTGGATATATGTGCAGTGTGGGCAAGCAAAATCTTATATGATCTCTCTTTTAAATTTTTAATTTTATGAGAAGGGTGTTTTGGTAAAATTTGAAAAGCAAAATGGCATAATACAGATCATTCTGTGAGAGCTGAGGGGTGATCATATGAAAATGACATTTATTAAGAGATTAAAGAAAAGAAAAAGAATTGATAGATGGAATGAAGTGATTAGTAAAGGGGTTTGGTTCCAAATATAAATATGAAACAAGCCCCCCAACACATTATGTCATATAGAATTTCTTGAGGAGAGACACAAAGGTAATAAGTAAGTAAAGCTTATTACCTTATAAGATCCAAATTAAAGGGTTATATATTATAGAATATATATAATATGTCTATAGGGATGATGGTAGCAGCAGAAGAAATGATGGGGTGGGGGGTGTTAAATGAAGGGTGGAGGAAAGGGCCATGGACTGCTGAAGAAGACAGATTGCTTATTCAATATGTCAAGTTGCATGGTGAAGGGAGGTGGAACTCTGTTGCTAAGCTTCAAGGTAATATATATATATATATATATATATATATATATATATATATATATTAATCACACTTGCTTGTTATATATGTAATATGTTGTATCTTTTCTTGAAAAAATTCTATCTTTAATTGAATTTGTTGCATGTGGGTGGCTAGCTACAAGCCAAATTAAATCAAGTTGTAGCTACCAGTTTCTATTGATAGATAGGATTTCAACATATCGTATTTTAACTGTTTTTTTATAGCTTGTATGCGTCAGGATTTTGACTGAAATGCGTACTAGTTACTTTTAAAATTGTATTGTTTTTGAATAGTTCATTTAATGTTTTTATATATTTTTTCATTTAAGTCAAACAATTTCAAAGAATATTTTCATTTTCAAGAAATTTGATTTTTAACTTTTTTGTTCTTCATCTTTGCATGGATAGGGTTGAAGAGAAATGGAAAAAGTTGTAGGTTGAGATGGGTGAATTACTTGAGACCAGACCTCAAGAGAGGGCAAATAACACCTCATGAAGAGAGAATCATTATTGAGTTACATGCTAAATGGGGAAATAGGTAAGATTTTTGGATCTGATCTTTTTATCAGTTAAAAATTTTATGATCGGTAATTCGGTATCAATTATATTGATAGTAAAATAAATTAATTCTTTTGATATAATCATCATAATACATTAATAATTTATTAATTGTCTTAGTTTTGTTAATCAATTCTAGACAAACTTATATCCAAATTCGTTTTAAATAATTTTTAAATGTTTCTTACAATATATATAGTAAGCACAATTAACAAATTATATTTGCAGAAACTAGCTAAGGCTAACTGAGCATGATGAGACTCAAAACTAGACATGTGCATCACATTTAATTGTAATAAATTCTATGATGAATGATGATGTCCATCATTAAAATATTCATTAAATTTGAATTAAATCTTCATTATGGTAATGTCTAGATCACCTTGGTGGATCATGAATCACTCATTAAGACTCTAAAAAAGTATTTAAAATAAGATTATACTTTTAGAGTCTTATTTTAATGATTCGGATATGATAAGTAAAAATTTTTCTTGGTGGATCATAAATTATTTTTCTTATTTTTACCTTTTTTTAATATTTAAAAAAAAAAAAAAAAAAAAAAAAACTCTATGAAGTAGCTTCTAGAAATAAACTCAAAGCATTTTAAAAGATGTCATAATTTATTTTTTCATATGTTGATCTAATTTAATATAAATATAAATAAAACTGAAAATATAATATATATCAACTAGTGTTAATTAAGTCAGAATAAACTAAAAATGAGTTCATTCAAACAGTATTAAATGTTCAACATAGTGATAAGCAATGTTTACTGAGACTTTGTAGTTATTTGGCCAGGTGGGCAAATTATACATGGATCAGGTTCCACCTTTTATTGTGAATTCTGGTCTAAAATAATATTCAAATTGTGTACCTGCAGTTAACTATTAACTATTAAGTGTCTGCACGATCATTCACACTAATCAAGATGATTTGTCTTCAATCTATTTACAGACACATAATTTATTAACTAAAAACACATAATATGTTCACTGTAGACACAATTCTTTAATAAGGATCCGCAATGTAAGGTCGACCCTGGTCCATGGTATAACCATCGGGCCAGGTTAATTGGTCTAGTCTAAAAGCATAGCTTATATATACCAATTGTCCAATACAACAACCTTTGACTGACAAGCAAAAACTGTGTCATAGGTGGTCAACAATTGCAAGAAGCTTGCCAGGAAGAACAGACAATGAGATCAAGAACTACTGGAGGACTCATTTCAAGAAGAAGGCCAAGAGCTCTGCAGCAGACAACACCGAGAAATCGCGAGCCCGCCTTCTCAGAAAGCAGCAGTTTCACCTGCAACAGCTTCAACAACAACAACAACAACAGTACAACATTCATCAAACAGACACCAAAAAGGTCAAACCTTTGTTATTTGATGAAAACAATGAAACCAGAGTGACAGCCCCAACTGTCATCCCTCAGGGTCAGGGAGGTGTTTTTTACCCAGATCAAGATCAGGGCTTCTTCTTCTCACTCATGAATGGCTATATACCATCATTGCCAGAGGCCTTATTATCCTCAAATGATAATCAGGACTCTATCATGTGGGATGGGCTGTGGAATTTGGATGAGTTTCAGGGCAATTTCTGTGCTGTGAGTGCAGCAAATAAAATCTGCAGCCTGCAACCTATTGCTGCTCCTTTCTACTGATCCTAATAATCAAGAAATGAAAATAAATCACTTCAATTTACCCTTTTGAGTTTTGGTTTTTCTGGTCCCTTTAGTGTGAAGTTAATTAGTTGGGAGCCAAAGAAGGGTCTCAACCAATACAATGTTTGTGTCTCTTTGAGACATTATTCTGGTACTGTAGTTTTGTGACACTGTTTTGCTGTTAAAACAGCTCAGTGGTGACCACTCATGTTGTCAAGGAAGAATTATCATATGAATTAATAACCAAGCTGTAAAATTTCCTTTGCCAAATACCATCAAACACTTAAATTAGTCTTTAATATAATCACAACTTTTCTTTTGTGTTTGACAGGTGCTAATAAACTTGAACAGCTTCTAATATTAAAGAAATGATGATGTATTTTATTCAGGTTTTCTTTATGTTTGTTAAGCGATTGCGAATCAGACTACTCACATATTAGCCTATGAGTTTGTTTCTATCCCAGGTTGCATCAATCGTTACACCATGGAATAGGGTCTACCTTGTATTGTGAACTTTGGACCAAAAATTATGTGTATGCTGTTAATATATTATGTATCTTCAGTTAATAAATTATGTGCATGTAAATAAATTTAAAACACATAATTTGTTAACTATAGGCACATAAGATGTTAAGTGCATATTAAATGCCTACCGTTAACATATTATGTACTTTTAATTTATTGACATGCATATAATCTGTTAATTGCAGAGACATAATATGTTAGCTACAATACATAATGCACTATGGAACATTGTCATGTATAATTTCCCCAGGTTGCATGGAGTGACGTAATTACCCTTCCGATCTCAATTGTAATGCTTTGAGTTTTGGATCTACAATAATGAATGTTCCTGTTTTCCTTTCCAAAAAAAAAAAAAGGATAGGAAATTGAATATAAGATGTCTTATTATCAAAATTACAATTAGTCAACTACCATGTAGTATGATAGCATCCCGATTGCTCATCCAAATAGATAGTTATAGGTTCAAACCTCGGTGATGGGACTTAGATTTTTTAGACTGAAAATATTTAAGAAAGTATAAAAGTATTTCAAAAAAAAAAATCAAAATTGCAATTACATTCATAACTTGTCTCTATTTTTTCCAATGGATCTTAAAAAAAAAAAAAAAAAAAAAAAAAAAAAAAAAAAAAAAAAAAAAAACCACTAAGGCGGTTTCCTACCAAACAATGGACTTATTTGGTTAATGACGGATCCGACAAAATTTTGGCAAATTCGCCGTTTTTGGCGTTTTGACCACGTCAAAAGGCCAAAAACTTTGTTTGGTTAGTCAGCGATTTGGAGCAGCGGTTTAGAGCAAACCGCTGAAATCCCAAACGTTGCAAAGTGCAGCATTTACGGTTAGCGTTTTGGGTAAGGATTTTCCTTCCCCAAAACGCCCTCTACCATATAAAAAAAAAATAAAAAATTAAGTAATAACACAAGAGCCTAAGGCTCATTTAAATAAATGAGCCTCAGGCTCCTTTCGCCTTCCCCATTCGATGTGGGAACACATCAGATGGGGAAGGTTTGGAAATAGGGGAGTTGAACTCCTTTTATAGAGGAGTTCAACCCCCTATTTCTCTTATTATTATTGTTGTTGTTGTTGTTATTATTATAATAGTTGTTGTTGTCTTGTTATAATTATTATTATTTTGATCTTGTTAGGTAGTATTATTTATTTTTTATTTTATTATTACATAATGAAGTTAATAATAATAATATTATTATTATTGTTATGAATGTCCTTTTAGATCTTTTTACATGTTAGCCGCTAATCTAAACAGCTAATTTTATCAAACATCTTTTACAAACCGCTGATACAATCTGCTGGTCAAACTCGCTAATACAATCCGCTATTTGTGAACCGCTAATATGATCCGCTAATGCTAACCGCTACCGCTGATTTGCCAAACAAAGCCAATATAATTTAAATTCCTACTTTATTCTTACCATATTCTTTTACCACCGAATACAATTTATTTCCACCCTAAAACTTTCATTCCAACCAAACACCATGTAACTTTAATCAAATCTCTTCTTTATCCTCTCTTATCTCTTTCATCCAACTCACCCCAAAAATCCATGGGTGGTGATGCTAGTGTTGTTATCACATCAAACAATTTTTTATTTGAACATCTTAGGTAATGGATAACTTGATTTTTACTTACAAGAATAGGTATAAAAAAAATCTAATTGCATTATTTTTTTACTTACAAGAATAGGTATATAAAAAAAAATATAATTGCATTATTTTTTTTTAGAGTTCCAGTGTTTCTTTGAAATTTTTTAGTTTAATGACTTAATTATATTTTAAAAAAAATGTTTTAGAATTTATTTGACTTTTGCCATATTTTACTTTGGAATAAGGTTCAAATTGGCACTGAACGTAACCTGAAAATGCAATTAGGCCACTGAACGAAAAAAAAAAAGTGCAATTAGGCCATTGAACACTCAAAAAATGTGCAATTAGGCCACTGAACTCTCCAAACGTATGCAATTTTACCGGATAGCAAGTTACCATCAATTTTAGCAGATTACCTGCTTACGTGGCAACTTAGTTGGCATTTTTAATAATTTTTAAATAATTTTTAATAATTAATTTTAATAATAAATTTTATAAAAAATTGGAAAAAATTAAATAAAAAATAAAATAAAGTCATTTTTATTGTTTTAAAAAAATTTAATAAAAAGTTATTATTAAAATTTATTAAAAATTAAAAATTAATTAAAATTTATTAAAAATGCCAACTCAGCTGCTACGTAAGCAGATAACCTGCTAAAATTGAGGGTAACCTGCTATCAGGTGAAATTGCACATTTTTGGAGTGTTCAGTGGCCTAATTGCACTTTTTTTTTCGTTCAGTGGCCTAATTGCATTTTCAGGTTACGTTCAGTGACCAATTTGAACCTTATTCCTTTTACTTTTATAAAATTTGTTATGTCATGTTGATGTCATACACTCATCCATTGAACTCCCAATCAATTTAAATTTTAAAAGATGATAAATCTTTGTTTTACCACCGTAATTTTTACACAATGGACTTGTTTAGTTATCAGTGGTTAGCGATAGCAGATTGTGTTAGTGATTATCAGATAACGGATTGTATTAGCGGGTTGTAAAAAAAATGTTTGGTAAAACTAAGTGCTTATATTAGCGGTTGAGGTGTAAAAAGACATATAAGGACATTGCTACAATAACTATTATAATAATACGAAATTATTATTATTATTATTATTATTATTATTATTATTATTGTTGTTGTTGTTATAATAATTATAATAATTATTATAATATAATTATTAGTTTTAGTTTTGTTGTTGACCAAGTCAAAACGCCAAGTGGTCAACAACGCCAAAATTGGTGAATCCGCCAAAGTCTTGGCAGATCCACCATCAAAGCTAATATTGTTGCCTTTATTCATCTCCTCATATCAAATCAAGCCAATGTATTACTAATTAAATATTTTGCAAATGGATAACAACACAATTAGACCCTAAAACTCAAAAAGTTTTTATAAAAATTCTTTAACTTGAAGAATTATATCATAGACAATGGTGTGTAGTTATGTACCAATAAGCAATTCCTATTTTTTTCTCCTTAAATTTATTTTTCTCTTTTTTTTTTTCAAATAAAATTAGTGTATAAAAAATATATCATTAAAAAACTCAATTTTTTTTTGAATACTATTAACTCTATTACAATGCAGTATCTGCTCATAACTACTTTCTCAACCTACTGAAGCAGAGAATCAATAGCACCTCTACTGAGGCTCGAACCCCAAGCTCCCATGTGAGAGTTCAAGTTGGTGTCATGGGACCACAAGGTCGCCCCGGCCCGTGTAGCCGAACCCAAGGACTGCTCAACGGAGAGCCAAAGCTACCGCGATGTTGCCTTTCCGACCGCTAAGTGCATGACCTCCTCATATAGAGAGGAGATCAACATTGATAAGATGGCCTGGTCTTGTTGAAGCCTGAAAGCCCGCCCCGTCATCGGAGATCAACATTGATAAGATGGCCTGGTCTTGTTGAAGCCTGGAAGCCCGCGCCGTCAACGATGAATTGGGAACGATGGCGGCATCAGTATCCGCGGCGGGAGCAACCAGTAACTCCGGACACGAGACCGTTCCATCAACAAACCCCCGCAGTCCCTGACCACGCAAGAACGAAAGTGATAAGTGCATAATTGTTCATATTTATACCCCATATCTACCTTATACTTAGCCTTATTTTTCTTATGAAGTGTCACAATGATGTTCAAAATGATCCTTAGTTTGCTCATTTGACCAATTAGGCACAATGCATCACCTTTGAGTAGAAGTGGAGAATTTTGGAGCAATTTGGATGCATTTGAAGTCCAAGGGATCCAAACATGAAGCTATAGAGATGGATGCAACACTTACAAGGAAGCCTAAGGAAGCCTAAGAGTGGTGTTTTCAATGGTTTTGATCATATGGGCAAACCAAGACAAAGGTGGAGCAAAATATCAAAGAGTTGAAATTCTTGCATAACATGACCACAGCTTGGTCTTTGGACCATATCTCGACCTAGAAATATCCAAATTAAGTGTTTTATGTTCCATTGGAAAGAAGACTCAAAGGGCTACAACTCTTATAAATATATCAAAACCTAAAAGGAAGCCACAGTGGTCGGAATCGTCCTTGAAGTTGAAGTTTCAAACTTACAGTCCAAAACCAAGCACTGTTCGGTATTTTGACCATATCTCAACCTAGGAATGTCCAAATGAAAACTAGGCAATGAAAGAAAAGCAAATACAGAAGCAGCCAAGTCCATTGCACAATTAAGGTCAGCAAACTGCTACTATTAACAGAAGATAGTCATTCTTACATCTCAAATCTCCACATACATCCTAGCAGGGTCATTTCAAGATTAACAAATGACTCATGTTAAGCTACACAACACATCCCATAAAAACTCTGCCAATATGATACAACACTGCTACTTACTACTTCCTAAACAGTTTGACAACCAACCCAGATATTGCAACCAACAAGCAAAGCAACTGCAGTATCATGATTCGAGTCAGCCGCCGCTTCATCACCCTCACATCTTCCATCATAGATGCCAATCTCTCGTTGATTTCCCGTATCAAATTCATATCAATTGGTTCCGCTTCTCTGGGCAGATACGCTTCCAGAGCAGGCATATAGTCTTCTATCACAATGCGAGGCTTCCTATTTGGGCGCACCAGGATTCTAGTGGGAGGATATTCATCTGATGCATCTAATGAGCCTAGGGTTTCCATTCTGACTAGCAATATTGCTACACTAATTAGTGTGGCTATAACACAAAGCTACCAATTGAAAAGTACTAAGTGAAAAGGGCTACCAATTTCTCTTTTCAGTGACTGCTACTCTACAACATTAATATCACTCATCACTCATAACAGTAACAATGACAATACAAACTAAAAACGACAAATTTTGGTCAAAACATCAAAACCCATTACATCAATTTCCAAACAAATTAACATATGAAAGTTATAGATCAGATTGTTCAATTCCTTTTTGTAAATTTTCGTTTACTTGGAGAAGAAAAAAAAATACAACCCTTTGATGGGGGACCAAAGGAAGTAGCTAGATTGGTGAAAGGGTGTTTCTTGGATGGATGTATTCTTGGATTTGAACCCATAACTCACTCATCATTGATGACAAGAAGCTTTGAAAGAGGAATAGAATGCTAGATTACCCACCAAATTACAGAAACGAAAAAAAAAAAAAAAATGCATAAGAGAGTGGAGGAGAGAGAAGATAGAGAATACCTAGAGGCAGCGGCACCGTGAGGATAGGATCTCTGGGAAGAAACGAAATGGAAGAAGATGATCTTCGCCGGCGGAGAGTGTATTGTTCAGCTTCTTATA
Source organism: Ipomoea nil (assembly GCF_001879475.1). Lineage (NCBI taxonomy): Eukaryota > Viridiplantae > Streptophyta > Magnoliopsida > Solanales > Convolvulaceae > Ipomoea > Ipomoea nil. The sequence continues at coordinate 1,127,037 of NW_017617116.1, read as the reverse complement.
AGGAGATTCCGCTATGGGCTGAATTTTGGGCTGTTTGAATATTAGGCTAAAACTGTAAAATTATTCAGGAGAAATCTACTAAAGTAGTAGCGGCAAATTATGTGGACTTCTGCGTAGATCATAATTAAAAGTACATTATTCGTGTACTGAAGGTACATTATATAAAATAATATATTTTTAATATTTAAATAATATATTTTTTTTAATATAATGTACATTTTTAATATACTAAAAATACATTATTTGTATATTGAATGTATATTATTTGATAGTATAGTTCATACAGCTGTATGAACTATGATCCACACAATACAAAAAACATCAATGTTGATTATCACTTTAGAAATTCCTTAAAATTATATCTAACTAATCTAAAATTATATAAAAGTGTTCATGTAATCATTTGTAGTGTTAAGTTGTACATTTATAAATTCTCTTTTTTTTTTAGTACTATTAACTCTATTACAATGTAGTATTTGTTTATACATAGTTTCTTTGAAGCACAAAGAGTCAATGTTTTCAAAGTATATTCAAATGATCATTCTCCTCTTTTTACCTTTTAGATTGTTAACGCATTTAAATTCTCTCGTTAAATATAATAATTTGTATATTGTATTTATTTTTTTATAGGCTTGCAATTTTTTAATTTTTTTTTTCCTTTGTGCATAATGTATTGATTATTTATATTGCATGCTTCTCTTTATGATTTTATTTATTTTTTTTCTTTTTAAACATTTATTCACTAATTAATACGTGATATTTGACTAATATTTTTTTAAAGTAGTTATTTACAAAAATTAGTAGTTTTAAATTAAATTTGCAACCTATGCAAGCCTGCATCAATATAATGTATGTTCTAAAGAATCACGAGTATTTAAAATAATAATAATAATAATAATAATAATAATAATAATAATGTATGTTCCTAGCTATGTGCAAATTATTTTCCCTAAATTTATGAATTGGAGGTATGAACAACCAAATAGCTTTTACCTTCTCCTTTGAACATCCCCATATTTGTTGTGTCACTAATTTCGAATTTAGTTATCAGTTTATATGAGCATTTCGAATTTAATTGTTAATTAATCAACACATTTGGCCACATAACTTATCTCAATTGTTTTTAGTTCAGAATGCCATTAAACGCAGTAGGGTGAGTGAGATCTGATAAAATTTTCACAAAATAAGAACAGTTGGACTAAAAGTAGTTTGAAAATTGAAAGATTATAAAGTGTGTTTTGGATCAAAACTTTGAAGAAATCAATTCAACTACACAGTGGATTGAACCAGGAATTGAAAATGAATTACACAGAAAATGGATCAAAACTTTGAAGATGAAGAGTACTACATGAGTTTGTAGTAGCATTTGTTTCCAGAAAGAAGGATCTCATAGCCTTTCTTGCATGGACACTTGAAGTGGATCACTAAGCCCTCCCCACCTTTCTCCTCCACCCACACTGATTCCTCCCCCGCGGATGACGACGTCGTTTTCGCCTCCTCTCCCTTCTCTTCCTCCTGCATGATTTTGCACAATAAATCATGGGTTTTAAGATTAAAGAATTGAAGAAAATCAGACCTTTGAGTTGTTATCTTCTGCGGCATAGGAATCTTCATCTTCTTCTTCTTGCAACACTTGATCCCACCATTGTCTCATCTGTCCCAGTCTATCTTTCATCCTCTTAAGCCTCTGCAATTTGTCCCAGAATCAAAAAGTATTATATTATATTGGTAGTTAAGATTTTTGGATCAATTTTCAGAGAATATATAGTTATTAGTGTTAACCTTGGTATTGGGACTCCCTTGAGCGGAGCTGCTAGGTGGGGATTTGATGGGTCTAGGCGGAGAGGGGACAAGCGGCGGCCGGAACTCTAATGCGACGGTGGGGTCAGATAAAGATCTATGGAGAGGAGGGATTGGCGGCCGATCCCGAGACTCAGAATTCTTCACCGGAGATGGTGCAATCTTGGAATTCTCGGCGTTGAGTATACCCAGAGAATCAATTGGTTCGGAGAGGCTCCGGTAGAGAAGAGAAGGGGAGGGTGGAAGCAGAGAGAGCCTTTTGGGGGAGGGTTCTTGGAGAGAGGGGGATGGGCGTTTCATGGAGCAGCCACAGGCGGTGCATTTGTCGGGGGTTTTGGTGGTGGGGCGGTGTTTGGCGGCGGAGATGGGGTGGTGTTGGTGGATAGCGCCGCCGCCGGAATCGAATCTTTCATCCTCCTCTTCTTCTTCTTCTTCTTGAACGTTGTTTTCCTGAAACATCTCAGAATTGGATTCTTCTTCCTTTTCTTGTCTTTCTCGAGAGCAAATCATCTTTGGTGTCTTTATTTTCAAACTATGCAGAGAGCTGGTGAGTATGGAATTTGGGGTTTATATAACAAGAAATTCAAGTCATAAATCAACCAATTCTGTTCTTGACAGTTTTTTTTTCAGGTGGGTATTCCCCAATAACTTTGTGACATGTGGCAATAAAGATTTTTCAGAAATCTTTTGACATAACATTGGTAAATCTTTGGCCTATTCTTTTAATGTCACAACTAAGCTAGATTAATCTTAAATCTCCAAAATTTTACGAGTCATTTAAATAGCCTCTTAATTAATTTATGTTATTTGATTGCGTGCACAAGAAATTAATCTCCGCATTTTTAAAGAACCCAAAGGCCCAAACTCTAACATGGGGTACCCTAGCTTCAAAATGTTGGTAAAAGTCGGGAACTCAAAGGCCCAAACTCTAACCTGAGGTATCCTAGCTTCAAAATGTTGGTAAAAGTCGGGAATCCAAAGATCCAAACTCTAACCTGGGAAATCCTAACTTCAAGATGTTGGTGAGAGTCGAATTTTTACTTGGTCGCTAAAGTAATAGCCACTTTTACTTCTTATTAAGAGTGTGTTAAGCATATGTTGATTAATCATTAATTTTAAAAATAATGAGTAACATTTCTCTCTTTTATTTTTTTGCGTAAACAAGCAAAAAAGAGTATGTATTCTCAAAAATACAATTCGTGTATCCATTATTCATAAACAAGTTATTACCCACTTGTTGAACATTGGCTCAAATTGCTTAACTCATATTTAAGTTCATATGAAGAATTATATTATATAATAAAAAAATAAAAAATAAAATAAAAAAATAAAAAAACCTAGATTCTATAATAATGAATTGGCTCATTTTGAAAACTATAAGAATTAACTAGCTTACTTTAAGTTAATATGTCTTTTTTTTTTCTATGTCTATAAAGAAAAGAGAATGAAAGTCATTAGGGGATTACCAATTCACCATAAATGAATAAACCAAGCTATGAATTTGCTAAGGAGAAAACCACCCAATAGCACATGTATTGGTCTCCCAATAACTACATTTAATGCAACAAACTCAATCACATTGAGACAGACCGAAAAGGTTGAGAATCCATCAAATCCAACAAACTCAATCACGTAAAGTCAAAATATTTTTATCGACATTTATCAATCGAATGATATTATATTACGAGTATAGTAAATCATACAATTTATGAATATAGTACAAAAGATATTTATTCGTTGCAAGTATTAAACACTTCAAAGGATGACACATATATCCCATAATCTTGAAAACTATATTCGATCAAAGATTCAAAATACATGTACAATTGGAATGAATTGCATCAAGCAAGTCACCTGGAAAGTGTCCCAAGCAATAATACAGGGCTATCTGGAAAATCTTCATGTCCCAAGCAAAACATCAAGAAGCTAAAATTTGTATATTGAACTTCTACTATGAACACCAACCCAATTAAGCGGGTCTGCTTTTGCTCTATCACTATGAACTATGCATGGTTAAGATACAAACACATCCAGTATCTTTGGAGTTACTCTCAATGCCTCTCCTTAGATGAAGAAATCACAGGATTTCGGAAATCAAGGTGTCAGGTCAAAATTTGTGTCTAGCAACGAACGAACTTCCAGAAGAGAAGAGACCTTGTAATCTGGTTGAAATTCAACATTCGCATATTCTGGAGAATTATACCTCCCGGTTTCATCAAGCAAGCAAGCAAATGCTCCAGCCCGTTTCCCACAGCCAACCTGCAATAAAGAACATATCAATTGCAAATAATACTCAAATCATCTGCAGAACATTATTGTTTTTGTTTTTAAGGCACAAAAGCCCACAAAGCAATGAATAAAATGACTTACATCATCTTTAAGGCTATCTCCTATCATCATCACTTCATTAGGCTGAATATCCCAAGTAGCACAGATATGAAGCAATGGGGCTGGATCTGGTTTGTAAGGACGAAATTCCCTACTTAGTGCAGGGGCAAATGTCATCTGTATAAAAATACAGATCTTAAGGTTAAATCTCAAGACGTTTATCATGGAAATGAATTTTTAAAAAAACAAAATTAATAAACACAAAATATTTGCCATCCACCAGAATCAAGAAGTGGTAAATGTACAAGTTGAACAAGAAATTTTGAAGCTCACATCAAATTCAAATGCATTCTCATACCCCTAATCCAGTTCTTGTCTTTTACAGCCAAAATAAGATTTGCATCCCATATATTATATATAACCCAAAAAGTAAAAATAAATAAATATAAGCACTCGATTCCTATGCCATAATGGTGATTTATGCACATCAAAATAGAGGCAGCACCACTGAAAGTTTAACGGAAGAAACAGGCACATAGACCACTTAAGATAATAGTTAGATGATCCATAGAAAACTCTTCTCCCAAGGGAAATGATCTCTATCACCTGTATATACTGCTTTGATGCTTTCAACCTCACATAGACCAATGATTTCAAGCAACTCAGTGACTGATTTTTTCCAATGAATCTGGCTTCTTAAATATCATTGCACAACAGAGTTGGGAGGTAATGTGGTGAACGCTAAGGCAAAGTGTACAAGAGTACATGAACATATAGCAATTTGTGGATATGAAATTCAAGCAGGAAAATAACACTGTTGCATAAGTCATAACAATGCCGATACAGTAGGGCTTAGGATGAGTTAATTAGAAAAACATGCTAAATTTGGAAAATTAGGAAATATATCATAAAATTTCTGATAAGATAGGATTAACAATGAGTTAATTTTAAAACATGCTAAATTTGGAAAATTAGAAAATGCAGCATCAGCTAAAACCACTTCACTGAAGAGACAACTAACTGCTGATATAATAGACAATTAATAACCACAGAAACCTTCAATTCAGCACTAGATTACACACCATCACAAGGATCCACAGGAAACTCAACTGCCACATTGCCACTCACCAAGACTTATATCAGTGGTTTTGTGCCAAAGAGTGAGAAACTGAACTCGGTCAAACTGTAAACTGTTATCTCATTCATTGGGAAAATAAACTCAGAGGTTCATTTTTCTTTATTTATATTATAGGAACAATATCAACATAAATCAAGTATACTTTTTTCTGAGCTGGAACCATAGCAATTTTGCTAGATATAACTTTTCTTGTAATGAAGAAGGGAAAGAATTGTTTTTGCCTCATTAGTCTATGTGCAATTTTAGCTGCTGGATCCAATAGTTATTATATATGCATATCAGCATATGCATTTTACCAAAGTAATATGTGGTGTATGAATATATTTGGATATGCTTAACCAGTGAGATTATATCTAATATTTTTTAATTAAAATTGAGGAGGAATAATTATCTTTGATACTGTGAATTTGGACATAATAGTGTTGCGGTGCATTCTGAATAAATCTTGATATTATCTAATATATTTAATTATTAATATAGAGATAATATAAAAATGTTTTAAGCCTATTAAAACTGTTATACTCTCACCACTATTTATAGTTGTGAGAATAGGCGAGTTCAAATAGGCTTAAAATTTTTTGATATAACCTCTATATTAATAATTAAATATTAAATATTGAATATATTAGATAATGGCAAGATTTTTTTCAAAATGCACAGGGAAACAATTATGTCCACAAATCCACAAGATCAAAGATAATTATTCCTCTTCAAATTCAATCAAAAATCATTAGATCAAATTCAATGCTTCACCACATATTACTTCAGTAAACTACATATACAACTATTGGGCCCACCAACTAAAATTGCACATACACCAACGAGACAACAACTCATTCCCTTCTCCTTCATTATGCAATTGTGCTATTGTATGGGTCAATCAACCTATAACCAATTTCCTAATCAAGCAAATACACAAAGTAATTGGCTTAAATTAATGTAGCTAACCAATCAAAATAATTAATCCAATTAATAACATTCGCCTAATTATTCAAATAACTATTTGAGTCAATTTATATGGTCCAAGTGAAGTGTGATCCAAATGACTATGCACCTCCATCAATTCAATTAGACTTCAATTTTACTTGTACTAAAATCCAATTATCAATATCTTCAACTCATATTGTACCATCAAATTTTCAAAGTTTACACTACTACTTTGTTCCTCATATTACTTTTCTTAAGCAACAATTACACACATCAGAAGTCAAAACATTATATTGCTGAAATACTTAGTTGATTTAACAAAATATTCTTAACTATTAAGCAGTTCCAAGTATTTTCTAATACGCAGAGGACATACATAGATCAAAGAACAGTGATGCACTTCCAGTCAATTAATGTACAAGCTGCATAAGGAAAGGAAAACTCACCCCAAAGCGTTGATGAAACAAATCTACAGCTGCTTTGACATTTCGAGTAATTAATCCCCTTCTGCAAACAAAACCAAAGAATATAAATCCTCCATTTCACAGAGGGAGAAATATTGAAAATCAAACCTTCTTTTTGCAAGTACAGAACTTAATTATGGCAGATATTGAGTTTACACATTATTATGTTCTTTAAACAGTCAGCAAGCCTATCATTGCTATAAGCCAAAAACAAGAATAAATTAATAAACTACAAGTCAATAAAGTGTAATCACCAGAAGACAGGTATCATTCATGCTTCTGCAATCAGATTATACTAATTTGTAACAGAAGTTCTAAAACAACAACACTTGATTCCTTGATAGTAAGAACCAACTTCACATACACCCTTAAACATTGTACACGCACTAGTAAATCCCCTCAATACAAGCTCTGCTCAAGGAAAATATCAGGCATTCAAATTATCTTTCAGATGACTAGAAGTTATTGTCAAATCAAAGCAGATAATAAGAGTGAACACACACTACTAAGTTACACACCAAGAAAGAGAGAATTTACAGAATTATTTAGTAATTCATATTGAACAAGCTATGAGAATTTGCTTAATAAATTAGATGCCACAGCTTAGAAAACTGAACCCACACTACTAAGTTACACACCAAGAAAGAGAGAATTTACAGAATTATTTAGTAATTCATATTGAACAAGCTATGAGAATTTGCTTAATAAATTAGATGCCACAGCTTAGAAAACACCCTTAAACATTGTACGTGCACTAGTAAATCCCCACAATACAAGCTCTGCTCAAGGAAAATATCAGGCATTCAAATTATCTTTCAGATAACTAGAAGTTATTGTCAAATCAAAGCAGATAATAACAGTGAACCCACACTACTAAGTTACACACCAAGAAAGAGAGAATTCACAGAATTATTTAGTAATTCATATTGAACAAGCTATGAGAATTTGCTTAATAAATTAGATGCCACAGCTTAGAAAACTGAAACTGAGAATCTTACTTGATATTCTTGGACTCAAGAAAACCACAAAGCTCTGATGCACCTGCACTAAAATTCAAGCAATTAGAAGATGTGCAAAGAGGGAAGGGCACACACACCCATTAAGAAAATTGTATTTAACTATTCGCATACATAAATATATAAACAACTAAAACTAGAAAACTAGAAAGATGGGGCAAACCGGGCATGATTTGGAGGCGATCGAGGCCTTGCTGTTCATAATCGGCAATGATTTCGTAAGCACGCCGCTGTTTATCGGGGCTCCAGCTCTCAATGTGGTGCAGAATGTCGATGCCGGAGGGGTTCTTCGACTTGGCGGCACGGTACTCTTCTTCGCCGAGAACGGCCCTGTACATGGCCTGGAAGTCGATGACGGGAACAGTCAAGGTGCCATCCATGTCGAACACGACGCCTCGCAGACGAGCGGGCTTAGGAGCGGCGCAGGAGATGGTTGTAGAAGCGGCGGTAGAAGTTGCCATTGACGAAATTGTCCTTGCGCGACTGAAGAAGATAACGGCAGTTCTGGGGAGCAGAAATGGCATTACAGTCGGTGAATGGATCTGTGATTGGGAAAAGCGCCGACGAATGGCGGATATCGGAGAAGGGACCGTCGGCCCCAAACGCATGAACGATAAGGCAGTTATAGACAGGTAAATTGGGTGAAACTTTTCTTGGTTTTGGGGGCTAGGTGAAAGTCAATTTATAGCGTTAAATTCCCATGAGTTTTAATTTCTATATTCTCTCACTCTTACACTTTTACACTTTTATTTTTTGTCAATTTTTTATGTAGTTAGAGATGAGTTATTTTCATCATGTAAATTTCAAGAAAAAATGTCATCATCAAAATTTTAAGTAAGTAAAAAGTAAAAAATAGTATTTTTTCAATTCTCATAAAGATTGCTATTTTTTTAACTTTAAAATATATATCATATTTAGCCTTGTTGACAATTAGAAATTCTTTAAAATTAGGTATGTTTAGTTTATGGAGGTAGGCACAAAGAATGTGAATAAAAGTTAAATTTTTAAAAATTAAGTATAATATTTGATTAATATTAAATAAAAAAAAAACTCTCCATTTCAAAATTATTAAGTATAATATTTGATTACTCTTATTCAAAAATAAAAATAAAAATTCATAACCTAATTAAATTTAGATTTCAATCCAATAATTCAATCTTATTTCCTCCCTATTTCATCATTTCCTCACTTCACCATCATTTGGAAGATTCCATTGCTCCATAGCTTCTTTCTTCCAAGAGTTTGGTCACTTAATAAGTATCACACCCGTTATTACCTTCATCCTTAGTTCTGCATTGTTAATATTTATTTAAAGTAAATATTGAAATCCTTTAGACCCATTGGCCATTGCTAATATTATGGGTTTGTGTTCATAAGTGTATTGCTACCGTAGTTGTAGTATTCTTAGTTTTAATTTTTCTGAAAGATATTCGTAGTCTTAGTTATTGCTTTTATTGTGGGAATTTGAGACAACAAATGCTCGCAATTTGGCCATAAAACAAATAAAATTAAAAAATAATAATAGTTGAAGTATACTTAAATAAATTAAAAATTAAGCGGAGCACGAAACGGAACAGTTTGGGACGCCTTTCTTCCGCAATCAAGGACATTACTTGCGGTTACCGCTGCAAACATGCAAGCATGGTGTCGAACTCATCTCACCACCAACGCCCGAACGTCATCGGAACAGCCTGGGCCGGCCGAGCCACCGCCACTGCCACACGGACAGTCGGGGGTGCCGACTGCTACGGAAACCATGCCGCCACCGAGGATTTGCCGTGTCGATGCCGGATTCATCCACGAAACGGGCAAGGCCACGGTAGGTGTAATTCTACTCGACATAGGTGGGGGATATGTTGCGGCGTTCAGTGCACCCCCTCCCAGATTGTTTCTCACCACTTATGGCCGACGCATTCGCATGAAAGGAAGCTTTATCATGGTTGAAGGACCGGGGCGAGCGATCAATAGAGCTATACACAGATTGTTTGACGCTACAACGTTATCTTACTACACCACTATCTGCAATTCGTTCCTACATCGGCCATGCCATTGATAGCTACAGAGCAGCTGCGTCTTTATTTGAGTCCTATTCGTTTAATTTTATTTCTAGATCAGACAATTATTTAGCACATACTTTAGCTTCTACAACTTACCAGCATTCTACTGCTATGTATTGGGATCTTTTCCTACCTGACATTATTGCGGCTTATTTCTAATGAATTACCACTTATTTTTCAAAAAAAATATAAAAATTATACTCTTACTATGAGTCATTTTATGCATAATCAATAATCAACTAGTTATAAATACTTAATTTATCAAACACCTTATTACAAACCGTTAATATTATTACTTAGTCAAAACAATTAACACAGAATGTTATCAATTATCAACTAACACAATCAACTACTCCGTAATTGCCAAACACCCCGTAAATTGTTATATAATCTATAAACTCTAAAGAAATTTTATTAAAAAATTATTTAAAATCCATTATCCATTATATAACCTAAAATCTAATGAATGTTAATGAATGATCATTTATTTATATCCTTTTTTTTTGGTTACATTCTTTTAAACAAACATACCCCTATTGTTCCACTATTAAAACCATACACATACATCAATAATATATCTTTTTCTTCTTCAATAACAATATATACACATTACATATTAGACTTATATGTTAATTATTTTCTAAAATATAAATATCAAATTTATAAATAAATAAAAAACATCATTATTATATTATTATTATTATTTATAATAATATAAATATCTAAAATCTAAATAAATCTATGATTTTAATATAAAGTATTAATATTAGACACTTATTTTTGCACATCGCATATAGAAAACACTAGTAACATTTATGAAAGTCTATTGTTTTAAGTTTACAAAAATCTTCATTGCACCTATCCTGAGTTGTTTCTCCCGCTTATGGCCGAGGCGTTTGCGTGTAAGGAGGTCTTATCTTGGCTAAGGGCACGAGGTGAACACTCTATACAGCTTCATACGGACTGCCAAACGCTACAGTGCTACTTATCTGCGCAGACAACCCATCTCGATCATACATTGGCTATGCTATTGATAGTTGCAGAAATTACATGTCTGCTTTTACTTCATGCTCAGTTGTTTTTGTTCCTATATTACAAAATTTATTAGCGTATACTTTAGCTACTACAACATTTACTCTTACTTCGGCTATGTACTGGGACGATGTCCCACCTAACTCTATTTCAGTTTATTTATAAATATAACCACTTTGATTGGCTTTCAAAAAAAAGTGTACAAAAATATATAATTATGTTGACTAGAATTTCGCCTTTCAATTTTCATTATAAAATGTAAAAATGGGAGTATAATCTAAAAGAGCAGGTAGATAAGTAGATTATACCATGAACCAAGGTTTACATTGTATTGTGGATCTTAGTCCAAAATGACATTCAAATTAATTGTTTACTTTACAGTGAACATATTAACTACAAATAATTTAAAATTAAATGTACATAATATGTTAACTACATGTACATAATTTATCAAACATATAACATGTTAATAACTACATATACATAATATTTTAATTGTAATAAACAAATAATTTATTAATTGAAGGTACATATGTTAACTCTAAACTCATAAAATTTAAATGTCGTTTTGTACTAAGGTTCACAATGCAAGGGGAACCTGACCCATGGTATAACAATTATGTGGATCATATATAAAACAAAAGTACATTATTTAAGTACTAAAAGTATATTATCTTAAGATAAAAATACATTATTTTGTATACTATCAAATAACGTATTTTTAATATATTAAAAATATACCATCATGAAAACACATTATTTGAATATTAAAAATATATTATTTTATATAATATACATTTATTACACAAATAATATATTTTAGTATAACGATTAAAAAGAGGAGTTTTTTGCACTTTTAGTCCCACGATTATAGTGGCACTGATAGAATTGATCCACGACTTTTGAACCTTGTAATTTTAGTCCACGACTATTGATTTTTTTTGCAAAAATGGTCATTCCGGCCACTTTTCCTTCAAAATTTCACCGGGAAAAAAAAATTCTCCATTTGTAGCCGGGTTAAAATTGACATTTTACTTATCTCAAAAAATTGATATTTGACGACATACAATATTACTGGGCTACATACTACTGCCCCAGGCGGTGGAGTTCCTGGAGCAAGCAGGGCTGTCAGTAAGTGGCGGAGCGGCCGTGGCGTTCCCCGGGCTAGTTGGGTTATCCGGCAGCAGCATTGGAGTGGTACATGTACTCCGCCGCCTGGGGCAGTAGTATGTAGCCCAGTAATATTGTATGTAGTCAAATATCAATTTTTTTTCTTTTAATTTTTTGAGATAAGTAAAATGTCAATTTTAATCCGACTAAAAATGAAGATTTTTTTTCCGGTGAAATTTTGAAGGAAAAGTGGTCGGAAGGACCATTTTTGCAAAAAAATCAATAATCGTGGACTAAAATTGTAAGGTTCAAAAGTCATGGATAAATTCTGTCAGTGCCACTATAATCGTGGGACTAAAAGTGCAAAAAACTCTTAAAAAGAGCATCCATTTGTAATTACAGTCTTACAGAGTTACGGGCCCATACCTTTCAGCCCAATTCGGGTTCTAACCGTCGGCTGTTTGATTGCGTCAGCATGCAGGCTGCCGGCAGTGTCCGTTAAAACACTTAAACCCTAATTCCCCCTGTTCTACATCTTCCTGCATTCTGCAAACCTTAGACGCTCTTTAATGGCTTCTCAACCTTCGAATAGCAAGAAGAAGCAGAAAAAATCTAAAAAGCGAGCCCGAGAGGACTCTGAACTACTCGAGCATCTCGACTCACTTCCATGGAATTCTTCGCTCCCTGAAAACGATGACGCATTCTCCCATCTCTTCGGTGACGATGACCTCGGAGGAGGTACTCATATCTCCCTTTCATGTAAATTTGGTTTTGGCCATATCTTTCTGTAAAATTTGTTGTTGCTTTAGCCTTTTTGTTTCCTGATCTATTATTGATCAATACTTAATGCAGGATTTTTATCGCTGGAGGAGGTTGATGAAACAACATACGGATTGGAGATTCCAAAGTCGAGTGGAGGAAATGAGGAGCCAAAATCCAAAGGAAAGCCAAAAACAAAAAAGCAGAAAATTAGTGAAAGTTATGATGATTCCAATGGTGAGGAGGGAGATGATAAAGCTGATGAGGAAATAAAACAAAAGAAAAAGAAAAGAAGTAAGAAGAAGAAGGGTAGCCTGGTGAATAAAACAGAAGAAAATACAGAATTAACAGCTGGTTAGTGTTGTGCTGAATTTGATGTTTACTGTTTACTAAGAGTTTTAATTCTTTGGTATTTGTTGATATGAATTATGACGTGATTGATCATTTGATTGTCTATGCAAAACTTTATGGTGTGTATTGCATTGAAGATCAGTGGTTTGCCTTTTTGTTTTATTTTTAAAAATAAATTCAGAATTTTCCACTTCGTGGTGAGTGATTTGTTGAATCTATGGAGAATCATTTAACATTAATGTAGAATATTAACTGTGTATATGTTGAACTGAAGAAAAGGAATTGTACAAGACAAGTATTTATACAGGCTAGTAGAAGGGTTAACCAAGCTCTCAACCACCCATTTCAAATTCTAAATGAGTAGTTGAGAGCTATTCTCTTAACCTCCCTCAATACCTTCCAAGATTTCCCCTCAAGCTAGAGCATAGATATTGACCATGCTTAGCTTGTTACAAATGTGCTCGACCCTACTCCTACCAAGCCCTTTCGTGAACACATCTGCTAGTTGATCACCACTTTGGATATGTCCAACACAAATCAACCCTTGTTGCACCTTTTCTCGCACAAAATGACAATCTACCTCAATGTGTTTGGTTTGCTCATGGAAAACAGGATTGTTAGAGATGTGTATAGCAGCTGGGCTATCACACCATAACCTTACCGTTACCGGCACATTTACCCTTACACCAACTTCTTCTAGAATATTGTGTATCCACGTTATCTCACAAGTCACATGAGCCATAGCCCTGTACTCAGACTTTGCACTGGAGCGGGCCACAACATTCTGCTTCTTACTCTTCCACGACACCAAATTGCCTCCTACAAACACACAATATTCTGTATTCCTGTTGTAGATCTCCTATCACCTGGCGACCCGACACAGTCAGCATATGAAAATGCTTCAACACCCATGTGCCCATTATCAGCATACAATTAAAATGGTAACATTATTCATACTAAGATTGGCTGAGAAGTTATGTTGTAGAAAACCACATACCTGTATGGCTGTGTGCTTTCTCTCCATGGTTCCTACATCCTGATTCCTTAGAGAGTGTAATAACTAGAAAAGACTATTTTTGTTACTGTACTTAATTTTTATTGTTTTGTCTTGCCTTCCATATTTATTTTATTTTTCTTGTCTGAGGTAATTTTAGAGTATTTAATTGTTCCATGAATTTGCCTTTTCACTGTATTAGGTGCTGAACTTTTCGGTTGTTGAATACTGTGCAAGGTTTCAGTTCAGCTGACTAAATTTATGGTTCATACTCCAGCTAAATATGGAGTACCATTTTATATTTACATATGTTTTTCCATCTTGTCCCTTTTGGCGTCTAATGTAATTCATTGTTGTCTTGGACATGTTCCGATTTCAGTTTCCAACAACAAAAATGATGATGAAGAGGATTCAGTAGATGAGACTGAATTTTATGCATGGAGTGAAATGAGACTTCATCCCCTGCTTATGAAATCAATATACAGACTGAATTTCAAGGAACCCACACCAATACAGAGAGCTTGTATTCCTGCAGCTGCTCATCAAGGAAAGGTTGTACCTGACTACCTGTGATGCAAGTGGGGTTTGTTGTCATAAAGTACCTTGCCAATATATTAATAATTGTTGGTTATTGTAACAGGATGTTGTAGGTGCTGCAGAGACTGGATCTGGAAAAACACTTGCATTTGGTTTACCCATTCTTCAGCGCCTTCTTGAAGAGAAAGAAAAAGCTGACAGACGTATTGAAGAAAATGGGGAGGTAGATGAAAAAATAGCTCCTAGAGGTCTTCTTCGGGCTCTAATTGTTACTCCTACAAGAGAGCTTGCACTTCAGGTATGCGTGATTACAAGTGACTCCTATTAGGCTACTTTTACTCCACTAGTGAGTGTTACAATCTCTCCAGGTCACTGATCACATCAGGGAAGTAGCAAAACACACCAATATTAGGGTCATTGCTATTGTTGGTGGCATGTCTACTGAAAAGCAAGAGAGACTATTGAAAAGAAGACCTGAAATTGTGGTCGGGACTCCTGGGAGGCTCTGGGAACTTATGTCAAGTGGAGAAGTTCATCTTGTAGAGGTTAGCCATCAGTTTTTGTTTATGAAAAAGTTGAGTGCATGGAGGTGTTCATACCAAAACCTCCCTTCTTCAAAAGTAGGAAAGGATATGAAGTTTTTAGCACAGTCAGGGACAAATTAAGTTACTGATTTATTGAGATGGATTTTATACTGTATCGCTTGCTTTATGAAAATATGTTGCATGGCCAACAGTTATCCTTATTTCTTCCCAAATATTTAAAAATGTACAGCTGTATGTCTCCCCATAACCCCAATGCACAAACACAAAATGAGAAGGAACTTTTTGTCTGGTTCAAGTCACATTCTGATTAAAAATATGGTACAAATGAGTATGACTCTTGCTTTTCATGATGTAGTTTTCTTCTACCATGCTTAATAGTTAAAACTCAAGTTTTGAGAAAAATAAAAAATTTAGAAGCTTAAGATTTTAGATCAACACATCAAAATCAATGCTACTGTTGTATAGGAAGGAATGCCAGGGAAGAATTACTGATTGCCAAAGACCAGGATAAAAGACTTTGAGTTTGTTAATTTTTCTTCTTTCTTTGGGGGAGCTTTTGGGTTTAACTAGAAGGGCTCTTTTCATGGTAGGTATATAGTTATTAGATGGGATCTTATTAGATGATTTGGGCTGGGTGTGATTGTTAATTGATTATTTCTGGTACAGGGTGTTGATGAAACTGTGTGTAATGTGCTTGGTCCGTCAGCGTTTGCCATCTTGACTATAGTATACTTGTGCCAAACAATTAAGAATTAAAAAATTGTCATAACAATTACTGGAAAGAGAATCGGTCGACTGTTTTTAACTCCCTGTAATCCTATATACCATATTGCCCCAGCTATCTTCACTTGACTTTGTTCAGCATTAAAAACCTGTAGTTGCAAAGACATGCTTCTTCTCTCTATATTGCTATGGTTTCTTTTATTTAAAAACAAAATAGATATCCTTATACAAAACTAGGGTAATTGGAGTTTGTCCTTCTTTTCAAAGTTTGATTCAACATCCCATCCATACTGTCAAAATAACAAAATAATACCTTATAATTTTATCCACATTCTTTGCACAGTTAATGCTAATTTTTTAGTTTATTAATGTTGTTGTGGTACAAAGAAAAATATATTTCTAAGATATATTTTGCCATTTGTAGCTACATTCATTATCATTCTTTGTGCTGGATGAGGCTGATCGCATGATAGAAACTGGGCATTTTCAAGAGTTGCAGTCCATAGTTGACATGCTTCCCATGGCTAGTAGATCAACTGATGGACATTCTATGGAAACACAGAATTGCATAACAGTTTCAAGTGTCCAAAGAAAGAAAAGGCAGACTTTTGTCTTTTCTGCAACTATTTCCCTATCTGCCGATTTTCGGAAGAAGCTGAAGCGTGGATCACAAATTTCAAAGTCTAATGATGAGTTGAATTCAATTGAAAATCTTTCAGAGAGAGCAGGAATGCGAGCAGATGCTGCTATTGTTGACCTAACAAATGCATCAATAATGGCAAACAAGCTTATGGAGTCATTCATTGAGTAAGTTATAGTGCCCAATAATGCTTGCCATTACATGTTCTCCAACAGGAAAAAAGAGAGAAAAAACTGACCTGCCCAGCTTTGTATCGGCTTCATCTAGCATTGGCCTGTATTTTCATGTTGGCTGTTGACTTTCTTTTCTACTTTCTTTTTAATGTTGCTACTTGAACCTCATCAAGTTGTTTATGTCTATTGGTCAAATTTGCTACTTGCATTCCATTGACTTTATTCTCGTTCACTATTTAAATGTTGCACACTTGCATTCCATCATGTTGTTTGCATATTTGTCAAATTAATTACTGTTTTACATAATTTACCTTGACCACCTTGTAGTTAAATATTGTAAATTTTGCTTATGGTCTAATATGTCTGTGTTTACCATTTAAATTTCTTATGATACACTTAATAAATGAAAAGCCTTGGTAAATGAATTAGTATAACCTCAAGATTTTTACCCTTCTGTCGGAAACATAATATCAGAAGGTGTATTGTAGTTTATTGTATCTAAATGTATACTAGACCTTGACATTTGTAATAGATCTATTCGTCTGACCATATAGGATACAATATTTAAAAAAATGAGTCTGTTACCATGGTCCTTGTATTGGTTTTGCTCACTTAAACAATGGTCATGAACTCTGGGTGCAGGTGCAGGGAAGAAGATAAAGATGGATATTTATATTATATCTTGAGTGTTCATGGGAAAGGGCGCACAATTGTTTTCTGTACATCTGTTGCAGCATTACGCCATCTTGCCTCAATGTTGCGCATCCTTGGCATCAATGTTTCGACACTTCATGCCCAGATGCAACAGCGGGCACGACTAAAGGTTAGCTTTTTCGTGATTTATTTCCAGTTATATGTGCTATCAGCTGATATCTCTTATTGATGGCGGATGGGAAGGGGAGAGGAAAGGAATAGAGAACAGGGGAGAAGAAATAAACGAGAGTAGGGGGGAGAATGTGGAGAGAATCAATTATCAGAAATACAAATAACAAAAGACCTCTACGTATATAGGCCATGGAAGTTGAGCCATTCAACATATTGTTTTTGTAGATCTTCTCATTTGGTTCTTACTCATTATTATACAGGGAATCGATCGTTTTCGCTCGAATGAAAATGGCATACTTATTGCTACTGACGTCGCAGCCAGAGGCCTTGATATTCCCGGTGTTCGAACTGTTGTTCATTACCAGCTTCCACATTCAGCTGAGGTAAGTTGATATTTGCCTAATACATATGCACTTTGATATAATTTTTGTAATCTTTAAAAATGGAGTTATTTGGGTAGGTTTACGTTCATAGAAGTGGAAGAACTGCCAGAGCTTTCTCTGATGGGTGTAGTATTGCCCTAATCTCTCCAAATGATGCATCAAAGTTTGCTTCCCTATGCAAATCCTTTGCTAAGGTAATTCTTCTTGAAAAGTAGATTGCGTTTATTTTTCCTAATAGTAGGGCCTTAGATTCTAGTTGAACAAAGTTGAGTCCTAGTAGGATTTAAGATAAAAATCTTACCCTATCAAGATTTGTTTCTCTGAAAGATTTAGCTCTGGTTTTTTACATTAAAAATAATATAATATTTCATTTTGTGCTTGATGCTAATTTTATCTCACTGAGTCACTGCAAATGAATACTTCTTTTTCTTGACTTCATAATTTTGCCTCCCTCAGTCTTTGAGGTTTCTTCTTTTGTCAAACAAAGAAAAACAACTATCAAAAACCAAAACAGAATCTGAAGTGTGGTGTTTTCATTTTTATTTTTATTTATTTATATATGTATATTTTTTTATTTTGGGTCCAGGAAAGCTTCCAGCGTTTTCCTGTAGAGATATCATACATGCCGGAGGTCATGAAACGATTATCCCTTGCACGCCAAATAGACAAAATTCTTAGGAAAGACTCTCAGGTGATATGTTGTGGAAGGCCTATAATTCAATGTTCTTATGAGGCATCATGTTTTCAAACCCTGTTTCTAACATTTGTTATGTATCTTGGCTTTTAGTGTTTATTTACTCTCATATATGCTGTCTAATTGCTTGATGCTTTTAGACTTGGAACTCGAATTCCCACTCACGTATAGTTGTTTCCAACTGATTTTTGCACCCCTCCCCCACTCCCTCTCCTTCAAAAAACACATGCACAAAATGCTGAATTCTCTTATTGTCCCTACTTCCAAGTTCACTGCTAAGGACTGGAGTTTATTGCAATCATGTTGGGCTTTAAAATAACTGAGCTTTTACTTGATATTTTCAGCAGTATGTATGCTTTCTTTATCAGCTCCTCCAGCATATTTCTGTTTTAATTTTTAGAAAGTTAAATTTTTTCTTTGCTGAATTCTCTTCTTTAAGGATAAGGCCAATAAAACTTGGCTTGAACGACATGCTGAATCAGTTGAGTTGGAATTGGAGAATGATGATAGTGAGGAGGAAAGGGTAAACAATTTTAAACAAAAGAGAGCCACTTCTTCTCAATTAAAGAACCTGCAGCAGGTCTTCTTTTACTCTCTAGTAATTTTATAATACACACAAAAACACAAACACAAACACAATATTTTAACTTTATATTCATTTATTTTAAACTGCAGGAACTGAAGTCTCTTCTTTCTCTCCCATTACAACCCACGACATTTTCAAATCGCTTTTTGGCAGGGGTGAGTTTAACCACTTCTATATTTTCCTATGTTGACAGATTGGATTCATAGTTGAGTCTTATTACGTCTATTTTTTTCAGAAATTTGGTATGCATCTTTCTGTATCATTTGTAATCTTGTTGTTTAAATCTTTTTCAGGCTGGGGTTTCTCCTCTCCTGCAGAACCAATTAGAGGAACTAGCTAAGCTGAAACAAGGCAAAATAAGTAATACTGTAGACGGTCAAAGGAGGAAACTGGTGGTTATTGGGCAAGATTGTGTGGAACCTCTCCAGGCACTTCGAAGTGCTGGTCCAGAGGTATTTTTGCTTGTCTATCTGTGTCTAATCTAGTTGTATATATGGCCAATTTCTTTAGGGAAGATCATTGGGCATGCTTGGTGAAAGGCATTCTGAAGAGTGGAAAGTTCTTTTTTGCCATTTGTGCATGCTTGTATGAGATGTAGTGAGCTCTTGATATTTGTGGGATTAGTCAACCATGTATCTGTATCTATTCATTAATTCGTTATCCCATGTATTAGAAAATGTATATTTTGATACAAGGCTCAGTTTTTTTGGTTTCTACTCTTAGGTACATCTGGATTTGAAGGAGATTGCAGAAAAGCGGAAAAACATAGACAACATAAGGAGAAAGAGAAAAGAAGCGAAAAAACGTAATTCTGCTCACCTCCAATCATTGAACCCCCTTGAACCCCCTTGTCGTCATATTTGCATTGTTTGATAATGTAGATGCTCTTATCTTCACCACAGTACTATTAGACACATTTTCTTCACTTCAACAGGTCAGCGTGAGCAACGTCGAAAGCAGAGGAAAAAGTCTAAAGGTGCAAACGACTGAATGAGTAAAAATCCACGGGGGACTTCAAACCCAAGAGCTAACAACATAGAGCAATTGGCCAATTTTGTAGCAGTACTAATCATAAGGTGTGGTGTATCCTTTCCTAATGTTATATTGTTACGAGTATTTGTCTGCCATAAATGGTGAAGAGTCGATTTTTCCGATATGTAAAATGTCTTTATATGGGTGAGTTAAAGTGTGCTTCACTTATTTGTCAAACTTATTAATTTATGAAGGGGAACTTGATGATTGATTAAGTAATTGAACAACATATTTAACGTGTTTTTAGTTTATTTAAACAAATAATTCATAGGACCTATGAGCGTAAACCGAAGGATTTTAATATTGTAAACTTGTGTAATTAAACAATTTGCTTTTATGGTTTCAAACTCCACAGTACATACTTACATAGTGATGTAGAAAATAAAATCTTAGCTAATTGACAACATAAGACTTAGTATCACTTTTGGTCTTATGACTATTGAGGTCTTGTTAATCTATGATTTTAAAAATTGTCAATTTAGTACTTAAATTGTTCAATTTTTATCAATTTTGGTCACTTCGGTCAAAATTTACTAGAAAATATTAATATGTAAAATAATGAGAGTATTTTAGTCTTTTTACTTCTCTCTCTTTTTTTTTTTTTCCTTTAAAATATCTTCGTTATTTTACCTATTAAATTTTTTCAGTGAATTTTGACAGGTAATTTGGCCGGACTAAGGCCAGAGTGATCAAAATCAATAAAAATTGAATAGTTAAGGTACTAAATTGACAATTTTAAAAGTCGTGTATTGAAATTAACAAAACCCCAACAATCATAGGACGGAAAGTGAAATTAATTATTTGATTAAATGCGTCTTGCCAAAACAAATAAATAGTTGGAGAGAAAACTCAATAAAAAAGCAATGCAATCGGACGAAGATTCAATGCAAGTTGGTGCAATCCAATAGAAATTTAGTGCCAGTTGTGTGAACTAAAAAGCTTTCAAAATCTGTGGAGATGGGCTCTCCTATGACCTATCTTCAAGAAATGAAATGAAATACCCACTAAACATATGCAATTACTCATTTCATAATGTTGCTGTTGAAAAGTTTCTCTTATGAAAATGATGGATCATTCTAATTGCTATATTTTCAATTGATAAAAAATTTTGATCTTTTTTTTTTTTGAACATTCAATTCTCACATTAAGGCTTTGTCTAGCTAGGAGAGCAAGTAATTTTATTGTACGATTAGTCTACCATTTCAATAGCATCATATTTCATTTAAATAACTATTTGAAGATCGACCCTCAACAATTAGAAATTTACAAATAATATTTCAACGAGCAAATTTTACTTTTAGTCATTAATAATATGACATTGTTACATTTAATTATGCTCTTTTAATTTTGTCTCTTTAAATCCTTAACTTTTACTTTTATTTGTTAGCCATAGTTAGTCCTTCTCATTCTTAATTTTTATCATTTTACTATTTAATAAAAATGGTTAATATGTAATTTTATAATTCAAACATCTTATCCCAACATGCAATTTCTCTCTCTTGTAAATAATTTTAATTGAATTATAAAATTACATGTTAGCCATATTTATTAAAAATAAATGATGGAAAAATTAGAATCAAATATGTAATGTGGAAAAATTTTAAAAATATGACTAAATGTGGCAGTACTACAATAGTCGAGAACTAAAATTAGAATTTGCTCTATTTTAACTATAAGAAGAGGTTAAATATATCTTGATACTAATAACAGCAAATATTTTATGCCTTTTTTTTTTTTTTTTGGTAAGGATTTTATGCCTAATTTACTACTACCAATTTAATTTATTGTCATTTGTTGATATCAGTTATAACTCACAAAATATATATGACCATATACATTGTGCTCAATTGACACATCTGTCCCTCTCATTGAAGGAAGGTCAAAGGATCAACCTTAATAATATTATCTTGTAATAGAGAATAGTGGGTGGGATTTTTCCCTTAAATAAGGTGTTAATCATAATTGGGTATTTAAGTAAGGTGCTTTTGTCATAATAAAATATTAATTATTTGATATTAGGGTAGAATGAATAAAATTCTAATTTATTATTTAGTAACTTGTACCCCTAAAATAACTCTATTACGAGTAATATAGAAATTTTAGAAAAAAAAAAAATACTAAAAAGGATTCTAAAGAGTATTCTATATTTACAAATTTAATATTTGGTATAAGATATTATGATTGTATGAATATGAATATGCATAAATATTAAATAGTACTCCAAAGAAAAATAAGCCAATGTCTGTTTGCCAGTTGGCAAACAGCCAAACAATCCCAGGAATCTCTCATAAATTGGAATCAATGACCACCTTTGGGTATCTATTTTCCATTTCCTTGTTCACCCACTAGAATATTCCCTCCTTATCACCTTCTATTCAGCCATGGCCGCGGCTCTAAGCTGCTCAGCCGACCAGCTGGCCCCACTCCTAGGATCCAACACCACCGACGCCGCCGCCTACATCTGCCAGCGCTTCTCCGACGTCTCCTCCGCCTTCATCGGCGCCGGATTCGCCATCGACACCACCTACCTCCTTTTCTCGGCGTACCTCGTCTTCTCCATGCAGCTCGGCTTCGCCATGCTCTGCGCCGGCTCCGTCCGCGCCAAGAACACCATGAACATCATGCTCACCAACGTTCTCGACGCCGCCGCCGGCGGCCTCTTTTACTACCTCTTCGGCTTCGCCTTCGCCTTCGGCTCCCCCTCCAACGGCTTCATCGGCAGCCATTTCTTCGGCTTGAAGGATGTTCCTACTTCCTCCTTTGACTATAGTAACTTTCTTTATCAATGGGCTTTTGCAATCGCCGCCGCCGGGATCACCAGCGGCTCCATAGCCGAGCGGACGCAGTTCGTGGCTTATCTTATCTACTCGGCTTTTCTCACCGGGTTTGTTTACCCGGTTGTGTCTCACTGGTTTTGGTCCGGAGATGGATGGGCCAGCCCGATTAAGGCCTCTAATTTACTATTCGGTTCTGGGGTTATTGATTTTGCCGGCTCGGGTGTGGTCCATATGGTGGGTGGTATTGCCGGGTTATATGGAGCCCTAATCGAAGGCCCGAGAATCGGCCGGTTCGATCAATCAGGCCGGGCCGTCGCTTTGCGTGGCCATAGTGCATCTCTAGTTGTGTTAGGAACTTTCATGCTGTGGTTCGGTTGGTACGGATTTAATCCCGGTTCATTTAACAAGATATTTGTCCCGTACTCAAGTGGGGCCTACTACGGGCAGTGGAGCGCTGTGGGCCGGACTGCCGTGACGACAACGTTAGCCGGGTGCATGGCGGCGCTTACGACCCTTTTTGGAAAAAGGGTTTTGTCAGGGCATTGGAACGTTACGGATGTGTGTAACGGGCTCTTGGGCGGGTTCGCCGCCATCACGTCCGGATGCTCCGTCGTAGAACCGTGGGCTGCGATCGTTTGCGGGTTTGTGGCGGCTCTGGTCTTAATCGGATGCAACAAACTGGCGGAAATCTTCAAATACGACGATCCATTGGAGGCGGCGCAACTGCATGGCGGTTGTGGAGCATGGGGAATCATTTTCACGGGCTTATTTGCCAAGAAGAAGTACGTGAACGAGGTTTACCCTGGTGTGCCGGGTCGACCATACGGGTTGTTAATGGGTGGCGGTGGGAAGTTACTGGGAGCCCACATAATCCAGATACTCGTAATATCGGGATGGGTAAGCATTACAATGGGTCCCCTTTTCTACATTCTTCATAAGCTAAAACTTTTACGAATCTCCCCCGATGACGAAATGGCGGGTATGGATTTGACCCGCCATGGAGGGTTTGCATATTACCATGAAGAAGATTATCTCAAGCCTGGGATTCAAATGGGGAAAATTGAATCCGCTGCTTCAAGTTAAATAATTTATTTGGATTATTATTGTTTACAAATACTATACTATATAGTAACAATTAGTAGTGTACGTAAATTCAGAGAAAATGATATTGAAGCTCTTCCATATATATGAAAAGTTTTAGATTAATAATGGTTGGTTGATTGAAAGAAGATATTGTAAACATGAGGACAAGGTTTTCTGATATAATTTGTCATTTCCCTTTATCTTACCATATTGTGGGAA
This sequence comes from Ipomoea nil, assembly GCF_001879475.1. NCBI lineage: Eukaryota > Viridiplantae > Streptophyta > Magnoliopsida > Solanales > Convolvulaceae > Ipomoea > Ipomoea nil. The sequence goes on along the minus strand of NW_017617116.1, from coordinate 1,102,844 downwards.
CAAACACTTTTCTTCATTTTGTCGTCTTGTTTTTTATTTTTAAAAATAAAAGTTACACTTTAAATTTTCAAATTATGCACTAATGGTCAAATTCATAAGACTCGGGTCCTTAACTATGTAATAACCTCCTTATTATAGTAATACTATTATCCCAATATAGTGGATTTTTTTCCCCAAAATATTGCATTTTAAATTTTGTTTATATAATGTGATGTGATATGTTTATTTTATGTTTATTTTAATTGCATTTTTATAACTATCATTATTGATTCAAAAAAAGTAAAATACTTATTGCGTATTTTGTTCACGTACAATATGAATTTTGTGCAATAGAAATCCTATTCTATTGTTTTGTTAATAGATTCAAAAATGATGTTTCAGTATTTGGTTGGGTTAAACAATAGACCTGGAATAGACCTATAAAAGACAAAATATTCATACGTTGAACATTAGATATATTTAAATATATAAATAAATATGTGCACACACATATAAATACATAATAATATTTCCAAAAAATCAAATAACGGAATAGATATATTCTAAAGAATACTATTCCATTTTAAACTTTTTTTAAAGGTATTTAAAACTTATTTAATAAATCAAACATGCTGAACAAATGCTTACCGTAGAGAAAATAATTTGCTTGAGTAATGTTATAACCCCTCTTAAAATTTTTCTCTCATGATGGTATTTTTAATATTTTGGCTTTGGTAAAGTAGTTAGCTTATTAGTCAATTTTGGCTTATTTAACCACTATTAGTTATTTGACTTTGTTAAACAATCAATATGAGTGTTTGATTAATTAATTTTTTGTAACAACTTCTTACTCCAAAATGTTAAAATTCAAAAAGCTGCTTAAAGTAACTTTTTCGATTAGTTTTTCACTTTTTTGAGAAAATCATTTTGCATGTAATCAACTATCAGCTAATAACTAATTTACCAAACATTTTTCTATCATCAGTTAATGTTATCAACTAGTCAAACTTACTAACCAATCAACTAACAACTATTTGCCAAACACCCCAAAGTCATTTTGCATGTAATTAGATAATTTACCAAATATCTTTCTATAATCAACTAATGCTATCAACTAATCAAACCCAATAACACAATTAGCTAACAACTATTTACCTAACATCCCTTTATTGTTAAGTAAATTCTTAAATTAAAAAAAAAAAAAAAAACTCATAAGAAGATCAATCAATTCATAGCACTTAATATATGAAAAAAAAAATTATTATCATGTCAGAAATTAAACTTTAACAGAGAAATTCAAAAAGGAAAAATAACATTTTTATTTATTGGGAGCTTAAAAGGTGGGAGTAAAAGTCATTTGTAGAGGAGGGAATCTTGTGAATGAATTGATATATAGAGATTGTGATTGTGATTTCGGATATTTTTAGGCAAGAACGGAGCTTATGCATTGAATACGACATTGTCGATATCTGCGTGTTTTTTTTTGTTGTCAATAACTAATTTGTATAGAATGCTATTGAAACGATCAATTTCTTCTGAATAAGTCAGAAACGCATTTTTGCTAATTAAAATTCAATGTCTAATCTCAGTTGTATATTTCTAAATCATCTCATTTTATAGCAGTTGCTTAACACTTGCATTTTACTAAGTTCTGCGGCAAGGAAATTAGTTAGCATTTACACGTTTTGATCCAACAACAAGATGTTATTCGTAACAAGTTCTTTTTTTGCCTGGTTCATTTTAAATGAAATTAAACAAAAGTTTGAATTTTAAATTATTTCAAATTTAATGAATTGTTGAATGTTGAAGACTTATAATATATATAAAAAAAAGGAATAAATTAAATTTTGAGAATTTGTCATATCTCACCTCCTATTCTCTTTACTTTTTGGGAAAATGCATATTTAAGAGGAAATTTCAATTTTGGTCATATAACTATAAGGGTCTTGTTAATTTTAGTCCCTGACTTTTAACAGTGTCAATTTAGTACCTTAACTATGCAATTTTTGTCAATTTTGGTCACTCCAGTCAAATTGCTGGCCAATTTTCTCCGAAAAATTTTAATTGTTAAAATAATGAGGGTATTCTGGTCATTTCACGTCTCTTTTCTTCTTCCCAGGCGAGTTTATCCCTTCCTCTCTCGTTTCTAGCGATTACAATGAACTAAGATGATGCCGAAAGGAGGCTTGATGATATTAAAGATAGGGTTTACAGAGAGAAAGAACGCCGAAAACGGGAGAGAAAGGGATGGACTCGCCGGAGAAGAAGAAAAGAGGGTTGAAATGACTAAAATATCCTCATAATATTTTAACTATTAAAATTTTCCGGCGAAATTTGGCCGGAGTGACCAAAATTGACGAAAATTGCATAGTTATGATACTAAATTGACACTTTTGAAAGTCAGAGGCTGAAATTAACAAGACCCCTATAGTCATATGACCAAAATTGAAATTTCCTCACATATTTAATTCTTCACTTGTACATATCCGGTTGTTTTAATGTTTTTTTTTTAATTTTTTTTTTTTGAATACAATGCTTTTTCTTTTTAGTTGTTTTAGACTGCATACATTCTTAACTTTTTAACAAAAAAAAAAGAAGAAGAAGAAGCAATTATTATTATTATTATTATTATTATTATTATTATTATTATTATTATTATTATTATTATTATTATTATTATTATTATTATTATTTCATTTTCCCTTTATCTTATCCATCTTATTTCCTTTTCTAATTCTTGCTGTGTATTCTTGCCCCCATATTGTCATTTACAGAACGTTTGGTTGGGAGTAAGGAATTATGGTGGAAAGGAATTGCAATTCGGTAGAAAAAGAAAAAAGTGAGAATAAAGTAGGAATTCAAATTACATTGTTTGGTATGAATGAATAGAATTATTGGGTAGGGAATTAAAGAAGTGATATAAAGACTAAAATGTCCTTGTGTAATAATAATAGTAGTAATAATTAAGGGTACTTTTGTCCTTTCATCTCTTTTTCCTTTTCCCACAACCACCGAATTGGAATTCATAGGGGGGTGCCCATGAATTGCAATTCAGCAAAAGGAAGGAATTGCAATTCTGTGGAATTGAAATTCTCTCCAACCAAACGGCTTAATTGTGGCTTCCACTGAATTGCAATTTAACTACAGCCAAATTACGCGCAACCAAACATGCCACAAGCAACGGTGCATGCTTGAAATTCAAAATTGAATACGTTTGCCAAAAAAAAAAAAATCAAAATTGAATATCGATCGGCCAATCATAGCAATCGTTACGTGGGTGTTTTCCGTTAGCTAGTTGTGGAGTATATGAAATTGAAGTCACATAAATGAGCCATACGTTGCAACCAACCATTGTGGTCACTTTTCTTTTGAAAATATAATATAAAATTTGAGTTAATATTCAGTCATGTGGTTTTATTCAATTTAGTTCTAAATAATTTTTTGTGCTCAATTTAATCATCGATTTTGATGATTTTACATAATTTAGTCTTTTGTCAAAAATTCGGTTAGTTGATTGTTAGAAATAAAGTCATAATGATAATTTTTCATCCTTCATCCCAAATTCTTCTTCCCCTTATTAAAATTCACACAGAAATGCAAATAATTCATCTTCTTCCCCTTATATATATACACATTCTTAGGTGATCTCAGTTTCGCTGACTAATCCTAAATCCACAAGACCCGCCCTTAGAGCCACTGCAGAGGTAAATCAAGAGTAGCTTAATTAGTGCATCGGTCAGACCCTAGTTTTCATGCGGGCACAAGGAATTTAATCCACGCTTTCAATTGGGCCATTTTCTCATTCATGTTTCCAGTATGATTCGAACTCCCACTACTGCCATCAATCGTGGCATCAAGTCAGGTGACGAACCAGTATGTTGATTCCCGAGAGCAAATTTTGATTATATTACTCAGCAGCCGGCCAGTAGGATGATGGTTGTCATGGTATGATACATATGCACGACCCAAAAGCAAAGCAAAAGACAAGTCTTTGTTATATATATAATATAATGATACATTATGCTCCAACTTTAAATTGGCATGAACTAAGATTCAATGCTTGTTAGAAGAAGCAAGAAGGTGATTGGTTTTGCATCAGCGTCATCCTTTTACCACTCATAAAGTTGGTAGTATCTTTTTGACTCTTGAGGATAAAGTGAATTCTAAGGATTGAAAAGCCACTTTGGGTAAAAATGGGAGAAACGATTAGCAAATCAAATGCTGTGATAAAGAAATTAAAGAGTAGATTTTGTAATCCAAAAAGCTTTTCTCTGTGTTTGTAAGTTGTTAGTTACATCATATTTAGATCAGAAGATCAAATTAGTCTTAATATACCCAATAGCATTGCATCATGGAGCTAATCTTTAGTCAAATACAAGAATGAGTAATACACTCCCTATATTTCTCTTGAATACAAAAAGTTAGAATAAGAATAGAATCTATGAACCCAGTTTTGGGAATTTTTATGGTGCAAAAAATATTTTAAGCCCAGTTCAAATCAAAATGAGGCTTACTGGTGTGGATACTATGTCCTGATGAATTACAGGAAAGAACTTTAGCTCTGTTGTCAGTGAAACCACATCAAAGCAGACTAACTATAGCATCTTAGTCCATGAACTCAAGAACGGGAAAACGGCAATCAGCAACCTTAGCAACAAGGGTGCGCCATTTTCCCTCCCGCTCCTATTCAACTTTCCTTTCTCTGTAGCTGTCCTCGACGGTCCAACTGATGGTTGAGGCGGCTCCATATTAAAGTCCCTTCTTTGATCTAGTTCGTCCCAACCACCGAAAGTAGGTGCATCTTGGTCGTTCCTACTAGGGGAGTCATAAACTCTCGTGGTCCCTGGTCGATAACCCGTCTTTCCGTTTCTAGTGCTTGGCCTTTGTCCTTTTCTCCTGACGTTATTGTTTATGGGAGTGCGGTTCCGGGGCCTCTTCTGATTCTTGCGCCTTGGTTTGTTTTGTGCCAAGCCCCACAACTTTTGAAATGAAAAGGTAAGCACTGATTGCCCTACGGGAAGAGCTAAGGCCATAAGGAAAGCTTTAAGACCGCTAGAGATCAGTATAGACAAAATAATCGGTGGAAATGTCCAGCCATAGGACTGGAAAACCTGCACTGCCCAATAAGGAATATTTGTCAATTGCAAGAAAAAACATGTGCTCCATCTCAACTAAAAGCTTAAGCTTATAGTTGGATTGCACATTAATGGTTATATGCTCAACAGTAAGAAAATTATTATATGATGGCCTGTTAATTTAAGAAAGCATTAGAGCAGAGAAGGAAGATAACAAATTGCATTCTAAATGCATCTATATCATTTTACAACCAACAAGAAACTAAATTAGCTTCAAACATGCATCACACTATAATTAGGCATTTGACAAAAAGCCCACACGGGTAGCTCAATTGGTTCCTGGGTGGCAAATTGTGGGCAAGAATGCAGGATCGAGTCTTGGTAGCCAAAGTGTGGGAGTTTCACCCTCTTGTGGGGGTGGCTCCTTATAGGCACCAAGCACTGGTCCTCCCAACTAATGGGCCGCTGAGTCACCGTGATTTACCCCCTACAATCCTGTCGGTTCGGGGTGTGGGGTCCCCGGGGCGAGGGCTTTCGCCTTTTGTGGGCAAGGTAAGTTAACAAAAGCGGTTGTCCTCTACTCCTATTAAATGCCAGTTGGGAAGTAATGAACAGGAAAAACAAGCAAACTTGGGAAGATATTAGCTTCTAGAGGCATTTACAAGCTTGAGATGTTTCACTCTGATGCATCAAAATAGAAGAAGAGGTAAAAAGTAATATAGGGTATTAGATTAGGTCCTGGATGTGGTAGAATAGGATGATCTAATCCCCTTAAGAAAATTCCCATCTATCAAATTAATCCTGTTCAAACATGTCGCACAAATTACATATGTAGTCCAAGCAAAGGATGCCATTCATAGCAAGCAAAAGCCAATGACTCAAACATTATCATTTTTCTACCCTTTTCTTCATCTTCTTCACAAGCAATGGGACTCCATTAATGGCTTCCAAGCAAGCTCAATAATGAACATGTACTACTATATCAACATAGTGGAATCTTTGGCTATAGCAGGAAGCTAAACTGAGAATGCAATAGGATGCGAAAACTTAGTACTATACTAATACAATAATGCTAACTATAGGGAAACTTCAAAAGCAGTTAGACCATAAGTTTGAGATTGACTGAAATCATAATCAAAGATTCAAAGTAAAGGTTCACACTCAGCTAGAATGATAGTACACCATATAAGTTTACTACTACACTGCATATTGCCGAGTAGTTTGGAATTCTCAACCTACTGACAAAATTAACATACAATAACTCCTTCAATATTAGATAGATTAGCTAAATAATCAAACCCCTTACCGCAAATAAAGTACCCAGAGAACTCTAATCTCCCAAGCCAGTAAAACCCATTGCACAAAATTCAAACTTTGCACTAAATAATCCAGAATCAAACTGATACTTAACAACCCAAAAAATTGAAAACCTACAATGGCAAAGAGGGAGTAGTATAATTCAGAGAGGGATAAACAAATAATGGTACCTTAAGAATCCAAATATTATCAAGAAACTCATCAATAAAATCAGGGAAGCCTCCTTCTCCATCATCATCATCTTCTTCTTCATCCTCATCTCCGTTAAAGTTGAAATTCTGGGTCCTGAAGGTCTCAGCATTGGAGTCCCAGCGGCGAGACCTGCAGAGTATGAGCGGATGCAGAATAAGGTGTTTCGGCACTGCAGAGTTGCGGAGGTGGTGAGGGATGAAGAGAAAAATTGGCAATCGGTGAGATTTTGGCGTAGGATGGAGAAGAAGACCACCGCCATGAGCAGCGGAAGTGGTCTTCATTTGAGTATTCTACATAAGTTCCATTTGCCACGTTACACTGCATTATCCTCTATCTATAACCGCTTCTTTTTTAGGCTTTGTTATATTCATGGTGTAACATGCCTATAGAAAAGAGACTCGTTTCAACAATACTCAGTAGACAACGTTTTTTTAACCGTTATCTTATATAGAAAAGACAATGATTAAAAATCATTATCTATGTGTGTGACTTTCAACAACAATCAATAGACAACGTTGTTTAACCATTGTCTTATATAGAGAAGACAAACGATTAAAAACTGTACGATTTTTAATCATTGTCTTTACGAGAACGTACTTACAACAACACCGATTTCAACAATAGAAATTTTATTTAATAAACTTTTCTTGTACTGAAAGTATCAAAACTCATAACAAATTTAAGCATGTTACAGTAATATTAGAAGTGTATTAAACTTAATCTGAAAAAATAGATGGAATTTTAAATAAAGGGAAATTTTAATACCACATGGTTTATTAATACATGCTTTTTTTTTTTCTTATTCCTCTTAATAACATGCTAAGTTTTCTCTTGTTCTTCAATCATACTCATCACACCAATTTTTCCCTCAAATTCTTAAAAAACACAAACATCTCGCTCTTATCAGGAAGATTCTCTTTTATGACGGATGATTCCTTAAAATTCATCATCCATGCATGCAATTTAGGAAAGCATTCTGCAGGTTCAAGTAATTTCACTCCCACAACATCTTCAATAACTTCCATCCAACGAACAATCCCTCCAAAGGCTATGTCCACCATCCCAATTTCATCTCCACCAAAAAACTTCTTTCCTCCTCCTAGGGCTAGGGCTTCCTCTATGGTTTTGAGCATTTCTAGGCTATCTTTCACTGCCCTTTCATGTTCTTCTCCACTTGTCCTAAACATCATCCAGATGCAAGGACCCTACAACATCACATATGATAAAAAAAAATGTTAACGTTACAAGTGTTGACGTACTGATTCTATAATAGTGTGATTACTATACAAATAGATATACAAAACTTATTATTTAATTAGTTTTGTAAGAACTGTTGTAATTTAAATATTTGTGGAATTCAGGAAGTAATATCATGGATGGTAAGTTACACCCTTTTCAAGTAATAGAGAAAAATTTGTTTTTAGCCTACATATGAGTGATGTTTGAAGTAAACTCAATCAAAATATACTTTTTTTTTTTTTGAAAGTTACTGGCTCTATTACATTGTAGTGTCTGTTCTTCCAAACAGAAGTCCAACTCGGGTACCATTAGACCACATAGTCCTGGTCAAAATATACTTAAAAGGTTCATTTTGTTGAATTGCAATTCATACCTCCCCTATATGAATTGCAATTCAATAGGGAAAGGAAAGGGATAAAGAAGAAAAAGACTGTTTTACCCTTAATTATTATTATTATTATTACACAATGACATTTTAGTCTTTATATCACTTCTTCCCTTCCCATTCAAAGTAATTATATTCCTCCCTACCAAACAATGTAATTTGAATTCCCATCGAATTACAATTCCTTTCCCTCCTAATTCCTTCCGCTCAACCAAACGTCTTCTATGTTACTTTGTAACAATAATAAGTTAGGTTTCAAAGTATGACATTTAACTAATAAGAAAATATAAATATAAAGATGCATGTTACCTTATCTTCAGCAAATTTACACCAAAATCGCGCAACAGCTCTATCATGAGGATCACTGGGCAACAAAGGATATTGATGTGGCCAAGTTTCTTCCAAATATTCAAGGATCACCATTGATTCACAAATAGGTTTTCCACCATGAACAACCACAGGGATCTTCTTATGAATTGGATTGTATTTTAGCAACAATTGACTTTTGTTGGAGAGATCTTCTTCTATGTATCGGAAAGGTATTCTCTTTAGCTTCAATGCCCAAATTACTCTATACATAAAAGGACTTGGCCATGATCCATGAAGCTCCACTTCTTCCTTATCTTCCATAGATATATGAATTTAAGGAGGTGAGACTCTATCAAAATGGCTAATTGATAACTTTATGTGGTGCTTAGCTTGATGGATTCAACCATATATAATCTAAACTCTTAGCCAATAGTCAAAGAAGGAAAGAATAAAATTATTGCATAAAGTTGAATTTTAGCATCCTAAAATATGAATTCAACTCTATATAATCTAAACTATCAAGCCTATGTTAGGTTTGCTGCGTATATATAAAACTTTATTTACCCCCATATTTATTTTAATATATATTTCCCTTTCTCTCGAAGGATAATATATTATATGAATTTTTTTATGGCGTTGCACTATACACTAAAGAAAAAAGATTTTTTTTTTTTTAAAAAAAAAAAACTAAATTTTGTTTCTAATAAGATAGAAGTCTTCATCTCATTTTATTTTAACAAAATGAGAGATGTAAGTATAGTTTTTACTTTCTATGGAGTAAATTGAATGTTAATAAAGAGAGTAGGATAATGTTACTACTATAAATATAATAAACAGTGTCATTTTTATAAATAATAATTATTATTTTGTCTATAAAAAAAAAAGTCATTATCCATCTCTCTTTGTAATAGTAGTACACTAATGCAATGTCTTTTTGATACCCTACAATTTCACTGGATTTAGAGCATTTCAATTAGGGGTACGGTAAACCAACCAAGTCGAAATCGAATACTCAAATCTCAAAGTTTGGCTCAATTTAAAAAATCGAAACTCAACCAAACTCTAATTTTTGAACTTGAGTTTGAGTTATTTCATCTTAGCTCAAATGCAATTACTAATGTTTTATTTCTATTTTTATAATAATAATAATAATAATAATAATAATAATAATAATAATAATAATAATAATAATAATAATAATAATAATAAGTATTTTACATCCAAATATTATAAAAAACTTAACATTACATTTTGATTATAGCTAATTTATAACAAATACACATAAAAATATAAATAAATTAGTTAAATTTAAAATATTATATTTATATTAGATATAAAATATATAAAACTAAAAAAAAAAAAAAAATCTATTATGCTTACCAGCTACGCGAGTCAATTATTAAGAAGCTTAAATTTGACTCGACTCATTACCTAAATTATATTTAAGTTCGAACTTAACTAAATTAAATTTAAATATTCATCAAATTAAGATCAATAGCTCATGAATACCTTAGTTCATTTACACCTCTAATTTGAAATAGAGTCTACCGGATGGTATTCAACACCTAGAAGGAAATAACCTTTTCTTTTATAAAAAAAATACTCGTAACAAATAACAAATTGGGTCCATAGCTCAGTGGTAGAGCATTTGACTGCAGATCAAGAGGTCACCGGCTCGAACTCGGTTGGGCCCTCTTTATTAAAAGATCGTCTAATTGAGTATTTTATTTTGTTATTTGTAAGGATAATATACTAATATCATTAATAACAATAATGTTACCAGTTGGGTCCATAGCTCAGTGGTAGAGCATTTGACTGCAGATCAAGAGGTCACCGGTTCGAACCCGGTTGGGCCCTGTGTTATTCAAAGATCGCCCATTTGAGTATTTTATTTTGTTTATTTGTAAAGATAATAATAAAATTAATAACAATAATGTTAACACAGTTGGGTCCATAGCTCAGTGGTAGAGCATTTGACTGCAGATCAAGAAGTCACAGGTTCGAACCCGGTTGGGGGGCCCTTTTGAGGATTTAAAGCTTACCCTTGGGTTTACGAGATAATATTGATTGTTATAATAAAATTAATATATGTTGTGTTCATATAATTAAATTAAGGAGTTATAAGATAATAATCATTTTTGTTGATATATTATCATTTCAAAAAATGAATACTTTTGAGAGAAGAAAATGAATTTCTTTGAGAGTTGATAACTTATGTATTAATTTAATTAAATATTTAGATTCGATTGCATAAGAAATATTATATTATTTACCTTTCATAATTCTCACATTCTCGTATCAATTTTCATTGTGAAAGTTAAGTTTAATGAATATTTAATTTTAAATTTGTAAAATAATCAATAATGCTCTCCCATAATACAATTTTATTTTTTTATTAATCGTTATTGTAAGATAATCATAATACAATTTTATTAATCTTTATTCTCACCACCACCAGTGGCAGACCTAGGAATTTTGTTCAGTGGGGGCGGATATAAGTGAAAAATAAAATACATCAAAATTTTATAAAAATATTCATAATATATAAAATATAAAATATATTTAATTTGATAAAATAATTCAAATAAAAAATATGTTATAAATTATACAGGTCATTATTAATATAAAAAAGAATTATATATATATATATATATATATATATATATATATATATATATATATATATATATATATATATATATATATATATATATATATATAGGGAGAGAGAGAGAGAGAGGAGCTTTTGAAACTTGAAACTTGAAAGTCAAAAAAGCTTTTGGAAGCCAAAAAAAAAAAGATAATTTGAGAAGGGGATTCAAAACCCTGACCTATTAGAACACAGTACACGCCTCTACCAACTGGACTAACTAATCTATTATGTAAATTATTCGTTTCCAAATAGATATACGTAAAATGTGTACTATACACACACACACACACACACACACACACATATATATATATATATATATATATATATATATATATATATATATATATATATGCATATACTTACAAGGGCTAGGGGGTGGGGTGAGTGGGGGCAGCTGCCCCCACTGCCCCCATGCTGGGTCCGCCTCTGACCACCACCTCAATGTTAGATTTGAAACTCTAGCCATTATTGTTAACCTCGTCAAAATTATAAAGTTTCTTTATTATAACCACTTACTAGTATGTATCTTCTAGTTTTTAATTACAACTAAACTATTAGAAATACTTCAAATGTATACTTGTTGGTCACATCATTTCCATCTTTTGTCCTTCCTCTAGCTATAATAATAATAATAATAATAATAATAATAATAATAATAATAATAATAATGCTCATTACCATTAAATGCTCATTACCATTAAAGCTACCTTAAACTTCACTAAATTCTTTGTATAATATTTTATTATAATGTAAGTCATGGTAACTCAACTGAACATGAACCACAGAGGCTAGACATTTGCTTACTGTGCACAACGAGTCCTCCTCACTTTGAGAGATTGCTCCCACACTGCTGGTCATTCTTCCAAACATTCACCTCTATGACCAGTTGAGCTGCCCATGCAGACAAATATACATACATATATATAATGGGGTCGAGTGAGGGTGGGGGCAACTGCCCCATCACCCGTGTTGAGCATATGATCATTAATGTGCAATCTAATTATCAGCTTAGACTTTTAGTTGAGATGGAACACATGCTTCAATTACCCCCATTGTGGATCCGCTCATGCATACACATAATTCGAATGTTATTTTGAACTAGAGTCCACAATGTAAAGTGAATCATCTTGGTCGATATTAATTATAATTTACCGTTTTAGCTCGTAATATTTATCATTTAATATGCATTATTTGATTGGCTTTTTTAGAAAATGATCACTAAGTAGATTATATTCTATTAAAAAAACAAAGACAAATTTGATGAAGTGTATGTAACGTTTAATTCTTCTTCACACCATTTACATGAATAAAGAAAGAATAAACAAACATACACGCAATTCAGTGGTTTCCATGTATATAAATAAGGAACATACATTATATTCATATGCAATGCTCATGACACCCAATTTTCATATTCATCTCCTCCATTCTTCAATACGTAATGAGTTTGATAGATGGTGCTGGTGGAAGATTCCAAAGGGATCGCATTGATCCAATAATTCTCTCTGTCAACTTTACTAAGTTTACTTTGATTCTCCGGATCGGATCATGCCATCTCTATGGAATTTTCTATCAGTGGCATAGACTAATACCATATTTTCATTTTATGATATGATGATAGTATTTATTTGCAATATGGGGCTTGTCAAATCCATGGTGTTATGACAAGGGAAAAAAACTCAGGAATTGAAGCAAGCTGCTAATTGCACATTATGGTATTAATTCATGATGTATATCTTTTGGTTATCATTAGGAGTGCCCACGGTTCGGTTCCGGTTCGCGGTTTCAAGATACCCGGACCGGAACCTTATATGGACGGTTCCAGTTTCAAAATTTTGTGAACCTTAATTAACCAGAACCGTACAATCGATTTTGGTTCAGATTTGTAACAATACACGATTCGATTCGAATCGTGATCATCCCTAGTTATGATTATGTAACTTGGTTGCATATGGTACTTCTGTCCTAGTACCCAAATACTAATGGCTTTATATATATAATAATGGATGGCGAAGCTAGGTATCGTCAAAATTGACACCCTATTCTAATACTAATGGCTTTAATTTGTTTGAGAATAGCCCTTAGCGAATTGTGTTAGTGATTTTGATCAGCGAATAATCTTAGCGATTTTTATCAATGAATTGTCTTAGCCATTTGTAATTTTGTATAGAAATGTTTAGTAAAATTAATTTAGTGTTAAAGGTGATTAGGTAAATGACAATGTTTTATTTATTTTCAACCGTTAAATCTACTAGATCAATGGTTTGGATTTGTCCCAACGTGGGGCATGATTCTCACCTAATTATATATATATATATATATATATATATATATATATATATATATATATATATATATATATATATATATATATAAAGCAGGCTATAGTATATATATATAAAAAATTACAATTGAGCCCCCAATTTTTGGAGGCTCTATGGAGTGACCCTGGACGTGAAACGTGGGGTTGAGGGGCAATGGATGTGCAATACTCGTGCATGATCCAATTAGTTCTGGAATCATTTGAAGACTTTCCTTTGTAATACACCAGAGTTTTCTTCATTCCAATGAGGTGTTGCAGCATACCAGAAAGAGCGTTTCTTGTCTTTACCGATGGCTCTGCTGCATCGGTTCGCAGGGTCGTTCTTCACCTCTCTTGTGCTGAAGAAGTACCTCTCTCCATCTAAACCACATGAATATAATAAACACTCAAATTAAATATACGCATTTGTTTACAGCATACAAGAATATCAGAAACCAACAAAGTGTGCTTGGCAAATCCCAAGGATCATATTTGCAGATATTGTCAATCTCAAAGATGACGAAAGCTAGCAAAGGGAAGTTGAGAACTTTGGGGTTTAGGTAATGTAGAACCAGCTCTTCATTAGTGGAGCGGAAGCGAAATCCAAGTAGCGACAAGCTCAAATTATCCGGAGGCTCTGTGCAGTGACCCTGGACGTGAAATGTGAGGGGCAATGGATGTGCAATACTCGTGCATGATCCAATCAGTTTTGGAATCATTTGAAGGTTTTCCTTTGTAATACACCGGAGTTTTCTTCATTCCAATAAGGCGTTGCAGCACACCAGAAAGAGCGTTTCTTGTCTTTACCGATGGCTCTGCTACATCGGTTCCCACGATCATTCTTTACCTCTCTTGTGCTGAAGAAGTACCTCTCTCCATCTAAACCACATAAATATAATAAACACTCAAATTAAATATACGCATTTATTTACAGCAGAAAAGAATATCAGAAACCAACAAAGCGTGCTTGGAAAATCCCAAGGATCATATTTGCAGATATTGTCAATCTCAAGGATGACGAAAGCTAGCAAAGAGAAGTTGAGAACTTTGGGGTTTAGGTAATGCAGAACCAGCTCTTCATTAGTAGAGCGGAAGCGAAATCCGGGTAGCAACAAACTCAAATTATCAATAAGATCAGCTCTTCATTAGTGGAGAGGAAGTGAAATCCAGGTAGCAACAAGCTCAAATTATCTGGAGGCTCTGTGCAGTGACCTTGGACGTGAAACGTGTGGTTGAGGGGCAATGGATGTGCAATACTCGTGCATGATCCAATCAGTTCTGGAATCATTTGAAGGCTTTCCTTTGTAATACACCAGAGTTTTCTTCATTCCAATGAGGCGTTGCAGCACACCAGAAAGTGTTTTTCTTGTCTTTACCGATGGCTCTGTTGCATCGGTTCCCACGGTCGTTCTTCACCTCTCTTGTGCTGAAGAAGTACCTCTCTCCATCTAAACCACATGAATATAATAAACACTCAAATTAAATATACGCATTTGTTTACCGTAGAAAAGAATATCAGAAACCAACAAAGCGTGCTTGGCAAATCCCAAGGATCATATTTGCAGATATTGTCAATCTCAATTCTCAAGGATGACGAAAGCTAGCAAAGGGAAGTTGAGAACTTTGGGGTTTAGGTAATGTCGAACCAGCTCTTCATTAGTGGAGGCGGAAGCGAAATCCGGGTAGCAACAAGCTCAAATTATCAATAAGACCAGCTCTTCATTAGTGGAGTGGAAACGAAATCGGGTAGCAATAAGCTCAAATTATCAATAAGGCAGCATTCTTCTGATGGTGAAGAAGAGGACGTCGAACAAGATCTTCTTAAAAAGGCAGTGTTTATTTTTGTGATCCACTATGGAATAAAATTTTAAAATTAAAATCTACGTGGCAATCTAGGTAAGCAAAACCGGTAAGTTACCTGCTAAAAAAAAAGGTAATTGCAACACTTTTTGGGTTTGTGGATCTTTTTGGAGCTTATTTGAATTCGATGGCTTAATTGATATTTTCTAAATAGTTGAATAGTTTATTTCTACTTTGTCCCAATAAGAAATGGAGAAGCAACATTTTTAAAAAAGTATAAACGAAATGTGGAAAAAAATGTGTAAATATAAAAAGTAGGGAAAATGGCACTTTTTCCCCCTAAGTTATATACCTATAGCACTTTTCCCCCCTCAATTATTGAAGTGGTTGTTTTTCCCCCTGAAATGTTAAATGGACATATTTACCCTTAAAATAAATATTTAAAATAAACATTTTATTTATTTTTCTTCTCCAACAAATTATGACCATAATTTGATTCAAACCAAACAAACACTATAGCAACCAAACCGAAATATTTCAATTACAATTTAGAATCGAAACCCGATATTTAAAGTTTATTAAAATCGCGAACCGGAACGGACGGTTTATGTTCCGAACTGAAAAAATAAAATACATTTATTGTTGAATTTAGACTATTTTAAAATTAAAAAAAAAAACAAAAATTTAAAATAAAGACGGTTCAAAATCGTGAACCGGATCTGGAACCCCCGGTTCACGGTTCAGCAGTTCAGGATCCAATTTGTTTGATTCATAATTTCAATAAATTGAAATCCAAATGTTGGGTTATAGATCTGAATCATAACCGAAAATTTTTAATTCGATTGCATTAGTGTCCGGTTCAGTTCGAACCGAACCGTGGTCATCCCTACGTATACGCAATAATTTGTTGGAGAAGTAAAATAAATAAAATGTTTACTTTAAGGGTAGAAATGTCAATTTAATATATCAGGGGGAAAAACCACCACTTTTAGAATAATTGAGGGGGCTAATGTGCTTACTAAATAATTAAGGGGGAAAAAGTGCTATAAGTATGTAATTCATGGAGAAAAAGTGCCATTTTCCCTAAAAAGTATAAGGATATATTTTTAAGAGTAACTATCCAAAATTGTCCCTCGACTATTGCATAATTCACAAACTGATCCTCAACTATTGATTGAATCGGATTAAATTCTCAACTATTTAAATATTTACCTAATTTGGTCCTCAATTCCTCAGTTGTCTAAAGCCCATCATCTTCAAGGTCACAAAAGTAATTTCATCAATTTTTACCTTAATTTGGTCATCCGTCAATTTTAAGTGCTCTCTCTACTCACATGTTTATTCTCATGAACAAAGCTAGTTAACTAAGAATCAAATTTTAACTCATTTTCCTCTACTCACATGTTTATTCTCATGAACAAATCTAGTTACCTAAGAATCAAATTTTAACCCATTTTCCTTCAAAGATGGAGAACTCACCCAAGAATCGAATCCCAGATCTAAGAATTCCGTTACCTATGAGTCTTCTTACCCTATTTTTGCCATGGTTGTGTCTTCCTTCATTGACGCCCACCATGGCCTCCGGCGACGCAGTATCGATCATATTGGCTTGGAACAAGCAAGATTTAAGGTACATTGCGTCATTGCGATAATATTTATGTAACAAAATTGTAATCTGAGTAGAGAATACGGGGAATTGACGGAGGACCAAATTATGTAAAAATTGATGAAATTACTCTTATGAACTCAGAGATTACAAGTTTTAGACGAGGAATTGACGAAAGGACCAGATCATGTAAAAAATGAATAGTTGAAGATTTAATCAGATTCAATCAATAGTCAAGGATCAATTTGTAAATTATGTTATAGTCGAGTGACCATTTTGAATATTTACTCAATTTTTGAATTTTTTTTTTCTCTTTAGGTACATAAATATTAATTATTTAATAATTCAAAATCTTATACTAATAACTAAAAACAACACCAACCCACTAATAAATAATTAAATAGTAAATACTAATCTCTAAAAGTCAATATAAAATAAAAAATACAATATCTAAACTTCAAAATATTTTTAAAAGAAAGTTGTGTTTTTGATCGACTTGGTCCTTGCGTTATATGTGTGATCATCTTTAATATTTAAATTATGCGTGAAGTGATAATTTTAGTCCATCATGAACTATTTTTTTGGGTATACCCAGGGTTTCTACCGTATCATGAAGTTTTCAGCTGGTTTGGAAGACCACCGAGAGATATCCAGAGAACACTACGCGAAGATGAGTTAGGCCTTATTGGCGAAACCATCACTGTGAGGGTCGTATAATGACCCCTGGGTGTTCCCCTCCTCTTTATCAAAAAAAATAAATTGGCGAATTTGATCCTTTAGGGACTAAAGTCACTAAACTTTCCTCTTTGTGCATAACTTGAGTGTTAAAGATAATCACAAATATAATTTAGGAGCTAAATATATACCACGATCTAACTCACAAATCATATTATTTTTCAAATAAAAAAATAAGGGTTATTTTAAACTCGATCATTTTCCTTCATTTTAACGTACAATTAATGTTTGTGAAAGGTGACAATAATATCATGTGGTGCGATCATGTATGTGCATTGGACTTGGTTGGTTTGAATATTCAAAATTTTGAGTGCTATTTTTTGAGTTTTAAATTCGAATTATATAAATAATATCCATGGATGTCAATAGGGGTAAAATAATATCGTCTACCTGAATTGTAATAGATGGGCATGACTTGTTGATAGTCAAGTTTGAAACGAGTTCGAATAGTTGTAAAATTCTCGTGCCTCATACTCAATTGTGTGTGTATACGAGCCTGCGGGGGTGATTTTGAGTATCATATGAGTAGTGTCAAACAGGTTTGCCTGAGTCCCCATTGAGGATCACAGGGCCCAATTCTAACTCCCTCGTTAAGGATGAAATACTAGACAATGGACAGACATTGTAGGATCAAGTTCACCCATTTCTCACATAAACCCATTCCTAGCATAATAAGTCTTAAAATATCGCACTGAATTCTCATGTCTAATTTTAAAGAAGCATGCCCCTTTTTACCTTGAGTTTTTCTCCTTAAATAGTCATTTATAGTAAGATGGATAGATAAAACATAAAATATTATATATAATTATAGTAGTGAATATATAAATCATGAGTAATAGTTATGCTGAAATAAGTACATATAAGTGGTGATAGAGTAGGTAGGGGTAGTAGATGTATACTTGTAGGTGGTTGGGTAGATGATATGAGTAGATAGATATAGTGGTATTTGCCTGTAATGATAGTGATTATAAATAAAGTTATGTATGGTTTTATATTTGAAAAAAAAATATTAAAAACAAAAATAAAAATTGTTTCCAAATTCCAAATCCTTTATTAAATTGAAAAAATGAAAAACAATTTTTTCAGATGAAATAATGGAAAACAATGCTGAAAAAAGCATGTTTTTTTATTTCCTAAAAAAATAATTTTTTTTCCAGAAACTAAACCCACCCATAGGCCATATTCCTTAGCTACAGGAATAAGAAGGTTTAAGAGAAAACTCAAATACAACATTAGGGGCAACAATAGTTAATACAAATATGGGTGCTTCATTTCATGTTTTCAACTAAACCTTCTCTTACAAAAACTACTACACATTAACATAACCTCTTACAGATATTATGTGACACCATAAAGATAAAGATACAGAGGGAGCAACAAAGAGATTAAAACCGAAGCAATAAATAATATACACAAAGTTACTCCATGTCTACCGACAATAAGAACTGAAATGGCACAATTTCTCTGCGCACACTTTTATTACTTGCCTTTCTTACGCCCGCGCTTTCCAGCACAATCAGAACAGTACCATTTACCCTTAGGCTGCTCTTTAAGGCCAACGCAACCATAGTGGAACCATTCTATCTTGCACTGTCGAGAGGGCAAAAACTTCTCATCAATAAAAGCTGTGCATGCAACCAATATTAGAAAAAAGATCCAAAGCCGTAAAGTGCTGGTAGCTTACGTTTGGATTGTCACATGCAACCATTTCACCGTAGCTGACTTGGTTGCAGAAGCAATATGTTGGCTCATTTGGATCAACAGGTAGATCCAAATCCATACCGGTTGGGTTAGCTGCGGGTGTTGCTGTTGCAAGACGAGTCCTGCACATATGGACTGTTGTTTAGTATAATCTGCCTGTGCAGTTCACAATATTTTCACATAAAATACAAAATAAACCCATATGACTGAGATGTAAGCCTTGCAAAAGTAATGTTGTCATTTCTAAATTCTAACAACAAAACAATTGAATTAGTGAACTCAAAGAATGGAAAATCATGAAGATTTTGCATACACCCCATGAAATTAAAGCATTTCAATCAACTCAGAACACAAGCAAAAAAGTAGAACACACTGGAAACCATTTTCTCTTTTGTTTATTTATTCCTAGAAACAATAGATTGAACTATAAAAACAATAGATTGAATTCAAAGCAAAACAGAAACGAAAAAAAGCCTATATGAACTGAAAAGGACTAACGCCATCCAGTTTCTATGTGCTTGTTTTGCACAACTTTTTTTGAAAATTTTTACTCCAAAAAGTAGCTGTGTCAAACACTAATAATTCAAAAATGCATATATATATATATATATATATATATATATATATATATATATATATATATATATATATATATATATATAAAAGCAGGAAAACCTCTTTAAAAAATAACCTTAAAGTTCAACCATCTTTAAAAAATCTCTTTTTCAAAAACCTCAGGTTGGGTCAAACAGCATTAAAAGATGCAGAACATGTAAGTCAAACACTCAACAAAACTGACATAGACCTTAACACAAAAGAAGTTTAAAATAGAAAAGGGAATGCAATACTTTTTACGGCCCCCTTTGCTACTATCACCAGATCTTCCAGATTTCACATTGTTGTCAACATTTGAAGTAGTTGAACCTGTGGCTACTGCATTTTCTCTCTCTGCAACTGTTAAATTAAAAGAATATTGGATAAAAGTTGAAATTGTTCTATGATACAGAAGGATAAATCTCACCAACTCCACTGAGGCAGAAAGCAGCTGGAAATCACTTAAGCTAGGAGAAATTTACCTCTACGGAGCTCCTCATCAAATTTTTTCAAGTACTGATCAAGCTGTTGAATATGAGTATCTACCTGTTGTGTCAAGTTTTTTTGTGAATTCAGAGAATATTGGATAATTTATTTTTTTTGTTCAAAAATATGAAAATTATTGTTAGCACTATGCTCTTTAACAATCTTGATTTTGATGTTAACAAATAATATAGCCAACAATTGTGTTTTAAGTGTGAAGGAATTCCTAATCCATTTTCTTCCAGACCTGTAATAAGGAATGCAATGATGCAAATTCATGGAGAGCTTTAATAGGTTAAAGCTTTAAAGGTCAAATAATTTGGTTAAACATAAGTAAGCTCAATTAGCTCTCCTAAGCGGTTTTTGAATTCATTCCCTCCTATTCAATTTATAAACCATTCCCTTTCTATATGTTTGAAAACAAGTTTTGAGTCAATGATTTCAAAATCAGTTTGGTTTGGAGTAAAGGCTTCAATTCCTTCAAAGCTATTCCAAAGCAATTTTTTTAACTTAGGAATATTCATGGTAACACCTTCTGCTTCCATTATTCTGAATAATACTCCCTTTTTATAGCGTAAAATACAACTCATAGAATGGCTAAATAAGCTAAGTAATCTGCTGAAATCTTCCAGTTTATTTCTAAATAATTAAACTACCTAAATTAATTCGAAGACTAAGAATAATAAGTTAAGTAACTATTTAGTAATTTCTAAATAACTATTTATTAGTTTCTAAATAACTATTTAGTAATTTATTAATATCTAAACTATGTAATATAATAAAATAAGACTTCCTAAAAATCATAGTCCCAAGCATGTATCACTTAATCTTTAGTGGTCAAACTTATGTCAAAAACATTACCTGATCAAATTGCCTTATTCTTCACACTTACTACTCAAACTTGAGTTTTAAATTCTTACCTACTTCACAAACGTTTTATTCAATTCATAAAAAGCCTTAAACCTAAATCTTTATCCATTCTTCTAAGTCTCTACATTGAGTCATTGAGCTTACCTTTGATTAACAATCTTGCAATCTATTAAGCTGAAGTCGGTACACTTATTCATCAGATAAACTAAAACTGGAACTTATATCCTTGCATTCAAGGGCATCTGTACAAAGGGGATTGGCTAATCCCCTGTTGTATTTGGGAAAATGTGATAGCCATTGTAAGCTTGATCAACAAGGGTTGTTCAGTAATACAAGGTTCTTTAATTCCTTGCCTATTATCACTTTGGACTGCATATTTACTTTTCTAACCAACTTGCTATCATATTACCACTAACATTGTTGCATAGAAGTTGATATGCTAAGTTGGTAATCATCTTAAGAACTTTGGCACATAATTTTAATATCCTAGAAACTGCAAAACATTTCCCATAATTTATTCCTACATTGACATGGATAGAATGCTCAATCTAGTTCTTTCTTCCTGCATAAGTAATCATCAAATTCTCAAAATCCAACTCTTGAATTTCGTGGTAAAATAGAAAGTGGCAAAGCATAGAATAGACTTGAGTTAGCAGGGAAATGATAGCACAGAGTTAGGTTTTCTTTATTGGCAGTAGAAGAGTAGAGTTTCATACTAGATCATATGCCTGAATAGCTAATGCAACTTTCTCGTCAGCAATCCTGATGGCATGCTTTTGTTCATCCAATGCATCATCTGAGAACTTTATAAGTGATGAGTCTGATGCAATATTGCCACTCTTAATGCGTTGCTTCATATCCTCTACTTCTAGTTGACAACGCTGATCATTTTGCCGCTGGACTTCTGATCAGAAGAAAGGGCTTGCTTAACATTAGCTATAAGAAGAAGAAGAAGAAGAGAAAGAGAAAACTGAAAAAAGGAACTGCACATAGCAATAGTCATTCTCCAATCATCATAGTCGAAAACTGAGACATCCTATATACTACTCAATGTTAGAATATGTTTCTCTGAGTACATTCAAAAATTAAAGCAATACTGGGTAAAGAAAACCGTGTGTGATGTGTTAAGGAGAAATTAGCTAGACCAACTTGCATAAGAGAAATTCAGAGATGAAAACAACAAAGAATTTGCAATATTCACCATTGATGCAAATCATACCTTGTAAACTTCTATCAAGATCACGCATCAATCCATACTTCTTCTGTAGTATATTTGGCAGCACTTCCAAATCTGAAAATGGTGAACAATGTAGTATTATATGACAAAGCAATGTTTTCCAGGAGGAAGTAGTTACAAGGGTAAAGGGCATATCCAATGAAGACATGAAGTGCATTGAAGTCATCTGATCCCACTAAATTTCAGGTATCCTTGTGTGTATGTGTGTGGGTGTGTAAATATGTATCTAATCTTAGTAGAAATGTAGAATACATTATTCTTAGTGCCAAGGGTAATACTCCAATGGACCCCCCCCCCCCCCCCCCCCCCAGCCCCCACAAACATTTTAAATATCAAAGTGAGCCGAATATAACTAACTGTGAATTTAGAAGGATTCCTTTTACAACTCCAAATATCTATAACTGTAGAATTTTTCTTTTTCTTTTATAGAAAGAATATCATATACCCAGTACAATTCTAGAATTCTCATCCCCATTTTAGCTGTGCATTAAACAAAAAAATATATATATTCCAATACTGGTCCATTCCATCATCGCCGGGGTCTGAATGAAAAACATTTTAAGTATTTAGTTGAAACTGGAGCCAAAGTCCAGTTCATTCACAAAACTCAAAATCCGTAGAAAAATAACTTCCTCTCTTTTTGCGGAACTAGTTGATGTCTGAACCATAGAACAAAAATCCCTTCCTTTCTTTCTTCTGGGTGTTAACACCCCCAATTAAAGATTCAGTAATTCTTGGCAACGGGGAATATTATTTGAAGTGAGCTATCAATTTCAATATCAGAGAATAAAGTACAAATGAGATACGCATCCCAATTCCCCATTTCCACATAAAAACCATAACTTTTTACCCAAATTCAGATGAGACTTCTGAATCTCAAACAATTCCCGGATTCAAATACAACAGAGTATAGCTTCACAGTCACATGCTATCACCATAAGGGCTTTACCTAGGGCATATTATCCATAGAAATAAATGGAAGCATTGTTTGTGTACAGATTTGCAAAGACATACAAAGTATACGTACGTACGTACAAATACAGAGAGATAAAGAGAAAGCAAAGGCATACTGGTTTCAAATTCATCAATGAAGGACATCCTTTTGCAGCAAAATCTATTGATTTTGCAGAAAGCGTTTGGAATGAGCTTCGAGGTACGAGGATTAGCAAATATCGGTTGGAAACCGGGAAGAAGTTCGTTTTGAGTTCGGAGCCCTAATATAGGAATCGATTCGCAGCTTGAAAGGACATTTATAACCTTAAGCCCACCTGATTCTCATTCGGGCTTATCTAGTGCTCTGCGTTCGGCAATTGTAATCGTTTAGGCGTTAAGCGTTTTATTTGTACGTTATAAATGATTAATGAGTTAATACCCAAAATCGTCATCGACTATAGTGGTTTTTCTCAATTTCGTCCTAAACGACTTTGGTGACCTAATATCGTCCCAGACTTTTGTGTTTCGCTCAATTTAGTCCTAGACTTTTGTGTTTTTGCTCAATTTAGTCTCTCATTTGTTATTCAGTCCATTTAGTGTTAAATGAATAGACAATTCAGTAATTTTAATATTGGCATCTCTTTACTCATAGACATGTGAACTGCGAAATCCCTTTTTTTTTACGAAGTACTCCCAAAATTACTCCTAAAACTGCGAATATAAAATTTGATTTGCAGGTCCGGGAGTAATTTTGGGCGTAATTCGTACAAGAAAGAGGAATTTCGCACTTCACAAGTTGAAAGTAAAGATAGATCAATATTGACGTTACTGAATTGTCCATTTATTAACACCAATTTGACGGAATAACAAATGGAGGACTAAATTGAGCGAAACACAAAAGTCTGGGACGATATTAGGTCACCAAAGTCGTTTAGGACGAAATTGAGAAAAACCACTATAGTCGAGGACGATTTTGGGTATTAACTCAATGATTAATTAAGTGTTCAATACAAAGGTTCAGATTGTGAACGAGTAGCTTTAGTAAGGGCATGAACAAATATGTTCGCTGATCTCGGAATAAAACGGATAGACATTGATTCAAAGTGTCGTTTAAGAATTCGACACTCATTTAAAACACAACCAGCATAGGAAAGATCGCGTGCCATACTCTCAAACCATTTGCAAACCATCTGACAATCGGAGAAGATAATCAAATTGTTATCCCCTCTTTCTTTAGCCCATGACAAAGCCTCATTTACAGCCATAGCTTCAGCAAGTAGAACATCACTCAAACATCTTATGGAGCCATTCTTAGCCGCCACAAAATCACCTTCACTATTACAGCACGTTTAGTTCACGGAATGAATTTTGAGGTAATAGGAATGCTATTCCATAAGGAATGGAATATGCAAGGAATAAAATAGGAATTGTATTCTATTGTTTGGTTCGCGGAAGGAATAGACTTTAGGATTTATATTACAGTGTTTGGTTGATTTAAGGAATAGAAATTAAATATGTTTTAAAAGATATAAATACCCTTATAAAAATATGTGATGTTGCCGATGGTGGTGGTGGCGATGGTGGTGGCAATGGTGGCGATGGTGGTGGTGGTGGTAGCAGTGGTGGTGGCGGTGGCGGTGGCGGTGGTGGTGGTGGCGGCGGCGGTGGTGGTGGTGGTGGTGGTGCTGGGGTGGTAGCGGTGGCGTTGGCAGTGGTGGGGGCGACGATGGTGGTGGTGACGGTGACGGTTGTGGCAGTGGTGGTAGGGGCGGCGACGGTTGTGGCGGTGGTGGTGGTTCTGGTGACGGCGGTGGTGGTGATGGTGGTGCTGGGGTGGTAGTGGTGGTGGTGATGGTAGTGGCGGTGGTGGTGGCGATGGTGGTGCTGGGTGGTAGTGGTGGTGGTAGCGGTGGCAGTGGTGGGGGCGGCGGTGGTGGTGGGGGCGGCGACGGTTGTGGCGATGGTGGTGGTGGTGGCGGTGGCAGCGATGTTGGTGGTGGTGGTGGCGGCGGCGGCGGCGGTGATGGTGGTGGTGGCGACGACGGTGGTGAAATAGGATAAATTTATATATAGGATAAAAAAATTAGGTTAAAGAAAGGGGTAAAAAAGGAAATAGATTCTAAAATCTATTCCTGAGCGTTCAGTAATAGGCTAATACCAGGGGAGCCCTAGTAATAGCTATTACCTTATTTGAGGTAATAGGCTATTACCATGAATATTATTCCTGGTAATAGAAATGGTTACCAAACAAAGGAATATGCCTATTACTGGGAATGCTATGTCATTCCCGGCTTATTCCGTGAACCAAACGGGCCGTTAGTCATATAAGCACCAAAATAGTCCAATGCTCAAAATGTCTATTTTAAAATTAGTGATTTAGAATTTATCAAAGTATCATTTAGTATACTGACGTATTTCAACGCAAGATTATTAAATTTTTCATAAAACTAAATATTTCAAGAATGCATAATTATGACTTGTGCAGGACCAATCTTATCATTTTATAAGTTTGGGGCAAAATAAAAACAAGGGTCATTATATATATGAAGTTAAAATATTGTATGAGTTAATTGAAAATAATAAAATAATAGAGTTAATAACATATTGGATCCTCCGAGTAAAGTGGCTTAACTACGTCTAGTCCTAAACTTTCAAATTGATCATCCGTGATCTTTTGATTTCAAATTGTTAGCATCTGTGGTCTAAGTTTACCACCTATGATCTTTCAACTTTCAAAATGTAACAATTTGTGGTCTCCCTGTAAGGACTATGGGTGGTTAGAGCATCCTTAATAGTGTGAGGATTTTGAGGAAATTTTGCAGGTATGATTGGGAAAGAGAAAATGAGAGGGGAGGGAAAAAAAAATCTAGAAATTAAAAATAAAAATAAAAAATTACGCGCCCAGGCGGTACGCGCTTGCCTGTGTGTAAGAGTTGCGCCTCACGCATCGTGAGGCGCAACTCTCCTCTTTATTGGCGAGACCCACTCACGGCCAAAATTCTCATTTTTTTTAGGAGACACAGACACTCATCCTTTCTCTCTCTTCACTCTCTTTCTTCCAAATCATCTTCTATTTCTTAAAATCTGTGCACAACACCCTTAATGGAGATGCCTTTAAAATTTGTTAGTTGAAGAGTCATGAGTGGTTAACTTGGACCAAGAATGGAAACAATTTGAAAATTAAATGACCACGAGGTCAATTTGAAAATTTAAGACTAAACGTGGCTAAACCAATATACTTGGAGGACCCCATGTGGCATTAACTCTAAATGATAATAATTTTAAATTTTTGTAAACATAATTTTTTATTAAAAAAAATAAAAGAAACACTTTAGAATAGTCTTGGAGTAGTGCTCATTCAAACTTTGTATTTTCTATTTTATGTTTAAATATATATATATATATATATATATATATATATATATATATATATATGAGCACTTTAGAATAGCCTATTAGCCTTGGACAAAAATTGAGCACACAGTGATTACATAAGTGTGAAGAAAATTAATCATTGAGGTAAAAAAAAAAACAAAATTAAAATAGAAAAGGGAAATATAAAAGGAAATGCAGATTGAAGAGTCGGCACAGATCACATAGCAAAACCAATCAACCGGCAAAGTATCAAATTCTCAACCCCCCACAGTCAACAATGTATAACCAAACACCACCGTCCACCACCGCCGTCTCCGCCACCTCCGCCATCACAAGGCTACTCTCCACCCCATTTATCTTCGTCACCACCACCTTTTTCTCTCTCCTCCTAATCGTCTCCCTCTTCACTCTCCCCTCTACTCCACCGCCGACCCAACCCGACCCCTCTCTCTTCCCCAACCACCCTTCACATCCCCACCGCGTTCTCATCCACGGCGACCTTTCTTCCCCTCCGCCTCGCCCCCCATCCATCGCCTACTACATTTCCGGATCCGCCGGAGACTCCGGTCGGATCGTCCGCCTCCTCTTCGCCGTCTACCACCCCCGCAATCACTATCTCCTCCACCTCGACCGCTCCGCTCCCAAGTCCGACCGCGACTTGTTGGCTCTCTCCGTCAACACTGTGCCCCTCTTCAGGGCTGCCCGTAATGTTCACGTCATGGGCAACGCCGATTTCGTCTACTCCAAAGGCTCCTCTTCCATGTCTTCCACGCTCCATGGCGCATCGATTCTTCTCCGCATTTCCAGCAATTGGGATTGGTTCATCAATCTGTCTAGTGCTGATTACCCACTCGTAACTCAAGATGGTATATCTTTCCATTCCAATTTCAGTAATTTATTGTACTAAAAAGGGTATATTAGATGGAGTACTTGTACTTGCTTTATTTATTGAGTAATTACTGCTTTGTTTCCAGATTTTAATGACTTTCTGTTCTTAGCTACCATCCACTTATGTTTGCATTTATACATTGGGAATATATAGCTTATAGGCTGCAATGTGTTTATTTCTCGGTTTTCAAAATTGATATACTATTTATATAGGATTTCTGAGTTCTTATCAAAGCATGTAAATGTGGTATCTTTGCTAGTTTACTGTTTACTGTTTATGGGTGCATTAGGATCAAGTAGTTTAACATAGTCGCATAGTTATTGGATTTTAAGGATCAAGTATTTTAACATAATCGCATTGTTATTGGATTTTTACTTTGCATATATACTGTATTGGGCTCGTCCTTCATTCATCTGTCTCGTTGATTTTTAGATCTTCTTCACATTCTGTCGTACCTGCCCAAGGATCTTAATTTTGTCAATCACACAAGCTATATTGGATGGAGAGAGTATGTGCATTCCCGTTTCTCCTTTTTGACTTTGCAAGTACAAACACCACAAGTGACTGATTAAAAATCTTGGAGGTGTTTAAAGGTTTTTAATCTTTTTCTAACTTTATCAGTGTGCTGTCACTGCTGTGCATTGTAGATCCCAGAAGTTGAAACCTATAATTGTTGATCCCGGGCTGTACCTTGCGGAGGATAGTGACGTATTCTATGCAACTCAGCAGAGGCCTCTGCCGGATTCTTTTCGCGTGTTCAGGGGTGAGCATGCTTATCCTTATGTTTTGTGCAATTGTGCATGGATAGATAAATGCTCAGTATGTTCATTTGTTTTTTTGCATAGAAAACATTTATCTTCCGTTTCCTCATTCATGTTTCCTGTGACACTATTAACTACGGAGTATCTTTTAATCTTCGTGAATCTAAAGATTAACACATCACTATGTATATCTAACCCAAGTTCAGTTATCAATTCAAACTAGAGTTCCAACACTCTGCTGATATGTTTATTTTACTCATACCCGTCTATTTCAATATCTGACCTTAAATGCTCTGAATTCTAAACTACAAGTCTACAACACCTAATATAAAAGCACCAGTATACTGAAAACCATTGTAAACTATTAGTTTCAGTTCTTATTCTCAAGAGTGCTATTAAAAAAAAGTGATAAGGAGTCTAATTTATGTATGTGCATATTTATATGAACTTGAAGTATATACGAACTACTAAATAGACATATAATAGTATATACATAAAAATAATTCTATACTAAATACTAATACTCTGTAGGACACCCATAATGGCATGATGTCTAACATGACACAGGTATGGTGACCCTCGATCTTCAACAAACAGGTAGCAATGTAACACCAGGGACATGAATAGTAAATATTTATTATTATTGTAATATCAAATAAAAAAAATAGGCAGTGTATACACACTCACATAAAGAAACCCTCAAATGTATAAAGAGAAAAGGAAAAAAAAATCGAGCCTACTTGGTATATTCTCACAGTTCACTGTTTGCTTGGGTCTACATAAGATTAAATTCATTGCAAAGGTCATGTCTTGGGCCTTAGATCTTGAGGGAGAGAATGAATAAATAATCCACTCATAATTGAGTTAAAAAACTCAATTTTGTATCCCCAAGTGTGTCAAAGAAAGTCTAAAGGAGACATAATTTTAGCCATGTTCATAACATGGATACATCACCCTGAATTTGGTGTCTGTGCTGGCTAGCTTATGCTGCTGTTCACTGTGCTAGGATCAGCCGAGATTTCTCTCAAGTATTTACTCTTTCTTTCTGAAATGCAATGTGTCTTTGACCATATATATGCCGGTTTCTCCTGGTTGGTTCAGCCTGAGGAATTGGCATAAAAGCTGTCTGAATACCATTATAGTGCTTCTTTTCTTCACTTGTGCCTTGCAGATAGTCTTAACCATCATTGTATGAGTTCTTAAAATTTTTGATATGTGATTTTTTATGATTTCTTGATGATGCATTTCATTATGTCTTATCATATTTTCTGCTGTACTTAATTGATTATGAAACCTCACAGTTCAGACAAGCTGGCTACATATAGGTTTTTAATGCTAGAGTACTGGGAAAAATGATCCCTGAGGTTCTCTTTTTGTCTGCAGGATCGTCATATTCCATTTTGAGCAGAAAGTTCTTAGACTTCTGCATCCTAGGTACTGAAAACTTTCCAAGGACGCTGTTAATGTACTTGTCAAATACACCATCTTCCGATGCTGTTTATTTCCCCACTGTATTGTGCAATTCAAGGCAATTCAATAGAACTATCATCAACCACAACCTGCAGTATGTTTCACTGAACTCTAGAAAGGAAGCCCGTGTGCTGAACTCCAGTGACTTCTTAGACATGATAAGGAGTGGCGCTGCATTTGCCTCACCATTTAAGGAACGTGACCCAATTCTTGACCAGATTGATAGTGAAATTCTTCACCGTAGTCCTGGGAAACCTGTCCCTGGTGGATGGTGTTTGGGCAACGGTGAAAGTGGCAGGTGTGCTGTTTGGGGAGATGCTGATGTTCTAAGACCAGGTGTAGGAGCAAAAAGGCTAGAAAAACATTTCATTGAACTTTTTGCCGGTGGAAGGTTTCAGTCTCAACAATGCATAGAGGAGTGACACTCGAAAAATCAAAGGTTTAGGTGAGGAAGCAGTACATTGGCAGAAAGTGTTGGAGGAGGAACATTTGAAATGAATTGTTCACTGACTAGATTCTTCCAAATTTGTTATTTATCAGTTTCAGGCGAATGATTCTTTCCCCGCGAAGTCCCATTTTTGACTTGTATATGAGCTCTCGGAAACTACAGGTGTTGTATATCAAACACAAGCCGGTCCATGAGGTGATTCTCTCCCTAGTCCAATGTATCCCAGTTGTCCTTTGTTGTACACGAAAGGCTTCACCCTTTATCCCGCAAATGAGCTTTGTGAAATTACAAATGTTGTATATCAAGCCGAGATTGATACTGTAAGGCAATGGAATTACTTCCCATGATGCTTAACAGATCTCCCT
Organism: Ipomoea nil; assembly: GCF_001879475.1. Lineage (NCBI taxonomy): Eukaryota > Viridiplantae > Streptophyta > Magnoliopsida > Solanales > Convolvulaceae > Ipomoea > Ipomoea nil. Next base: position 1,072,123 of record NW_017617116.1, on the reverse strand, counting down.
GCAATGTGCTTTAATTTTTTGACTAAATATTTGTGAGATTTTTGAAATGTAATTCTGAAATCATTTACATTCGGGTTGTGATGTACCTTCATTTTAATTAAGATGCTGAAAATTGAAGAACTGAAGGTCTGAAGCTTAAGTTGTGGGAGTTGCTTTTCTTTCTCAGCTGATGTTCAGTGGGATTAAATCAAATGTTCATTTGAATTTGACTATATGGTGATGTGGTTATATGTTGAGTGTGGAAATGAGTGGGTTGGTAGGGGATTTGGGGGTGGTTGGTAAATAGCTACACTTAAAAATCAAATTACTAATTAGGAGAGGAATAATGAAATGAAACTCTTATTTTATTAGGAAGTGAGTTTTTTATTCAAGGAAATCCCATAGTAATGTATATTGTTCAATGAAATCGTATTTGAATTAGAATGGGAAAATGCTACATGTACTCCTGTTTTGTACTCTTAACTTGTACTCCACGCACAAAATCTTGATGTAGACACTTGGTATTGGGATCCACATGAAAAAATAACTTATCAGAATCCTACATGTAATATAATTCATTAGAATGATAATTTAGTGGTGTTGTAATAAGACTACATTGTGTATAAAATAGAATTCAATAACATGTCTCACCGTAATAAGACACTGTATGTACAACGTCAAATGAAACTGTAGTTGAAACAAAATGAAACTTTAATTATGCTGAAATGAAACTACATAATTAATTACACAGAACGGGTGACGTTTCTTTTCATTAACAGCACGTTTGGTTCACGGAATGAATTTTGAGGTAATGATATTCCATAAGGAATGAAATATGCAAGGAATAGAATAGGAATTGTATTTTATTGTTTGGTTCGCGGAATGAATAGACTTTATGATTACATTACAGTGTTTGGTTGATTTAAGGAATAGAAATGAAATATGTTTTAAAAGACATAAATACCCTTATAAAAATATGTGAGGGTGGTGGTGGCAGTGGCGTTGGTGGTGGCGGCGGAGGCGGTTGTGGCGGTGATTGGCGGTGGCGGTGGTGCTGCTGGTGGCGGCGATAACGATGGCGATGGTAGCGGTGGTGGGGATGGTGGTGGCGGTGTTAGGGTGGTGGTGGTAGCGGCCGTGGCGATGACGGCGGCAGTGACAACGGTGGTGGTGGTGAAATATGAAATAAATTTAATTGGGGGTTAAAATAAGAAATATAAACTTTAGGCTATCCCCGAGAACTCAAGAATACCCTAATACAAGGGGCCCCAGGAATCTCTATTTTCCTTGCAAGGGGAATAAATCATTCCCGAGAACAATATTCCTGGAAATACAAGTGATTACCAAACAGAAGAATATGCTTGGAAATGTTATGTCATTTCAGGCCTAATCCGTGAACCAAACCGCGCATAAAAAAAATGACATTGTTTTGGACTCTCGTCTATAGTAAACTTGCCAAAAACTAAGTAGCACAATATAAGCAGATGTTGGGGGCAATTTATATCCTACACCACGGCGCGCGTTGCACTATGCACCTAGATGTAAAACGACGTTGTTTTAATTTTTTTTTTTTTTGAAATTTCCCGCCCCAGTGAATGGCAGTAGTTTTTTCTTAAAAAAAAAAAAACCCGCTGTTCAAGAATGTACATAATGTTATACTAGAATACACATAATGTTATACATGAATGTACATAATTATATAACAAAATATACATACTCTTTTTAAAAGATAATACACATAATCTAACATAATACATAATAAACATAAACTTTTAACATAATACACATCAACTATTAACATAATACACACAAATTTTCTGATTCGAATGTACATAATTGTATAAAAAGAATGTACATAATTGTATAAAAAATACACATAATTGTATGAACCAATACACATAACGTTGTGAACAAATACATATAACGTTGTGAACAAATACACATAATCTCAGCAACTTCCTACCGCGCCTCCCAACACTACCCCAAAACGACGTCGTTTTGGGAGGCGCGCGGCGCACAGTGCTATGTGCGCCGTGGTGTAGGATATAACGATTGATGCCTGGAAATGTTATGTCATTCCAGGCCTAATCCGTGAACCAAAACCGCGCATAAAAAAATGACATTGTTTTGGACTCTCGTCTATAGTAAACTTGCCAAAAACTAAGTAGCACAATATAAGCAGGGCAAATTATTGTGTGGACCATGGTCCACACAATGTTATGTGGACCATAACAAAAAGTACATTTTTAATATACTAAATGTACATAATGTTTGTACTGAATGTACATTAAACAATATAATGTACACTCAGAACAAAAATAATGTACATCCCCTGAATACAATGTACATTATTTTTGTACTTAATGTACATTATTTTTATACTGAGTGTACATTATTTTACCGTAGACAAAATATGGTCCTCACAACTTGTGTGGACCATGGTTCATACAATAATGATTGTATAAGCAGATGTTGGGCTATTGGGCTAGATCTGTCGTGAATATAAGCCCAAAGTTGTGAAATTTGCCGTCATTTCTTACCCCAACTGAAAACCCCTGTTCTTCCGGCGAAGTCTAAGCTAGGAAGCCGAAAATAGGCCGTTGGAGGGCCGCCATTAGACCAAAACTCTCAAAACCCCATTCTCGTGGCCATTTCTTCTCCGTTCAATAGCTGCCCAAACTAATGGCTTCCCTAACACCATCATCTATCGCTCTCTGAAACCTCCATCTTCTTCCCATAACCATATACACATACATACATGTACGTATATGTCTTGATTAGATAGATATATACATACAATACAGATATATTTTGCACGCAGTAGTAGATGGACATACGAAGGGCGAAAACCCCCGGAACCACTGCACTATTGTTGCCAATCAAGCGCTCTCTAGCTTGCGTCATATCTACGGCTTCGGACTCCGCAGCTCCGGCGCCGTCGCCGTCGAGGCCGAAGAGAACGGTTAATTCAAAGCCGCCGACGGGGACGCAGCGGTTGGTGGACCAGCGGTGGCTTACTTCGCTGCTCTCCAGCCGCCGTTTGGAATACTCCAAGTGTAAAGAACTGATAATCCAATTGACACCTGATCAGTTTGATTCCTTATTTTCTGATCTGTCTCCTTCCTCTCTAATCCCATTGACTGCTCTTAAGTTCTTCCACATTGCGTCCGGTTCTTTTGGATTTCGGTTCTGTGTTAGATCTTATTGCAATTTGCTTCGTTTGCTTGTGGCTTCGGACCTGGAAACGCCCGCTAGATTGCTTTTGATAAGATTGATCGATGGGAAATCTCCTGCATTGTTTGTTAACCCTGATAATAAACACGTTGAGGTTGCTGCTACCTTAGTTGATTTAAATGGTGTTCTGGAAACGCATACTGCTGTCAGGATATATGATTTATTAATTCATGTTTGTTGTACTCAATTCAAGAGTGCAGGATTTGATATTGCATTGGATGTCTTTCAGATCTTAGCAAGTAAGGGTTTGTTTCCATCATTAAAGACTTGTAATTTTCTGTTGAGCTCTCTTGTGAAGGCAAATGAACTTCAGAAGAGTTACCAGGTTTTTGATATTTTGATCCGCAGTGTTATACCAGATGTCTACATGTTTAGCATTGCTATAAATGCTTTTTGTAAAGGAGGGAGGGTTGAGGAAGCAAAGCTGTTGTTTCAAAAGATGGAAGAGGTGGGTGTTGCTCCCAATGTTGTTGTTTATAACAACCTTATTCTTGGGCTTTGCAAGAATGGGAGCTTGGAAGAGGCCATTAGGCTCAAAGATGAAATGATATGCAATGGTCTCAAGGCAAGTGTTATAACATATAGCATGCTTATTAATTGTCTTGTGAAACTTGAGAAATACGATGAAGCCTGTTGTATTTTGAAGGAAATGTCACAGAATGGCCTGTTGCCGAATGAGGTCATCTTCAATACGATGATTGATGGCTACTGCAAAACGGGCAACCTTGATGATGCCCTCAGGGTGAAAGATGAAATGTTAATGCAGGGATTTGTACCAAATTCTGTTACTTGCAACTCATTAGTTAAAGGTTTTTGCAAAATGAATCAAATTGATAAAGCTGAACAGCTCTTAGAAAAGATGCTATTGGAGGGTCTTTGCATTAATCTTGGTTCATTTACATCAGTTATTTCTGGGCTTTGCACAAATTCAAGTTTTGAATCTGCATTGCACTTGACTAGGGAAATGATATTAAGAAATTTGAAGCCAAATGATGGGTTATTGACTATATTGGTTGGCGGACTTTGCAAGAATAGAAAATATTCAGAGGCTGTTGACCTTTGGTTTTTACTGCTACATATGGGGTTCACTGCCAATACAGTGACCTCGAATGCCCTCATTCATGGGCTTTGTGAATCAGGTAATATGCAGGAGGCTTTCAGGCTTCTTAAAGTGATGTTGGGTAGACATTTACAAATGGATATGATTACGTATAACACACTAATATGTGCATGTTGCAAAGACGGAAATTTGGATGGTGCATTCAAGTTGAGGGAAGAAATGGTTAAGCAAGGAATTGCACCAGACATTTCTACATTTAATTTACTTCTCCATGGACTTTTCAACAAGCACAGGACAGATGAAGCTTTGATGCTTTGGAATGAATGCCAGAGCATGGGTCTTGTCTGTAATGTTCATACGTTTGGGGTCCTGATAAATGGGTTTTGCAAAGCTGGGCTAGTTGAGAAGGGTAGATATTTTTTTGATGAGATGCTCAGACAGGGAATTGCACCAAATTCTGTAGTTTATAACACACTTATCTGGGCTTATAGCAGACATGGGAATCTGACAGAAGCCCTTAAACTTTCTGATGAGATGAGAATTAAAAGTTATCTGCCAACGGATGCCACCTATTCTTCTCTTATTCATGGAATGTGCAATATTGGTCACCTCGAGGAAGCAAGATGCCTCATTGATGAAATGAGAAAGGAAGGACTTTCACCTAATGTTGTTTGTTTCACTGCCCTAATAGGTGGTTATTGTAAGTTAGGCCAGATGGATAAAGCTAGGAGTGTCTTGGAGGAAATGTATTCGTGGAATCTACAGCCCAATAAGATCACTTACACAATCATTATTGATGGATACTGTAGATCTGGCAAGATTAAGGAAGCTACAAGGAGTCTTGCTGAGATGGTAAAAAAGGGAATTACTCCAGATTCTGTCACTTACAATGTTTTATCAAAGGGGTTTTACAAGGAAGGGAAAATAGAAACTGTTTTTGGATTGTGTGATCATATGTCTGTTGCTGGACCAGGTTTGGATGAAGTTACTTATACTTCTTTGATTGATTGGTTGACACAGCCATCAGTAGTGGGCAACCAAGAATGAGTGCTAGCTCTTGGACCAGGTTTAGATGAAGTTACTTAATACTTCTTTGATTGATTGGTTGCCACAGCCTTCAGTAGTGGGTAACCAAGAATGAGTGCTAGCTCTTATTAGGTTGACATCCTACATTCCTAGTTTCATATGATGTGATGGACCCTCAACCTGCTATGAGCCGTGTCCATCCGCGATTGCTACTTCACTTGCTGCAGCAGCAGCAGCTGCAGAGTTTCCTTGCACTATGAAGCTTAAAATATGATTGCATGACATTAGAGCTTCTTGTGCACCTCTTGATGCTGATAAATGCTGCTTAACAATACCACATGCTGTAATTTGTAGGTATGTATTATTTGTACTGTTGTCACATGTTGATATTATTACAGAGTATAATTATTGTTGTTGTTGTTATTGTTAGTTGACATACCTATCTTAAAAAGTTTTTGAAGCTATTGCTAATGACCTGTCAAAGAAAACACTGCATGCTGCGTGCCTTCATCCAAACTAATGTCTACCTTTGGAATTTCATGCTTTTCCAGTGGGATGGGTGCACATTTTTCACCATGTGGGGGAGATTTTTGGCAGTCTGTGTTGCATGTGTGCTGCCTAACATGGAAACTGATCATGGTTTTCATGGCCTTGTTCATCGTGTCACCATGGGGACTGCAAATCGCCAACCAGATATCCAGTTTCAGCATGAACTGCAGATTTATTCTCTTGATGAGTCAATGTAAATCCTCTATAATTTGATCTTTCCTTTCTAGTCCTATGCCTGGCTTTATTTTGTTATTATGTTTAGGCTAAGAACTGGCTTGACTCTGTAGGTTCAGCTCAATGCTTGCATCAAGAATAATCGTAGCTGCTCACTGTCTAACTTTAATTCAGGTCAGTGCATAATTTTGTTTCGTAGAATTTAGTTTATTTTGGAAAATAGATGTGCTCTAGTTCAATTATTGAAGTATGCCAATTTTGTATTGTTTTTGCATACTTTAAAGCTCAACCAATCTGAAAGAAAGAAAATGGAAAACAAAGTCCTTTTTCCCATTGTTTTCATCCACCCTCTTAATGCTATTAGGGTTCAACATGAGCCTTCTTCAGAACTTGGCCAAATGAAGGGGAACAACTACTAAACTAAGAGAATGTTCTTATCATAGAGTGATAGAACTCTTTATTTTATTTTATTTTTAAAATTTTTGATTGTTAATTTTTTATTATTGCACCTTTTACAGTCCCATATCCTTCTCTTGATTGGAGACCTTATCCTTTACCGCAGAGTTCTTTCATTTGTTTATTATAAGTCATAAGTACTGCCAGACTTCATCATTCCTATTTCATCTTTACATCCTGATGTATTATTGAATAGAAACTAGAAAGTACTCTAGATTCAGGTGGTAACCCTTCTTCAGTACCAAGATGGTTCATTCTCAATGAATTAACAGCTTTTAATTGCAAAAGGGCCCTCGGTGTTTTGGGGGTATGTTTTGTCTGATCTATGAAGTGATTGATGAGCTAGAACTAGAGTAGGCCATTTTTTGTATTTCCTTTTTTGCCCCTCTTTGTTGAATTCTTAGGGGACCTCTTGTCCCTCTGTTTTTTCTTATTTCTTTCTCTCAATAAAAAATGGAAAACAAAATTACAGAGATTTATTTCTCTTTCAGAGGGACACCATCTTCATTATTACCCATATTTGTTTCTTTCAGAGGGGTGTGCACTTGCTTTTACTGTTTCATTATTATGTTTTCATTGGTTGTTCTTGCAAGCATAATTCTGTTTTTTACCCATTCCTTACTACTATTATAATTCATCATTTGATATTTGAAATCCACAACTAATCCCCATTGCATTTGTACTCCATAATTCTTTGAGGAACACCACCATGACACTTACAAGGCGTTTGGTTCACTGTAATTTAGCTGTAGTTGAATTGCAATTCAGTGGATGCTTCAATTACATTGTTTGGTTGGAGGGAATTGCAATTCCCTCCTTTTGTTGAATTGCAATTCATGGGGTACCCCCATGAATTGCAATTCAATGAATTTGAGAAAGGAAAAACATATGAAATGACATTACTACCCTTGATTGTTATTACTATTATTATTACACAAGGGTATTTTAGTCTTTATACCATTTATTTCCTTCTCAATTCCAATAATTCTATTTCTCCCTACCAAACAACGTAATTTGAATTCCTACTTTATTCCCGCATTATTCTTTCCCCACCGAATTACAATTCCTTTCTCCTCTAATTCCTTCCTTCCAACCAAACGCCCCGGTTAAAGAATTGAATGAAGAAGTAAAACCCATGTGACTAACCCTATGGCTTGAGTCGAGTTTCACTTTTATTGGAAGAACAACCATGCAGATCCATATTCTATTAATCTATTATCCATTTGAAAATTGGGGTGTGAGAGAAAGAATAGGAAGAAAGTTATCCTGACACAAGGCACAGTTTAAAACTTCAAAGGCGGTGATTGCTAATAGTTGGGAGTGAAAGTTCATAGGAGATGTGGAGAAATGGTTATTGTGTTCTAACTTGCTTTAGAGATTGTGTCTTGATTAGAATTTTGTTAATGGTGGCATTATATACCAGATTGTGGCGGCGGCAGCATATGCAACAAGAAGGCAGCAGTGAATTATATTACCACTCGAGCACTTGTATTTACATGCACACTGAATTTTGTTAATGGTGGCATTATATACCAGATTGTGGTGGTGGTGGTGTATGCAAGAAGGCAGCAGTGAATTATACCGCCACTCGAGCACTTGTATTTACATGCACACTGAATTTGAATGAAGACATAACACTTTTGCGTTGGTAAGCCAGTGAAGTTGTAAGTAAGATTAACCCTGGAACTGTCAATACAAGGTAGTCTCATGGCTCTTAACCGGAATAGCCTAGCAGCTTCAGATGTGTTCCTGTTTAGAGTAAACCTACTGGTATCATTGGCAGAGGGAGGTGCTGGACAGGAAACTGAGAGCTTTGGTTTTTATGTTTTTTTTGTTGATGAATGGATGCAAATGTAAAAATTGATGGCTTCAATGCCCACATTTGTTATTGAAATATACTATATTTGTTGAATTTCCTCTTTAGATTTTTTTTTTATTTTTTATTTTTTTTTTTAAAGAAGAAAGATTTGCTGCTGGCCAATGTTTGACATTTTGATTGTGATTTTTTGCTTGAGGTAATGCTTATATTCCTTTGTTTCTTTGAACTTCTGGTATAATAAGGGTCACTATAGTCTTGTAGTTGGTGGCAATGGCCTAAAACTTTATGTATGAGAGTTCATGACTAATTTTTATATATCAAAAAACAAAAATTTCGAAAGGGGAAGGTATTTAAGTACTAGTATGCTTTTGAACTAATAGGGAAAATGTAATTGGGGTTTTCTAAACTCAAAAAACAAGCAATCAGAGATGCATGCCTCAATAGGAGTAGGGTTTTTTTTTTTTTTTTTTTTTTTTTTTTTTTTTTTTTTTTTTTTTTGGCTTTTGAGGTGCCAATTAAGAGAGAGAGAAGAAGAAAAAAGAGAGAAAAAGGGAGGAAAAAGCTTATATGACGCAAAAATGAAAAAAAAAAAAAGAAGCATTTAATGCGTCCGACTCAAAAAATCAAATGCTTGCAGGAAGACTCAATACATTCTCTCTCCTTATTTTCTATCCTCCGCTTCATTAAAAATCTCCTAAAAAACTGAGCAAACTCCACTGGAGATAGTGTTTGTAGATTAAAGTGCCAAATAATGGAGTCTAAGTCTAGACAAAGCTATGTAAGGAGAAAGGAAAGATAGGCCAGTAGGGTATGTAGCTCATTTCTTCACTCAAAAAGAAAGAAAGAAAAAATAAAATTAAAGTTGTGTATTAAAAAGTAAGAAAGATAAAATATAAGAATATTGTATCAATGGACCAAGATGACTAGTTTGATCTGATTCGAATTCTATAGTACTATACTAGAGCTTAGTCTAGCCTGTATATAGATTTGGACAAACCATCAAATTTTGTACATAGATTAAGTTAGTCTGGCTCGATAATTGAAACATGCAAATTATTGTGGGATCAAATTGAGTCAAGAATTATTTTATTTTATTTTATTGTTTAGTCTGATCCGTATTTTAATCGAACTAGTCCAATTCAGTCCAAATAACAATCAGGTAAATGATAAATTGAACTATGCCAACATGACGGTGACGTTTTAAAAAACAATTAAAATAAAACTATGGTTCCTTTGTATTTATAATAAACAAGAATTCCAATTAAAAATCAACAAAATTAAAATTTGAACATGGCTTTAAAATAGATAAAATCTTTGGAAGTAACTAGGGATAGTATCCTGAAGAAAACAATTGACAGCACAGAGCAGAGCAGAGCAAGCTGGAGCTGATAAAATGAAGACTGCCAACTTAAGTCACATTGCATCATTTGCATGTGTGATGCCCACTAAAGATGGAACTTGTGGCATATCTCTCATCTATTAAAAGCTACAATAATATTATAATCCCCTACCTTTACAATCATTTCAAATAAAGAATATATAAAAGCTCTCATATTAGACAAGCTAGCCAAGGGTCCATCCCACATGCATTGCATGCCTTCATTTCCATTTATTATCAATGTTGCTCCAAAAATTGAATCCCTAATTTCAAGGGCCCCACGTCCCAGTCCGACAGAGTATTTGAGATGATGTAAATCATGGTAACTCAGCTGAACATACCCCCCTCACTTTGAAAAGTTGCTCTCACACTGTGACTGGTGAGACTCGATCCGGCCCGAATCATTATTCTCAAACTTCACCCATGTGATCAACTGAGCTGTCCATGCGGACATCTATTATCACATGATATGTGTAATGTACTCCACCTCCAACAAGCTATTCTTATTCTTCTTCTTCTTCTTCTTCTTCTTATTATTATTATTATTCATACTCAACAATTCATGTGACTTGATAGATAGTAGAAGGTAAACTCTAATTTATTGGAGGCCAATTCAAGGACATGTATATATATGTGGTCATTTAATGTTCCCACTAGAAGGTGTAATTTTGGAATGTAGTCTATTTCCCTTTTCATGAATCCTTGATTGCCTCTTGAGAAATGATGTAAATTCACTTCACTTTACTTTTCTTTACTATGCTGCCTAGTATGCTCTTTCATTGAGAATCTCACCAACCTTGTACTGAATTAGTGAATTACCATGGTTGAAATGAGAGGATCATATGTAGGGATGGCAATTTCAATCCGACCCGTGGATATCCATCCAAATCCACTTCGCATGGATCGGGTTTTTTTGAGTGATGGTGGGTGGTGGGTCGGGGGTGGGTCGGGTTAGATTCGGGTTCTATGTACAAGACCCGTCTAGAACCCCACCCGACCCACCATGTGTGTGTGTATATATATATATAATAGTAAAATAAATACTAGTATGTAGTTATTTATAATAGTTTATATAACTCCGTGTATCTTTTTACTATTTTTTATATCAAAACTACTAAGTTTATTTTTAAAAATTAACAATTTAGTTATTATATTTAAATATTTCCATTATTTATGTTTTAGTATCACTAATGGATTTTATTTTTTTATTATGTGTAAATAATTTAAATATTATTTTTTGAAAAACATAATAAGATGATAAGTGGTGGGTACCCGTAGTGGGCACCCGCACCCGGTGAGGGTGGGGGTGGGTTCTGAAAAAGTCCACCCGATGCGAGTTGGAGGTGGGGGTGGGTGGAGAAAATATAAGGTGGGTCGGGTGATGGATGTAGCCCTCCCCAACCCACACCCGACCCATTGCCATCCCTAATCATATGTAACCACAACATTACTTTGTCAACACACAATTAATTTCAATTTTATTTGTATATTCATATCTCGATCACTAAACTTTTGCATATAGTTTCTAATATTCTCACCTCTATAGACTAATCTTGATTCAGCTCAAATCGCTTTTGTAGAGTTTGACTCTTACATGAACTTCTGACTTTACATTTATATTAATAATTCGCTTACCAATTGCTTTAAGCTGCTGAGTTTTGATTATCATCACTATGGAACAAATTTTGAATATATACAAACCATCACTATGGAATTGGATTTTAGATAATATAGCCTTTAAAAAAATCCATGATGGTAATTAGGTGGTAATAAATAATAATCTCATTGCCAACTACCATGTAGTGTGATAATATCATGTTTCCATTATAAATGGGTTCGAATCAGTGGTAAAGATTTAGATTTTTTAGGTTGAAAATGTTTGAAAAGTATAGAACATATATTACCAGAGTCATAATTATTTTTTTTAAAAATAATAATAATCTCATTGACAACATATACAACCATCATTGAGAAAAACTATGTTAGCTAGCCGCACTGTTCTTCCATATGCAACCATCATAGCAATTACCAGAGTCCATAAATGCAAAAGTAAATCATGAACAAGAAAAGTATTTATATATATAAAATATATGATATTAGCACAATCCACAGCCCCCAAGGACAATTAATGTTTCCATCGACAATTACAAAGGAGAAGAAAGCGAAAAAAAAGGGGGGGGGGGGGGGGGGGGGGGGAGACAAAGGAGACTTTTAATATGTTTTCCTTCTTTTTTTGTGACATTGACAACACTATATATAACTTGTGTGACTCGAAAAAGTAAAAATGTAAACCTGCGAGAAGATAAAGCAATGGTGGTGGTTAGGGCAATGGATGGGATATGATGATGAGATGAAGCTGAAGCCGAGCCGCAATGGACAACGCTTCTGCGCCTTCTTGGCCGAGGTTGAACAACCTTTGAGAGACAATAATAATAAGGAAACAAATGTACATTTACCAGGATGGAGGACTTTAGAGAGTAACTGACAAACAAAAACAATGATTCTATGTAGTTTTATAGGGAAAATTGAGAGTGGAGTAGGATAAGGAAGCTAGCTAGCATGTGCGGGCCTTGCGGCAAGCCAGGGGACCGGCACTCGAAGTCATCATGCCAACCATAGACGAGGACTTGGCACCCAAGCTCGAAGCTCTGGCGTAGTTGGCCGAGGCACCAGCTCCAGATGGGGTGAAATATGCGCCGTTAAGCATTAAGTCTCCCTCCGATCTCCAGTTCCACCCCTTCCATTGATTCTGGGCAGTGTCAACTCTCTTTGTCACCTGTTTCAAGTCCACCAAATAACTAAAAGTCTAAGCTGATAGTTGGATTGCATAAATATATTAAGTATTCAGCTTGCTCCTGGATGTAGATGTGTTCTGTCTGAACTAAAAAGCTAAGCTGATAGTTGGATTGCACATTTATGTTTATAAATTTATTATTATACATACCTCCTTGGCAAAAGGATTGGCTGGAGCGAGGTATCGGTTTCCTTGGCTGTTGATGGTAGGGTTAGCACTTCCACCAATGGCATACATTTCCCAGTGAGTGTAGTCATTGTTCACCACATGGAAGTAACCATGTCTGCACCTGCAATTTTTCCACAACATTCATTTTAATTTTTTGTTTGAAAACCCATTCATTTTAATTTGTTTAAGCTAATGTGACAAAATCTGAAATAAAACTGTGAATTAATTAACCTTGGCATTCTCTGTATGAGCCCATTCCCAAAGTGGTTATAGGCAATTGTCACCTGCATTTGCTTGTCTCTTGTGTAAGAGTCACTATGACCCAACAACATCACCTGTTTTTAATTTCCCATTAGTAAGTTAAACAGGACAATGGAATTAAGAATCAACCAAATTAATCAAACCTCATTGTGGTGAGCAAAATGATTGTTGGAGATAGTAATGGCAGTGGAGCCCATGACAGCATCCACAAGGCCATCAGCACAGTGAGAGAGCGAGTTGTGGTCAATCCATATATGGCTCGAGCCGAAGATGGAGACGCCATCGCCATCCGCCATAGTCCTCCAACCGTAATGGGACGGGGAGCTTCTGACCATGGCGTTTCCGGTGGGCTTGCAGTCATGGATGTGGAGGCCATGGATGATGATATTGGTGACAAACTGGATGGTAATGCAGGCCCCATTGGCAATATGGACATTGGTTCCCCGGGCATCAATGGTCTTGAAGCTGTTCATGATCAGCTCCTGCTTCAACGTTATCACCATGTCCCGCTTGAACACAATCCAGAGCGGCCTGTCCTGGATAACGGCGTGCCGGAGAGTGCCCGGCCGGGGGTTCACGGGGTCATCGTCGCCGGGATCAGTGACCACATAGAACCGGCCGTATCTGCCGCCGATGGCATTGCGCCCAAACCCAATGCCACAATCTGCAAGGCGCTTACGGTTCTTGTGCCAGTTGGGATCACATCGCCAGCAATCATCAATGGGGTTTCCAGTCCCGCAGGAGAAAAATCCCAGTTTTCGCCTCTCTGTGCTGTTCTTGATGCTTCTGTTAAGTTAATTAATGCCATTAGTACTCAATTGAAACATCATTTTCACTTTAACAGTACATTTCAGGACACAAATCTTGAATTGTATATATAGCAAACCTCTTTTTGTTCAATCATTATCTAACAATAGGGTAAATTCACTTTTTCTTGAAACAGAAATGTGGGTGCCAAAATCAAATAATCATGGTAGTTACATTGCAAGCAGCAACTATGTGTCTGTCGGTGGACGCAGTTAGCTTAGGTACACTAACAGATGTTTGGTTGGGAGAATTGAAGCATGTTCTTCATCTCAACTAAAAGTCTAAGTTAATAGTTGGACTGCACATTATATGGTTAAATACTCAACAAAGAACTGTAATTCTGTGTGAGAATAAAGTAGGAATTACAGAATAAGATTATGGGAATTAAAAGAAAATGAGTGTATAAAGACTAAAATGTCTTTATATGATATAGAATAATAATAATCAAACATGGAATTTTCTTGTAAGCAGATAGATAAAAGTCACAGTTTCATGTGCGAGTTGCTATTGAAGACAAAGACGACAGCCATCAAATAAGTCCTTAATAATTTTGCAGATTTGTGACTGCAAAAGCCAGCTTGGAAAGCTCAAGTAGAATATAGAGCAATAAATGAAAGCTTATAATTTTGGACATTGATCCCAATTTTTTATGCTCTGTTTAGCTATCAAGAATATTCTACTTGTTTATTATTTAATTTCTGTAATGCTAAATTTATATATTTAAAAATTATAATAAAAAATATATTAAATGTAGAGAATAAAAAGTTATAAGAATTGTTAAACAAGTAACTATCAATCAATTGACAAATCCAAATAAATATGAAGGGATGTAATATCTGAAACAAGTTGTGTCATTTCATACACACAAAAACATTAAAAAAAAAAAAATTGACCACTTTAATAGTAATAGAATCTAAATTTGACATGACAAAAAAAAGTTATTCACACGAAAATAAAATTAGAAAAAATCATGATATAATAGTATTGGCTAAAAATTAACGAGTGCTACAGAAGTTAATTGCACACAGACACATTTGACAGCAAAGCGCACGTGCACTGGCAGAGAAAGAATTGGACACAAATAGAAGGCCAGGGAAAAAATAACAATTCCTCAAAAGATATTAGTATTATTATTATTCTTTCTAAAAAGTTGAAATCCAATTCTAAGGGCCCCTCACACTCAGACTGGACAGAAGACATTTGAGATATGTAAATCATGGTAACTCAACTAAACATGAATCACAGAGGTTAGATTCTTGCTTAGTGCGGGAGTGCCCCCTCACTTGGGTTGCTCCTATACTGTTGCGGGTGAGACTCGATTTGATATTTTTTTCAATTTTCACCTCTATAACCAGTTGAGCTGCCCATGCGAATGTATTATTATTATGTCAAAGGACTTTATGGTCTAGTGACACCAAAGTACTTTCTCAGAAGAAAAATTTCCTTTTGTTTTGTTATTTCATGAGAATGATAATGAATGGATGTAAAAGAATATTAGACATGCACTTACTCTGTAACCATGAAGGCGACCTCTTCAGGGTCATCCACTGCATGCTTACTAAGAGTTTCTTCCATGTCTGCCAACCTGAACCATGGACAACGAAAGAAACCTCACATTAATTTCTACGAAAATACATACATTGATTGAACAGGCGAAGATGTTGGGTGCACTAGTCATTGAATGAAGGGCATTTGGGGAAGAATAGGGCGACCGACATTAATAATCCACAGCCAAAAAAGTGGGACGACACGAAAAAAGTACAGTGCGAAGAGGAAAACACACACTGCTCAAGGTGGATGCAGATGCATTTTCCACTCGGTTGCGCGTGAACTGCACGTACAGAAAGTGCTTTTGCAGAGGGGAAGAGAGAATTTGTGAGGGTGGGAGTGTGGGGGAATTCGGTGGGAATGGGAGGGGTATTGTTGGAAGTATACAAGTGGAGGAGACAGAGCGGTTATAACTTGGTGTTGCAAAACAAAGGGATCCAATGGGAATAAGCGGTTGAGATCGAAGGATCTCTCCCGGAGGCTTTTACCGGCCAGCGGATAAAGGATCCAACAGTCTGAGTTTAATGATCCCCCTGGAACCAAAATCCGACCGCTGATATTCATCATTGAATCGATAAAATAATAATAATAATAATAATAATTTAGTAACCTTGCCGCCATTGTTATGTTTTGCAAGCTCTGCGGTTCTTCTTTCTGCAAATTCCTGCAAATCAAATCAATGCAGCAGAGCTTATCAGAAGAAATCAGACTTCATCTTTCTCTCTCCAGAACTTTCGTTTTCTGCCTAAACAACTTCTGTAACGAGCAGAGCCTTAATGGAGTAAAATTCTAAGATTTTTTTAAAAAATAAAAAAATAAAAAGGCAATGCAGAGTCTGCGAAAGCTAAAACATGAAACATTTAGTTTACGTTTTTTAGAAAAGGATGTGATTAGTATAAACCTATAGATTATTTTGTTTCTTCAAACTCAAAGTTTTGCAGGAAATCGCTCCAAATATACTAAGTATGCAAAATACTATTTGAAGGTTTGGAACGGAGCAGTGGATTCAGGGAGCCGATTCGTATAGATACCGTACCTCATCTCGGAGTCTTTACTGTTCTGCATTCCGGCGAAGGCGCCGGCGACGGACAAGAGAAGCAGCAGAGAAGTGATACCGACGAAGAGCCACTTCTTCTCGGACGCCATTGCAGAGTCGCTTTCTCTCTCTCTCTCTCTACACTTCCTATAAACTGAGCTTTTCCCACTAAAAATGGAGGAACGGAAAGAATGGATTGGAGAGGGAGAGAGTTACAGAGAAGAAGAAGAAGAGAGCAGAGTCGAAGGTGAAGCACCACGCCCAATGTAACGGTATCTTTATACAGAATGTGGCTGTCAGAATACGTTAATGTTAACGGCCGTTTACTAACTGAATAGAAAGCGAAAGTTTAAAATTACTCCGTAGTAAAAAAAGAAAAACACCCGAAAAAAAATCTTGTTGTTGGCAGACTGGCCCCACTTCTTTTGGATTTTCCCTTTTATTTAGGAAAATATTAAATGGACTCTAACTTTTTACTCTTAATTTAACTCATTCTCACAAATCAATGTAGACACTTTTTTGAAATCTACACTATGAAAATATCTTATCCTTGTTTGTCACATCATGCAGTAAGAGTGTCTTTCTTTGCTGTCAGTGCGGCCGCACCAATAGTTATAAAAATATACATCATCCATGTTAGGAAATGCACAACAAAAACATGCACAAATTAAGTACGCATCACCAAAAACGCACCATTAGATATAAATAAAAGCACTACACAGTGTTCAGAAATACACAATTAAAGTGTGGGAGTTATGGTGATCTTTTGAGTTTGTTGTGTATTTTTTAGTATATTTGTGAATTTCATTGTTGTGTTTTTTCTTAACGCTATTGGTGTCTTTTGTTAACATTGTTGGTGTATTTTGTCAAGCGACCGCATTTAAACAAAAGTATATATATATATATATATATATATATATATATATATATATATATATATATATATATATATATATTGTAATGTATTCATCATTTATGACAAAGTGATAAATCTGGCCAAATAAAATCTTTCATTTTTAAGAAGAGTTTATTCACTTTTAATCACTCAACTCCAATGTTATTTTCGTGTCCCAAGGTCTACCCATGGTCTTTAAATTGAAATAATCATAGACAAAAAATAAATGTAAAATCATAAATAAATTATAAGTATATAAGAAAGCAACTCCATCTATATTGATGGTCGCAATTGCCGGAGTATAAATGGGAAACTACTATACGTACACACAATTGGTACTTGCCGTCATCCGAGAACAAATGAAATTGTCGCTCGTGAGATTTTCTTCGACAAGTCATGACAATCAATTAATTAAGAGTTAATACCCAAAATAGTCCCTCGACTATGTCGTAATTACTAATTTAGTCCTCGATTATCATTCTTACCCAATTAAGTCCTCAATTATACAATTTTTACCCAATTTAGTTCTTTGTCAATTTGACTGTTTGTTGACTGTCAAAAGTGGAAATAAAGTTGTAATTTTACAAGTTTTCTCCTTTCTCCTCATTTAGCAGCGCCAAATCATGTAGCAATAAGCTCCGGTTGGGTTCTAAACCTGTCAGTATCGAAGTAGTGGTTATGCATCGGATAGCCCATGAATTTGATTTCCAACGATTTTTTGACGATCGAAATCTGATCGGAGTGTATTGCTGCATGGTTTGGCGCTGCTAAATGGAGAGGAAGGAGAAATCTTGTAAAATTATAATTTTATCCCGACTTTTGACAGTCAACAAACAGTCAAATTAATACAGAGGACTAAATTGGGTAAGAATTGTATAGTTGAGGACTAAATTGGGTAAGAGTTGTATAGTTGAGGACTTAGTTGAGTAAAAGTTACATAGTTGAGGACTTAATTGGGTAAGAATGGTAGTTGAGGACCAAATTGGTAATTATGGCATAGTCGAGGGACCATTTTGGGTATTAACTCATTAATTAATTATATTTTTCTTATGTTGGTTTGTTTGTGAGGCAATGTAGATTGATTGCTAGGGACATCGGGAGTGTGCATGTCTCCCATGTTAAGAGATCAACGAATCGTGTAGCTCATGAGTTAGCTCGGGCGACCGGTTCTATGGCTGGCTCGGAAGTGTGGACTCAGTTTCCACCCAGTTGTATTTCCGATCTTTTACGTTATTAATGAATGGTTTCCTTTTGATTTCAAAAAAAAAAAAAACAAATAAAAAGTAAACTGCACTAAAAAAGTTATGTGCAACAAACTCAATCAAGAGAGGGTGTTAGTTAGGGATGGACAATTCGGTTCAATTTTCTCGAATCGAACCGAACTAGTAATATACTAAAAAATCAAACGGTTCGTGATTCTTGTAAACCGAATAGTTTGGTAAAATTAAACCGCATTGAATACCGTTTGATTTTAATAATAATAATAATAATAATAATAATAATAATAATAATAATAATAATAATAATAATAATAAAAGTAAATCCAAGTCCATTTTTGCCTGCTCCGCCGTTCAGTTCCTATCTCTCTTTAAAAATTAATAACAAAAGTATATATGTAGAGTATGAAAAAAAAGTAAAATCCTTTTAGGGAAAATTGCATTTTTGATCATTCAGTTATACCGTACTTGTGGTACAAATTTAATCTTTGAGTTATAGGCATGACCATCTTTAACCCCTAAGTTATGCATGGAGTGACATTTTAGTCATTGAATGACAAAATCAGACACTTTATTAAGTGACAAATTAGTGGTAGAAATAGTTCCCGAAGGACTAAAATCGCCACTTCATGCATAATTTAGGAATTAAAAAAAAAAACGATCACACATATAATTCAGAGACTAAATCTGTAACACAGATATAACTAAAGGACTAAAAATATAATTTTTCCCATCCTTATAAATATATGTAATAGTCTTCATTGAGCTTTGAGGTAATATTATTTCAGACAAGTTTCAGTGCTAAAAATGAAAGCTTGCAATAATAATTTGATTTAGTAGTGATTTCTAAATTTATTAATGTATTTATATGAAGTTTGTGGTGTAGGTTGATGGTGAGTAGGACTACTTTCTAAGTGATAAATCTAAGTACAAATCTATCTAATTGCACTCATTCTCATGTACTAAAAAAAATACATTATATATACAATAAAAATGAAACTTACTTTTTTTTCTTCTTCACTATATACAATGAAAATGAAACATGAATATAAGAGTTATTATTATTTTATGATCAATCCAAAAATAAGAATAAATGGGAAGGGCCACCAATGAATTTCATATGTTTGAAGACAACCCAAATGTTTATTTATTTATTATAAATTGGTCACATATATTTTCCATCAGTCGATTAACAATTATACATTGATAATTAAAACATGAAAGATTTGTGTCATTTTATCCACACCTCCATGGGTAGACCAGAGACCTGTAAATGTTTTGTAATGGGGTTGGAGTTATTGTTTTATACATATTCATAGAAAAGTTAATACTATACGTATGCTAATCAGATGGTGTCTTAACTTGAACTTTCTCGACGAACTATGGATCTTCATGCCTTTAATTTTTTACTACGAGAAATTTAATGTCATCTCCATATTGATTGAGTTGAAATAGTTTAACAAACTATTAATGTGATTTATTGATTGAGATTACCATTTTTATTACGTACAATGTATTAAAATATAATATATTTTTCAAATGAAGTTTGACTTAAATAGTGGTTGGGAAGACATTTTGTTCATCACAAATTTCAAATAGTAGCACGTAAGATGCCTAACCACCAAAAAACTAGTTGTGGCAAAGTTATTGACTAATGCAGGAGATGCGCACCATTCACGGGGATTGGGTGAGTCCATGGAATGATTATAATAATTATAATATGTAAGGCAAAGCAGAATTTTATTCTATAAGCTTTTTGTTGTCATTATTAAGGTTGAGAAATGAATTAAAATGGTTTCCTTGTGCGGGAGTCTCGGCGGGGTTTGTTGATGAAATTTTGGTCAAGATTTTAGAATGTTTGGTCTCGTGCTCTTTCTTAACGTGTGAACTAAGACATTTTTTCCTGTTTAGGGGTTGGGAGATGGAAGACATACACATCCTCATCTATCACGCACATCAATTTTGAGTTCATTCATGTTGTCTATAATAATAATTATTGATGGATTTAATTAACTTGGGGTGACCCGAATTATTAAATTCGGATAAGAATGTAAATAATAAAATGATAGATAAACGAAACGATGTCGTAAAGGTCGTGGAGACCGTATATTGTATTATATATCGTAAATAGGCTATTACAATGATTCATTAGGACAATAGTACGTAGTAGGAAAATAGTGAATGTATCCTAATGAGACAGGGTGAAGGGTATTTATACAAGTTACACCTTTTAACCGTCCCCTAGAATGACGGGGTCGGTTAGATCCGAGTTGACCGCAACCGGTTGACCGGTTCCCAAGTCGGCCCTATTTATGGCCGACCCCCTTGGGGTCGACACCTACCCCTAACCGAGGCCTCATAGGTCGAGGCCCCATGGATCGAGGCCTCATAGGCCGAGGCCCCATGGATCGAGGCCTCATAGGCCAAGGCCTATTGGGCTAAGGCCCAAGGGCGAGCACGGACCTTAACCCAGGGGGGTCCGGGTCTTGCTCCACCTCCACAGGTCGATTTGTCCCAATCGTAATATATCCATCAATTATTATTATAATTCAGGAGATATTTAACATTAAAGATGTTCATAGGGTGAATTTGAAGTGTGAATCGATATCCAATCCGAAGAAAGCAGGTTTAGAATATCACATTTGCATTTATTAGGATTCAACAAAATTATTACATAATTATCTATTGGCGGATTGCGTGAGAACAATAGTTCTGGAAATTATCTTGTTATATATTGATCAATCCATTTGTACAAAGTACATGAAGAGATATATTGATAAGAATACAAAGAGTTCTAGTTAAACGAGGAATGATAAAAAGTATATTCATAATAACATAGAGAATGAGAAAAAGAATTATAATGTAATTAGAATACATAATCCTAATAGATTGAATGTAGTTCAAATGACAAATTCAATTATAATAGCCAATAAACAACAAAAAGTTCAAATTCTAGAAATTAAGGTGAAGCTATAACAGTTCTTTAGTTGCTCCATTGTTTGAAGTAGTTAGTCAGAACTCAGAACAGTGCATATATTAATTTCTCTCTTCTAAACAATATTACATGAGCTTTTTATTTTTTATTCTATCATTTATTCTTTACAATTCCAGCAATGGTCCTCCGGCTATATTGATTTTCCAAAATTAGTCATTGACTTTTAATTTGGACACTTTAGGTCCCTTGACTTTCAATTTCTTTCCAATTGAGGTCCTTTCGTCAGAATACGGTTAATTGAATTTTAAATGAAGGGGTAAACTCATCATTTCACTTGCCTATGTATTATTCTTAGTATTTCTCCATTGTATACGCGATATATATGAAGATAATCTTAGTTGAAACCCTAAAATGTTCCTCGTCGTTCCCCATTTGCTAACTACTCCTATGTGCGTTTGTCTATTATTGAGATGTTTACAAGGTATAATAGCGAAATACGAAGGGAGAAATACGAAGAATAATACATATGCATGTGAAGGGACGAGTTTACCTCTTCATTTAAAGTCTAATGAACCGTATTCTAACGAAAGGACCTCAATTGGAAATAAATTGAAAGTCAAGGGACCTAAAGTGTCCAAATTAAAAGTCAGGGACTAATTTTAAAAAATCACTATAGTCGGAGGACTATTGCTGGAATTAACTCTTTACTAATGTGTCATATATATTTTGATTAATTCAAACAAAAAATTAGAGTATCATTCTTTTTTCTTCTTGTAATAAAATCTGCACATATAATTAAGTTATTAAGTTATACTCTCTAAAAATAAAATACATTTACCATTTTCAACCCTTTTAATTTCATTCCTCATCAGCTCCAAGAGTCAACGGAAGGGGAGACTTTTAATTTCCAGTGTCTCCTAACCCATCCTTTTTGAATAGCTAGCTTGCACTACAACTTCAAAGTCCAAACCCATTTACACGTTCCCAAAATCTTTGTTTATTGACTAGTAAAAGTTCATCTCATCTCTAAGTTCTCATCATTTAGATGAGGAACTATGTATAATACCAAACATTTGGATAATAGTTTTAATTTTATGAAATAATAGACATTTATATATACTTCATTATTTAATCATTCTTTTATTGATTGATTGAAAATTACTAAGCTCCTCTCAAAGGTTGAACCTCAATCTCAAGGACCCTCACACTTCGATCTGCCAGAGTATTTGGAAGGATGTAAATAATGGTAACTCAATGAGTCACGAGACATGGCCAAATGCTGGTGCACACAAGGGATCCGCCTACTTTAATTTGAATATAATTCTACACTGCCATTCGAATTTTGATCTTTTCTCCCAAATACTATCTACTACACTGTGAAAATTACTAAGCTATATATTTATATATGTAAGGTGTGTAACGTATACAAGTGTCTTTCATGCACGTTTCTCAGTAACTAAACTCGACTCTTCTAGTACACATAACAACCCATTGCAGGTGCTACAAACTTGGTACTCTAAGTAGGAGTGCTTTAGTTGATATCTCAAAGGGTTGGCAAAATGTATATAGAGATCGGATCTAATGAGAACACGATTTTCTCGATAAAAAGTGAGAATTGATCAATATAATGATTAAGGGTTTTAGTAAAAAAAAATATGAGATCAATTTTATAATGATTGCAGATTTTTAAGTTTATAATATTTATAAAATGAAATCTATCCTTTTTCTTTTTAATTTTCAGCAACCCTCAACCGTTGATAGATCAGATTGGTCTTCACTTTTTACATGGGAGCATGTTCTTCCTTGAACCATTCCCTATATATATACCAGGGTTGTAAAAATCCCGCCTAGGCACCGAGTAATCGGCGCCTAGGCGCTAGGCGCCCCTTGACCGTGGCGATTTTCCCCCTAGGCGCCCGCCTAGGAAACCGGCCGCCTAGGCACCCGCCTAACGCCTAATTCGGCCGCCTAGGCACCCGCCTAGCGCCTAATTCGGCCGCCTAGCACCTAACTCGGCCGATTACACCGAGTTAACTCGTCACTTTCTGTCGAGTTAGCCGAGTTAACCCGACCGACTCGACCTTGCTAGTTTTATATATATATATATATATATATATATATATATATATATATATATATATAATATGACATATATGCACATACACATGTGCACTGTTTTTTTTTTTTTAGTTAGCCGCCTAGGCGACCGCCTAGCCCGCCTAGGCTGTCTAGGCGCTAGGCGCTACTCTACCACCCGACTAAGGCCTAGCGCCTATTGCAACCATGATATATACACACAATTTTGTCACATTTTGTTGAAATAATTTTTTTGAATGTAATATATTGGAAAAATTATTAACTGCGGCATTTTCCACCATATATATTTTAAATGACGAGAAAAATCTATATTTACTAGAAAAGAGTGTTCTCTAAATAAATCTCACTCGTGTGCATTTTCACCAAATGTGCATTATCTAGTTATAACCGCTCAGATCACTGCAGGGAAGGGAAAGAGTCACGCTTAAATTATTAGAAGTACTACCCAGATATTTAAGCATAATTATTAGGACTTAAAGGCTAAGGCAAAAAGAAATTTGCATTGGATTTCTTGATCTATCTTTAAGGTAATTCCAATGCTGTCATGATATTTCTCATATACAACAAATTCTAATTTTAGTTTCGTTTTTACATTTATTATGGGTGTCTTGGATTGATGAATTTTTTATCTTATAAATGGTCACTTATATAAATAGTTTTGTCAATTTTATAATACACATCTATTAAAAGTTGAAAGAAATTTCATAATTCAAAACTTTGAAAGGAAAAAAAAAAAGTGTTAATTTGGTATCATTTCCAATCATGAGCTTTTAACATGTTCTTAATATTTATAAGGGAAAATGACACTTTTTCCCCCTTTGTTATATACTTATAGTACTTTTTCCCCCTAAATTATTTAAGTGGCAATTTTTTCCCCCTGATATATTAAATGGACATATTTTCCCTTAAAATAAATGAAAATATTTCATTTATTTTTCTTCTCCAACAAATTATAATCACGATTTGAAAAAATAAAATACATTAAGTGTTGAATTTAGAATATTTTAAAAATAAAAAAATAAAATTTTAAAAGAAAGTTTGAACCAACCGTTCAAATTGGATCCAAAATCGTGAACCGACGGTTCAAAATAAAACTCAAACCGCGATTATATATACTTATATGTGAGAGTCAATATAAATGCGGAAAAAAACATACACTATTTGCAAATATTATAATTCTAATTTAAACTAGTAGTTGTTCCGATTTGAACCTCCGGTTCACGGTTCAGGATCCATTTTTTTCCAGTTCATGATTTTAATAAACGGAAACCCAAATATTGGGTTATGTTATGAATCATAACCGAAATTTTTTAATTTGATTGCTATAGTGTTTGGTTCAGTTCGAACCGAACCGTGGTCATCCCTACGTATAAGCAATAATTTGTTGAAGAAGAGAAATAAATAAAATATTTATTTTAAGGGTAGAAATGTCCATTTAATATTATCAGGAGGGAAAAACCGTCACTATTATAATAATTGAGGGGGCAAATGTGAATGCATGAATAACTCAAGGAGAAAAAGTACTATAAGCATATAACACAGAGGGAAAAAGTGTCATTTTCCCTATTTATAACTTTAAAATCTTCATTACATTACAAATTAATACTACAGAACTTCGCTTTCAAAAAAAAAAAATACTACAGAACTTCAATGATGAGCAAATGATTAATTAATTAAAATTAAACATTAATCGATAAAAGGTTCCAAAACACAAAGTTTTTACTGAATCAACAATCGAAAAAATTTATTTACTACCTCTCCATCTTCATCATATCATTTGAAATTATACATAGAGTTAATTAGTTAAATGCAGTTTTGGTCCTCAAAATAAATATGCCTGGTTAAATCACTCACTCAAAAAGTCAATATCTCATCAACTTATTATCGTCAAATAATTTGTTTGATAACCACAAAATTTTAAGTTTGACTCTGGATGGGAGTTGTAAAAAAAAAAAAAAAAAAAAAAACATTTTTGTCATATGGTGAAAAGAATTGTTTTTTTTTTTTTAATAAAAGAAGTTGATATGATCAATATACTCTATGTATGGGGGCATTGACTCTTTGTGTTTCAGTAGGTTGAAAAGTATGTATGAACAAATACTACATTGTAATAGAGTCCATAACATTCAAAAAGAAAATTGATTAACGGAGAAAAGAACAAAATGGTTTTTTTTTTTAATGCATTTTACTCTCATAGCTCATTTAAAAAATGAAAAAGAAAAAACAAAACATAACAGAGTTATGTTAGATTTTTAGAAAATATGGAAGGGGGAAACCCAAATTACATAGTAGGATTATCTAATTGCCTCCAGACTGGAATACCGGCTTTGTCCTCTTCTAGGATCATCTTGAGGTCATCTGGGGCCTCATCATAAATCTTTAGGCCGACATGTGGACTGGGTAAGTTGGCTAGGTAGTCTGCTGCTCGATTTTGTTCTCTGGGAACGTACATTATGGTCCAGTTAGCTATGTTGTTAAGTTCTCGTCTGCATGCATGAATAATGTATCTTGCAACATTGTCCACAACCCTTTCCTGGTTCACAGCTCTAACTATCTTCATGGAGTCACTTTCGAAACAAACCATATTCAGTCTCAGAGTGATGGCTAATTGAATACCTCTCAGGAGTGCCCACGCTTCTGCGGCGTCGATCGAGCAAGCCCCGATGGCATATGTGAATCCTTTGGACCATCTTCCTTGATCATCCCTGATTAATCCTCCACATCTAGCTTGGTTTGTGGTGGTGTTGAGGCATGCGTCAATATTAATTTTTGACCAGCCGTCTGGTGGTCTGGTCCACCTGATAAGTCTCCACTTACGTGTTGCTGCTTTTGTCCTCATCATACCTGATTTGTTAAAGGCCTCATTGATGTCTCTACATTGTGAGTGAATCCAGTAGACTTTCTTGTCTAGGCTTGAGTCCTTACCATTGAAGATCCTGTCATTTCTCCACCTCCATAGCCACCAGATTGCTACCGCGAAGGTGATGTTATTATTATGCTTTCGTCTATTACATCCCCAGCCTTTAACACCAGCATCAAACCACTCAAGGAACGTCGAAGTGTTGGTATTTATATCCGTGTTAGGTATGACTGCTTCCCATAATGTCCTAGCCTTAGGACAGGCCCTGAAGATGTGCTCCGTTGATTCTATTTGATCACCACAGAAATCACAATATGCATTATCCGTGAAGCCTCTCTTGAATCTATTTTCGTTTGACATGATCCTATCATGCCTGATTAGCCAAAGGAGGAATTGCATTTTGCTCGGAATTTTGAGCTTCCAGATATTGCTCCAAACGCGCGTCTCAGGTTGGGGGTGAGGATTGGATATAAATGAGTAAGCTGACGAGACAGTGAACTCACCGGTGGAATTACAGCCCCAACTAGTAACATCCTCCACTTCATCGCTCTCTGTTAAGATGAAGGCTTCCAGCTTCTGTAGGACCTGAGTTGGCAAAAGGTCCATGAGTTCATCCCATTTCCATCCTCTGGTAGTTTCCCAGTAATCTGAGACTCTTGCATACAGGATTGGTAAGGGCAGGGTAACTGTAATGAAGTTGATCAAGGGTTGGTGGTCTATCAATGGTTCCAACCAAAACATTGTATTCTTTCCATTCGCCACAGCTTTTCTAAGACCTTTTTTCAGGTTAGGTGTTGTCTTTAGGATCCCTTTCCAAGCATTAGACATCCCTGACTTTGGCTGCCATGTGTTAGGATCTAGAGCCTGAACTCCATACTTGGCCTTCAAAATTTGTGCCCATAATCCTTCTTCGACCGAGTGCAATCTCCATCCCAATTTCATCATAAAAGCTAAATTCATGTTTGCCAGATTCCTAATTCCAATACCTCCATCCTTAGTTTCCTTCGTAACTGTATCCCATGCCACAAGGTTGCACTTCCTATTATTGACAGACCCTCCCCATAGGAAGGCTCGAATAAGTTTTTCGATTTCATCAATGATTCCCAGGGGAATAAGCGTAGATTGCATTGCGTACATAGGTATGGCCAAGAGAATTGCTTGGGCAAGGACCTTCCTTCCTGCTAAGGTGAGTGTTTTCATTTTCCAGCCTGATAATCTATCACGAACCTTATCAACAATCCCTTGAAAGGAGTCTTTTTTCAGTCTGTCGTGGTGAGACGGTACCCCCAAGTATCTGCCCAAGTTGTCAGTAACTTTAATACCCAGAATCTCAGCTACTTCTTGTTGGATAGTAGAAGGAGTGTTCTTCGAAAAATGCAGTAGGGATTTGTCGAAGTTCACCTTCTGCCCTGAGCTATTGCAAAAAAGGTCCAAGCAATGTTTGATTACCCGTGCTTGTTGTGTTGATGCCTCTCCATAGAGGACCATATCATCGGCAAAAAGAAGGTGAGAAATACACGGCCCATTTCTGGCTACTTTAATCCCTTTCCAAAGACCTTCCTCCACCTTCTCATGGATAAGGTGGCTTAATCGTTCAATACATAGTACGAAGATAAGCGGGGATATAGGATCACCTTGTCGGATGCCCCTTGATGGCTTGAGCCATTGTGAGTGCTTGCCGTTAATGGAGACTGCCAATCTTTCTGTTGTAATGCAACCCATGATATGTCTAACCCAGAGATTACTGAAACCTGCCTCTTGGAGGGTGTCGTGGATAAAACTCCATGATAACCTATCATAAGCCTTCTCAAGATCAATCTTTAGGAGCATTAGCCCTGTTTTCCCTTTTTTCCGGTTGGCTGTATTTAAGAGCTCTTGGTATGTGATTATATTGTCCACTATTTGACGCCCGGGGACGAAGCTTGACTGATTTTGTCCAATGAGTTTCTGGATGGCTAACTTCAGTCTAGTAGTAAGAGTCTTCGAAATAACCTTGTATGAAGTGTTGCATAAGCTGATGGGTCTAAGCTGCTTAGCATTTTCTGGATTCGGCACTTTTGGTATCAAAGTTATGATCGCATCATTACATCCTTCTGCAAGAACGCCAGTTTTGAAGTAATCCATTACAAAGGACACGAAGCTTTCTCCCACCACCGACTAGTTTTGTTGGAAAAAGCCAGCATGGTACCCATCGGGGCCGGGGGCTTTGAAGGGGGCCATATCGAAGCATGCCAGCTTGATTTCTGCGGGTGTGACAAGGGCGTTTACATAATCCCATACGGTTTTGTGCAAAGTTGGGAATGTCTTACTCCAGGTCGTGTGGACTATATTGCTGTCCTCTTCCGTATATAGCTCTCTGAAGAATTGAGTAATATGATCCAAAATGTCCTCATCTGAATCCAGCCAATCCCCTTGACAGTTCTTTAACCTGGTGATTTTCGAATATGCCTTTCTGACAGCTGTGGCAGCATGATAAAAACCTGTGTTCCGGTCCCCGGTTGCTATCCAGTCTTCCCGCGACCTCTGAAACCAATAGAGTTCTTCTTGATTAGGGATTTCATCTAGCTCCTTATGCAGTTTGTTATTCAGCTTGATCAAGTCAGTCCTTGGGTGACTATCAAGAGCTCTTTGTGTTCCTTTGATTCTTGCTAGGACTCTTCTTTTCCTTTGGAATATATTCCCAAAAGAGTTGCGGTTCCAACTTTGAAGCTTTGTTGCTAGGGCCTTTTTGGCTTGTTCAAGTGATTGGTCCGAGTTCCAATTGTTCTTGATGAAGTTGGGGAACTCCGGGTGTGACGCCCAGGTTGCATTGTACTTAAACTCCTTCGGACCAGACTGCTTATGGCTTAACATCGTGCTGATAAGGATGGGGGCATGGTCAGAGTTGACTATGGGCAAATGGTATACCCTTGCATCCAGGAAGTGTAATCTCCATTCAAGGTTGCTCAGAGCACGGTCCAGCCTGGCTGCCCTAAAAGAGGTTGCACTAAGACCTCTGCGCCATGTAAATTGAGGTCCCTCACAGCCTAGATCAATTAATCCCTCCTCAAAAATCCATCTCCTAAACCCTGCACATCGTGTAGAAGATAGATTAGTACTAGAAACCTCATTAATAGAAAGGACAGAATTATAGTCACCAACTGAGAGCCACGGTCCCTGCAAGTTAAGGCCTACTTGAGATAATTCCTCAAATAGGTATTGTCTGAGGGCGTGATCCGGGCTGCCATATACAAAGGAGAGATTCCAAGGTTGTGAATTTTCCTCTTTAATACTCAATAAAATGAACTGAGGGTTGGTCCTATGGGTCGCTACTTGGAGCACATCTTTCCAAAGGACCCATATACCACCCGAGAAGCCGAGGGCTTCGACTCTAAGCCATTGATCGAAACCAAGATCAAAGCAAATATCATTAGCTTGGTCTCCCGAAACTTTTGGTTCCAGGAGGCACAAAATACTGGGTTTATACTCATGCAAGAAAAATTTGAGGGTACGGCGAAATGTTCTTGATGCCGCCCCTTGGCAATTCCAAACTAAAACATTCATTTAAAAACAAATGGGGGAAAGAGGAGCAAGCTCAATTGAGCGTAGGGGGACCCAAAGCCAGGCTATGCCGACTTTCTGACAGATTCGCAGCATCCAAAGCCTCATTTGGCGTATCACAGTCAAAGAAATCAGCTCCCTCATCAGGAGCCATTTCGACATCAGCGCTTGGTGTATGGTGATCAGAGTCTATCCCGGGGTCAATCTGACGGTGGTTGACAGTAGTTCTTGATATTGGTTGTCCTCTCACCGACCCTCTCACAAGTGTGTGCTCATCAACCGCTGTTGCCCTTCGAGGGATAGACGGCCTTTCCCTTCTGTCCTGCTGGGAAGGTCCCGCCGTCCTAATTCCCGGTAGCCGGTTGGTAGGAGAAAGGAGATTGTTAGGATCCTCACTTCTCTGCTCAACCGATCTTGAAGATCCATCTGTCGGAGGCCTGACAGGACCTCTGTCAACTGGGGTAGTAGTATTCGTGGGGGGGCTTGGTGATTTCCTTCTTCCTTGATGAATGTGAGAGCTAGGCTGCTTAGTCCTCGTTCTTTGTTGGGAGGTGGAGGGATGGGTTGGATTCTGGGCAGCGGCCGGCGGGTCATCAATAGGTGCTTTACCCAGGTTCCTTTGAGTTATGATCTCTTCTCCCAACACTTCCTCTCCCAAGTTGTCGTCTTCCATGTTACTCAGTGGACCAAATCTGGATGCGTAATTATGCTGGTTGGAATTATTCTGGTTAATAGGGGCTTGAGTTCTTTCCTTCGTGTTCTGCCTCTGACCAGAACCTTGGTTGCTAAATTTTCTTGTTGCTCGCCGATCTTTCCTTGTTACTAGCATCCAAGGACCAAATCTCTCTTTGAGGTGGTTTTTGGATGGTTGTTCCTGGTGTCTCTCGTCCGGTACTTGGGGTGGAACACTATCCTTATCATTACATGCTTCCTCGCTCGTAGACTCTGGAATGGGGTCAAGTCGTGTAGGCATATTCAGGCCACAGACTTTCGATTTGTGTCCATACTTGCCACATTTGAAACAGATGAGATGAATCCCTTCATACTCTATCGGATACTCCTCATTTTCGATTGTGAATTTCGCAAGAAGTTGCTTCGTGATATCGATTTCTACACAGATGCGTGCGAACTCTCCTCGGGATGCCAGGCAAGTAGTATCGTCGATCTTGACCGTCTTCCCAATTTTATCTCCCAGTTTAATCAGTGTGTCTTCATCAAAATACTCAATTGGGATGTCAGGAAGTCGCACCCACACGCAGATTTTCTGGATCTTGTTTGTCTGTGGTCTAAAATTAGGCTTCCTTTGCTGGACAACCAAGTAGTGATCCTGGATTACCCACGGGCCCTCGCATCTTGCGATGTCATAGTCTCTCTGGAGCTCAAATCTGGCCAGGAAATAGTCGTGTTCAAGATCTATCAGTTCCATCTGACCTTCAGGTTTCCATAGCGAACGAAGCCGGCGGATTAAGAAGTTGTAGCCAATCGGTTTACCCATGAGCTGGATGATAAGGGTTCTCCTCCAAGGTTTCCTAATTCTGAGTTTCTCCTCCTTTGATAGTCTAATTCTTGGACATTCTGGGTCATCTTGTTCATCTGAACCTTCATCATCCGAAGTGTCGTCCTCGCAGCCCTCAAGGTCATCCTTCTTGTAAGTTATGAACTTCCGTAGGCTCAACTTGTAGCTAGCTGGTAAGGGTGGGGGTATGGGGGTCGATCGATTGCCTTCGGTCTCCGTATCTATAGATTCCGAGAATGCCTCTGTTGTTGAATTCACGTTCGTCGAGAAGGGGTCCTCTGTTGCACTGTCCATCGGTGGTGAGGTCATCGGCGATTCCACCTGATCTCGGGTTCTCTTGGACTTCTTAGATGATCTCTCGCGTAGTAGTGGTTCCTCCGGCGACCGATTGGTCGCCGCCGGTTCCGTCTCTTCAGAAGGTGTGTCCGTATTCATATCGCATTTCTTGGAGCTTTCTTGGGGCCTCTCATACCAAACTATAGTACATTAATGCACAATTGTCGGACCATTATTAGAGTTATGTTAGATTTAATTCCATTTTCGGTAGATTTGCACAAAAAAATGATAAGTTAACCCAATAATTATGAAACCGCAATGGAGAAGATTTATGTTAGATTTAATTCCATTTCCGGTGGTAGAAAAATTTTATTTTTAGTTTTTTTTTTGAAAAAAAAAAAAATCCTCTGTTGGTCCTACTATGCATTACTATTTTTTAATCCTCCGTTTACAAATATGTTTAAATAACGTTAAATACTATGATATTTTAGTCTTTTATACAATGTATAGTAGGTTTACACACTATATCTTTATTTTTATTGAAAAATCTCTAATTGACGGCTAGAGTCTCATGTCTTCTTCAATTGCAATTCACGCCTCCACAACAGAGTCTCTGCAACTTGAGCCTTCGCAGTAGTGGAACGACACATAAATCTAGGTCCAAAAAAGAAATTAACACTCCAAAAAAGAAATTAACACTTAGAACTGAATAGATTAAAATGCTCACATATTTATTAACGCCATTTAAATATATTTGTTGACAGAGACAAAAAATGGTCATGTCACAATAATACTAAGACCAACAGATAATATTTAAAAAAAAAAACTAAAAATAAAATGGCACCTGTAAATTTAAGACCGAAAATGATATGAAATTAACTCTTTATGTTACACTACAAAAAAAATACCGAAATAACGACGGATTTAGCGACGGACGCATTCTGTAGCTAAGTTAGCTACGCAATAACGACGGATTAGAGAGAGTATTTTTTTTTTTGGTTAAATGGATATATAGTGACGGACTAACGACAGATATTGTGACGGACTAATTCCGTCGTTAAATACGTAACTAATTTTAGCGGTAAATTTTAGCATAAATATTAGAGACGGATTTGCGACGGACTTGTGACGGAATTTTCGCGGATTTATTTCATTACTTTAATTGCAACGGACTAGCGATGGATATATGAATCCGTCGCTACATATTCAAGAACAATTTTGTTTGTGTGGATATTGTAGCGACGGATTATATGATCCGTCGCTAGAATTTTAAACGGGTTGTATTTAATTTCAACGTGTTAATTAGTAAGATCATACTTGTAGAGGGAAAAAAAAAAAAGAATTATTAGGATTAAATGCCTGAAGTGAACAAATATTGAAATATTTTGAATTGATTCTTGTATACTAAGGGGGGTGTATTCAATCATGACTTTCATAGAGTTTTAAAGATTTTTATGAACTTTAAAAGTTTGGAGGTATTCAATTCAAACTTTTAGAGAGTCTTTAAAAGTCGGGCGGTATTCAATCAAGATTTTTAAAGAGTCTTTAAAAGTCGTGTGGTATTCGATTAAGACTTTTAAAGAGTCTTTAAAAGTCATGTGGTATTCAAAAAGTTATGAACTTTTGTAGACTTTTTAATTTTAAGACTTTTGAAGACTTTTCCTTCTCAAATATAAATAGTTGAAATCCAACCATCAACCCCAAGATTTCAATTTTTCTTTCTAACAACTTTGAATGTTTTCTCTCTCTCTCTCTCTATTTAAACTCTATTTTTCTCCCTATTTAAACTCTATAAACCTATCTAAATTCAATAAAATTATTTTTTCTTCATTATCCTATATTTTCTTCATTATCAAGTCTTTTATTATAATTTTATTGTTCAATATTGTTATGAATTTCTAATGAAATAGTTTTTTTTTGTTGATGTTTATTAATAATATATATAAGCAATTAGCATATAAGTCTCAGCATATTATGAATAAAAATAATAATGTTGAGAATATTGATGTGGGTGAAGAACTATATAATAAGAAGAATTTTATGATATATTATAAATGTTTTGTAAGAAAATTGTAAATGATAAGAATTAAAATCATTGAAAGTTTGTAAGGGTGTATTCAATTTAGAATTTCAATGACTTTTGTAGACTTTTTAAAATAAAAAAGTTGATAAAAGTCTATGAATGTTTTTTATATAGACTTTTATAGAGTCTTATAAAGTTTTAAAAAGTTTTGAACGACTCTATGAAAGTCCATCAAAGTTTATTAAAATCTATCATTTTAAAAGTCGTTAAAAGTCTACAAAAGTCATGATTGAATACACCCCTAAAACTCTAATATTTTCCATTGTTTCAATCTATTAATGATGTTAGGAATTGATAATTAATTAAGATCCCTCTGGTCGATCTACTAGTTACGGAAGTAGTTATGAATTCCACCAAGAGAGAAAGCTAAGGTTGATGAGAATTTAAATCCCATGAAAGTGAGCTTTAACTCCAAGTTGCTTTATTTTGATAATTTTGAGTATTGAGATTTTTTTTTTTTTTTTTTTTTTTTTGGGTACTATAGACTCTGATCTGTTACAAGGTATTATATGTTCTATACTTTCTCAAACTATTACAGTTCAAAGAGACAAGAACCTACCACCGGGGTTCGGTCCTCTGACCTAGCTTCCCTCCAAAGGAGTCACAGAGGTGCCATCTAAGCACAAGGTACTTGGCAGTATCGAGATTTACTTGTCATGCATAATTGTGGATTCAAGTGGCATGACATGTTTAGAGTTAAATTGGTGAAATTTAATCCAAAATTGCTAATTAAGGTCGAAATTAATCCCCATTTTTCATTATTATATATATCAATAAGCTCTATGCAATTATTTGTTTGGAGCATTAAATAATGGTGTAATATATATTTAATTCTGGGCATCAAATACTTGTTGACCAATTATTTTTGGCAAATTTATGTATTCAAATTTATTGCAACCACCCTGTTGTTCCCATCATAACACCCATTTCATGGTAGCTTGAAATTAAAACACACACTCACACCATGCATGCATCAAAATTCAAAAGTTCACTTATACAAGAAGAACATGCACCATAATATACACATCATTATACCCATCTCATCCCAAATCACACTTGATTTCACACTAATTAGGTATTAATACTAACTACATTTATTATTTACACCGTAAGTTAATTTGATTCACAAAATGAATTTTGAAAGAATAAGAGTTGTTGGGGTGATACTAGTGACTGTGCGATCGGCCTGGAAGCGGTCCGTCGGTCGGTCCATGGTCTTAAAAACTGCTCGGACCATCTGCTCTCGACTATAACAAATTAGTGACATAGTTTGATTAACAGTTGTGTTGGTCAGTAGTGAATTAAACTACCCTTTACTTGTAAAACCTACAAGAGTACTATTCAATTTCTGACATATTCCATGAATCAATGCAAACGTGTTTTCGCTATCTGGCACAAGATAGCATTAGACTTTTGTTTCCCCATTCACAATGTTGAAGTCTTAAAGTGTAAAAGCAAGTAATGTTTGGCAGTGCAGTAGTAATATAGTTTGTTGGTTGTAGGTTTAAGCGGCTACCGCCATGGCTAACTCAATATAATGCATGATTGGTGAGATTATGGATGAAGGGTGGCCCCATGGCCATGGAGGGTTAGTTGTCAATTATATTACTGTCAAGCATTTTACCACTTTACACGCCTTGACAGCCTGCCCCACGAGTCGGGAGGGGGGCCTTAAATTCTACCTTTAGTTTTTTTTTTTTTTTTTTTTTTTTTTTTTTTTTTTTTTTTTAATTACTGTATTTTCTATATACAGAGGTTTTTGTTTTAAATTTTAGTTAAAGAATTGATTATATATTGTACTCAAATATGCTGTTTGTTTTCGATACACAATGGTACCATAAAATTTATTCCCAAAAGAATAATACAATTGTGTACCAATATGGTACATTGCAATTATTTGCAAATCATATATAGCATATATACACCAAAATGCATGCGTATGCAGGTTGGTTTATGAGTTATAAAGTAATACGGAGTAATAAATTAGCTCTTGAGTTACGTTATTAGTAAACTGATGTTTTCTATTATTCTATTAGTGATTTTGGTTTGTTAAAATTTATTGTTATTGTACATAAATCATAGTAATTCAATCAACTAGAGTTAATAATAAAATTTTATCTCTGATATTTTTTTTCATGACTTAGTGGTTAGAAACACAAAGGCCCTGTTTGGTAAAAACAGTCAAACACAAATAGTTTATAGGCTAATTTTGGCTTATTTGACCACTATTAGTTGTTTGACTTTGTTTAAAATCAATATTAAGTGTTTGAATTGGTTAATTAGCTTTTTGTATTTCAAAATGCTAAAATTTAAAAAGCTACTCGATGCAACTTTTTTAATTAGCTTTTTGAGAAAAGAAATTATATCAAACAGCTATCAACTAACAGCTAATTTACCAAATAGCTTTCTACAATCAAATAATGTTATCAATTAGTTATACCCTTTAAGTAACCCAATCAGCTAACAGTCATAATTTATCAAACTTGACCAAAATCTAGATGGACTTTGATATGTATTAAATTAATAGAAAATTTTTAAAAATCAATCTACTAGAGGTTAGTGGTCTAGTATTGATTTAACACATACCTTGACCTACAAGCAAATAAAAGAGCTAATAAAATAATAATATGAGTAAAAGTTTGCATGCAGCTGGGCTGGACAGTTTGTGACTTTGTTTAATTTCACTTTTTGTCAATCACAATTACTACATCTTTTATGCATAATGAAAAGTGAAAGGTGGATTATTGTGTAGGGCACGTTTGGATTGGTAACTATTTGGCTGCTCACCAACTTAAAAAATCTGCTTTTGTAAAAGCAAATCCATCCTGAATCAATAAAATTCGTATATATATATATATATATATATATATATATATATATATATATATATATATATATATATATATGCGCTAATCACTCAACATCATCTAAGTTCCGCTCCTCCTTCCTCGGTAAAGCAAAACCACTAGGACGGATCATATCGGAGATTCGGAGATAACAATATTATTTTGTTTTTATTTTACCTTCATGTCCCAACCAGATCGATGTGAATCCTAAAAACAAAAAGAATGCATGTATAATCAATGACGACAAAATAAGGAATTATAAATTGGGGACAAAGATTTTGATGTTACGAGCAAATCAATTTTAATTTAAGCTAGGTTTATTATTCCTTACGTCCCCCGGTTAACGAAATTTGACCAAAGTTATTTTTAATTCAATTCTTTTATAATATTAAGTTTATTATTAGTACACAAAATTTATATATTGAGAAATTACATTAAAGTACTATCAAACACAAAAAATTAGTCAATAATTTTGTGGTCTAGTGACACCAAGTTGTTCTTTCATATGGGAGGTTGTGGGTTTGAGTCTTAGTGGAGACCGTATTAAAGTAATTATAAACAGATATTATATTGTAACAGAGTCAGTTGTGGGTTCGAGCCTCGTTTTGGATACTTAAAAGATGGAAATTGGGATAACTCTTTTTGTTATCTAGTTTAAGGAGTTGTAAACGAATGCATGTAAGGAGGCCGTTGGAGGTCAATTTTAGGTAATTAAGAGGAGGCGTTAAGGCACGTATAACTCCAAAAATGCAAGTGCATCGGTTAAGGTAGACGTTTACAAACTGACAAAACATTACAACGTAAGACATGTGCAACAGAATACTTTCTTTGGCTAAGCTGATAGGGCTGAAAGGTCGCAATCCAATTTTTTTCCTTTCGTCTCCGATATATATACCGATGAGTATTAGCCGTTATCTATGTATCACATGCCGGAAATTCACACCTTGCATGCCACAGCCAAGGCCGGATTTTAGGCTGTGCAAGCTGGGCTACCGCACAGGGCCCCCAATTTTAGAAGGACCCCAAATTTTATAAGCCCAATATTTAATTATTACTTATCTAGTTTAGAAATAAAAATTAAAGATTTTTAAATAATCTTAAAAGGTTCTATGAAGAGATGGTAGAAATGTGTATTTATTGTATTTTAACTTAGATGTCAAAGGTTCAAAACTTGCATATGACAGTTTTAACAATTACAATTTTGGAGGGCCTCAGTTATTTACCAGAATAGGGCCACAAAATCCTAAAATCCGGCCCTGGCCACAGCTACGACACCATTCTGCTACGACGCAAGACCGTTATAAGGTTGCAAACGACAATGGATGCATATTATAAGATACAACCAAAAAAACGGAAAACAAGAGAATTTCTGTCCACTTTCACTTGTCCTACGCTAGTCGTAGTGACACTTCCACCAGAAAATTAAAAAATTCTCCAAAAACTTCACAACTTATACGATGTACTAAAATTACGGCTTAAAGTTTTTGACATTGTGAACAAGAAAATTTGAATATATATATATATATATATATATATATATATATATATATATATATATATATATATAGGGTCAGGTTCCTGTTGTGAATAATGTTGTGACTATTATTATTTATCTTATTATTATTTGTATTTAGTTTAGTTTAGTCTTCCCTGGTAACCCATTTAGATAGGAGTTATTTCAGCTTTCTATTTCCTATAGGAATGTAACTCTTATCTCTTCTGAACTAAATGAAACAATTACTCTCATATGGTATCAGTAAGTCAACGGTCCTTTTCCTATCTTTACTCTCCTTCCCAGATCGACTATGTCGACTAATTCTTCCGAGTGAACGGTGACTGCTGCCGCCGTTTCTACTCCGGCCACCACCCCAAACACTCTCTCTTCAGCCCATCATTTTGTATCCATCAAGCTCAACACCCGCAATTTCTTGTTCTAGAGAAAGCAGCTCGTTCCCTTTCTCAGAGGACAAGGATTGCTCGGGTTTGTGGATGGTGAAACCCCGTGTCCACCGCCCACGATCGCCATTCCTCCATCTTCCGGCGACTCCGGCACCACGACGACGCCCACTGCTGCCATCACCGGTCCCAACCCTGCGTTCCAAGCGTGGGTACAACAAGACAAATCCATCATGTCGCTCCTCATCTCCTCGCTGTCAGATGAAGTCATGTACCTGGCAGTTGGTCGGAGCACTTCCCGGGAGGTGTGGGAGTCAGTCACAATGGCGTTGGGGTCGTCTTCAAGGGCGAGATGCCTTAACCTGTTAGGTTAGTTTCAATCCTTGCACCAAGGTAATAGCTCTCCGGCGGAGTACCTCGGCAAAGCACAGCTGATCGTGGAGGCACTAGCACTGTAACTCTTATCTCTTCTGAACTGAATGAAACAATTACTCTCATCCCTATGAGGTCAAGTCTTCCAGTGCGGTCAGTGCGACATACACCATTAGGTATGCATAAATGCACCACACAGTGTTCGTAAATACACTATATGTGTGGTGTAATTTTTTTTTTTTTTTTTTGTGGTGCATTTTTGACATTTCATTCTAGTGTATTTTAGAACACTGTATGGTGCATTTATCCATACCTAATGGTGTATGCCGCACTGACCGCACGGGAAGACCTGACTATTGGAGCAGTTAGTTTATGTTATTTATTTTGTATTATGTTGATAAGTGAGTTTGTTTCAGGTTGTTAGAGTCGTGAGCTTTGGTCAGTACTGCTTCACCTTATGTGGTGCTTGAACCTGCTATATATATCTTTGTAATCTTCCGCTGCATAACATAGATATACAATCCAGAATTCTTCACTTCATTTGGTATCAGCCTAAACTTGGTCCTATGGCCAATCCACCTACCACCACCCTCCCAGCCGATGCTACCACCACGGCAGTTGATATCTCCAATTGCACAACCGACGTGGTGCCTCCTTCCGATCATCGGCCTACCAACGCACTTCAACAGGCGCATCATTATGTGTCCATTAAGCTGACAGCCACGAACTATTTGTTCTGGAGAGCGCAGCTAGTGCCGTTCTTGCGTGGGCAAAACCTATAAGGTTTTGTAGATGGGACCAATGCTTGTCCACCGGAGTTTCTCGCAGCCTCCGCATCGTCTTCATCTCCGACAGTTAACCCACTCCACGCCACCTGGATTCAACAAGATCAGTCGATCTTGAGTATGCTGATTTCGTCGTTAGCTGAAGAAGTGTTGTACTTAGCTATCAGCCATTCCACCTCCAGAGGCGTGTGGGTGGCGACAGAAACAGCCCTCGGCTCCACCTCCCGTTCTCGTACATTGAGTCTTCTCACTCAATTGCAGAGCCTTCAACAGGGAGATTCCTCGCCGTCTGACTACCTGGGACGTGCGCAAATCCTGGTGGAGCAACTAGCGCAAGCCGGCCGTCCAATCGGGCTCGACGAGCGGAACCTGCACATCTTCAGAGGTCTAAGACCGGATTACCGGTCATTGGTGGCGTCTCTCACCACCAAAGCTGCCCCGCTAACTATTCCAGAGGTTGCAGATCTTCTCAACACTCATCGTTACCTATTCCCCGAAGATACCATACCGCATGTTCAGCCTCCGCATGCTTCACCTCCGTCCGTAGCCATGGTCGCGCATCAATCCTCGTCGAACTCCAGGGGATACTCCGACGGCGGCCGTGGGCGTGGACGTATCCATCGGGGCCAGTGTGGGCGAGGCCAACGTGCTCGTG
The DNA here is from genome assembly GCF_001879475.1 of Ipomoea nil. Lineage (NCBI taxonomy): Eukaryota > Viridiplantae > Streptophyta > Magnoliopsida > Solanales > Convolvulaceae > Ipomoea > Ipomoea nil. Next base: position 1,031,861 of record NW_017617116.1, on the reverse strand, counting down.
GTGGTATTCGCTGTTAGATATGTGATATCCCTGGTCACACGGCTCTCACCTGCTACAGGAGATTTGAAGACTTCGGCGGTCAACGTCTTCCCTCTTCGCAGCAACCAGTTCGGGTTGCGAATCAGCCTCAAGCGCATGTGGCGTATCAACTTCCTCAAAATGATCTCACCTCTGCACCTTTTTCAAATGTCTGGCTACCGGACACTGGTGACAATTCCCATGCAACTCCCCACGTTGACGGCTTAGGAGGTGTGGAGTCGAACTCGGGAGGTGAGACGCTGCAAGTCGGCGATGGTTCAGGTTTGGTCATACAAAACACTGGTTCTATTTCTCTTAATTCAAAGTCTCGGTCTCTGTTTCTAAAGCAAATATTGCATGTTCCACAATTGCGTGCATCTCTTCTTTCTGTACAAAAATTTACCCAAGATAATGACGTCTTTTTTGAGTTTCACCCGACTTATTTTGTTGTGAATGACCGTACCACCCACCAAACTCTGCTTAGAGGCCCTAGCACGCAAGGGATGTACTCGTTGAATCTGTCCAAACCAGTTGCATTCCTATCAGCCAAAGCACCTCCAGAAATATGGCATGAGCGCCTTGGACATCCACACTCCCGTGTTTTAAAACAAATTTTGTCTACGTGTCCAGTAGTAGGGTCATTTAATTCTTTAAATAAACTATGTACCGCGTGTCAGATGGGAAAGTCTGCGCGCTTCCCATTGTCACGAACTGAACGATCGAGTAAATCTATCCTAGATTTAGTTTTTTCAGATATTTGGGGTCCTTCTCCTGATCCGTCAATTGATGGGCATAAATATTTTGTGCTTTTCGTTGACGATTTTTCCAGGTTTATGTGGATTTACCCCATGAAGCTCAAGTCCGATCTTTATTCCATATTTGCTAGGTTCCGTGCGCTGTTGGAAAAGCAGTTCTCCACCTCGATTAAGAGTGTTCAAACAGATATGGGGGGTGAGTATCTCAAATTAGGTACGGTTTTTGCCACCGCAGGTATACAACACAGAAAATCCTGCCCCCACACACACGAACAAAATGGTCGTGTAGAGCGCCGAAATCGACACGTTGTCGAAACAGGCCTTACTCTGTTAGCCCGTGGTCAAATTCCCCAAAAATACTGGTTCTATGCTTTTGAGTCCGCTGTTCATCTTATAAATCGTATGCCTAACTCCATTTCTAATGGTACAAGTCCGTATTTTAAAGTCTATAATCAACAGCATTCCTATACAGTGTTGCGTGTGTTTGGTTGTGAGTGCTTCCCCTATTTACGCCCTTACAACACTCACAAAATGGACTACCGATCCATACCATGTGTTTTCCTCGGATATCCGGATTCTGTTTGTGGGTACAGGTGTCTGGATCGCACCTCGGGGCGGATATATATTGCACGCCATGTCCGCTTTAATGAAACAGTGTCCCCCTTTGCAAAGGCCCTCCCGGCCGCCACAGCTGACCAGCCAGATACTCAACCTTGGGCATGTGCTCAAATTCGACAACAATTGCATCAGCCCTCACCTCACCATACGGGCCGTGCAACCGGCGGCCAACAAGGTGACCACGCTGCCCCAACGTCGTCTTCCACAGCAGGTGCGGCTTCGTCATCCTTTCAGCCGTCCACCTCTTCCACGACGACAACCCGCCGACGACGTCAACCACGCCCGACAGTCCGCACGCATGTTATGCGCCTGCGTACCACCACTGATGCGCAACGGCGATGACTGGCGGCCTTAGTCGGGTCAGTCGACGACGATGAGCCCAGGTGTCATTCGCAAGCCGTCCGGCTCCCACATTGGCATGATGCTATGACTGTGGAATTCAACGCATTAATCCACAACCACACTTGGCGTCTGGTACCTCCCCGCCCTGGGATGAACATCATAGGAAGTAAGTGGGTGTTCCGCATCAAACGGAACTCCAATGGCACTATTGAACGTTATAAAGCCCGCTTGGTTGCCAAGGGGTTCAATCAAATTCCAGGCCAGGACTACATCGAGACATACAGTCTCGTGGTTAAGCCAACAACTATCTGAATCCTACTAGCCTATGCGGTTTCTAATTAGTGGACTATGCGTCAGCTTGATGTCCATAACGCATTCTTAAATGGCTATTTCACTGAGGATATCTACATGAGGCAGCCTCCCGGCTTTGTTAACCTAAATTGTCCGGATCATGTGTGTAAACTGCAACGGTCGTTGTATGGCTTAAAACAGGCCCCTCGGGCCTGGTTCACAAGACTGCACGACTACCTGGTTCAGATTGGGTTTCGTTCGTCCAAAATAGACATCTCTTTGTTTAATTTTGATTCAGGTCAAACTCGTGCCTATCTACTTGTGTATGTAGATGATATCCTCCTGATGGGAAACGATGCAGACATGATACAGGATGTACTCTCGAAGCTCTCAATTGTGTTTTGGATCCGTGATCTCGGCAAGCCGAAGTTCTTTTTAGGGATTGAAGCTGTCGATATGGCCGGTGGTATACTCCTTTCCCAGAAAAGATATATGACCGAGCTTCTTCGGAAAGCGGGTATGGATTCATGCAAACCTTTGGCAACGCCTATTGCTATGACGAGTCAGTCCGGGCCCTCAACTACAACCACTCTAGAGGATCCAACTCCGTACCGTCAGCTTGTGGGTTCGTTAATGTACCTGTTAATCACAAGGCCAGACCTATCCTTTGATGTCAACAGACTGTGTCAGTTCATGCACACCCCGACGGACGAACATTGGGCGGCATTGAAGAGGGTGCTTCGGTATGTCAAAGGCACTCTCGACCTCGGTCTTCGTCTTGCCCCTTCGACCACTCCGGTGATACATGCCTTCTCAGACTCGGACTGGGCAGGTTGCTCCATAGACCGGCGCTCAACAGGTGGTTACGCAGTTTTCCTAGGTCCCAATCCACTGTCTTGGGTTTCAAAGAAGCAACGCACGGTCGCTAGATCCTCTACAGAAGCCGAGTACAAGGCCCTGGCCGACATCGCTGCAGAAGTAACATGGATATAGTCGCTGTTACGTGAGCTCGGTCTGTTGCCGAAAACAGTTCCAGTACTTTGGTGTGATAACTTAGGAGCTACCTACTTGTGCTCTAATCCAGTTTTTCACGCTAGGACAAAAAACGTCGAAGTGGACTATCATTTTGTCCGGGACAAAGTAGCTTCTGGTGCACTCAAGGCTAATTTCGTGTCTACACACGATCAGCTGGCTAACATCTTTACTAAACCGTTGTCCGCTGCACGTTTTGATACGCTCTGGTGCAAGCTAGGCGTCGTACCCTGTCCCCCGCCTGCTTGAGGGGGAGTATCGGAGCAGTTAGTTTATGTTATTTATTTTGTATTACATTGATAAGTGAGTTTGTTTCAGGTTGTTAGAGTCTTGAGCTTTGGTCAGTACTGCTCCACCTTATGTGGTGCTTGAACCTGCTACATATATCTCTGTAATCTTCCGCTGCATAACATAGATATACAATCCAGAATTCTTCACTTCATTCTGACATCACAGGAACCAAAAAATAATAATAATAATAATAATAATAATAATAATAATAATAATAATAATAATAATAATAAATATATATATATATATATATATATATATATATATATATATATATATATATATATATATATATATATATATAAGGATGAGATCTGGTGCGAAGGACGTACCAAGTGAAACATGCGGTGAGATCTGAGTCGTTGATCAAATCTAGATCAACAACTCAAATCAATAAAAAAAAATTAAAAATGTGCATCCTAGAAGGTAGAAGCAAAGTGTTAAAAATGGCGCACTTAAGTGTTACAAAGACCCACCATAACGGTTAGAATGACGCACCTTAAGTATTAAAATTGCGCACTTTCAGTGTTAAAAATGTTGCATCTTAAGTCTTAAGTAGTAAAATTACACAGCTTAAGAGGGCGTTTGGTTCAGGTTATATTACATAACCAAGGAAATGTGACATTCCCGAGCTTACAGGTTATATTACATAACCAAGGGAATGTGACATTCCCGAGCTTACATTCCTATGTTTGGTTCATATTCTCTGAGGGAATAGAACATTCCATCCACATAGGATTTTGAAAGGAATGTGATTCCCTTCATTTTGTTAGGTTATGTAAGATAACCTTGGATATTTATAAATTTTGTCATTTTAATTTTAATTATTTAAAGATATATATTTTATGTTAGCTTATTTTTTATTATATATATATACAGGGGCGGACCCAGCATGGGGGCAGCTGCCCCCACTCACCCCACCCCCACCCCATATATAACCCTTGTATGTATATATGTATATATAGTACAAGTTTTAGTATAAGTATAATAAAAAGATAAAAATTAACAAAAGATGAGTAGATTAGGTGGTATGGTGCATGGTGGTATTATGAATATTTTTTATAAAGTTTTGATGTATTTTATTTTTCGTCCACATTCAACAATATTTATGGCTATAGTTTTAAGTGTTTTATTTTTTATCAAACTATCTATTTTATTTTAATGTGTTTCGACCCCACTGAAAAAGTTTTCTGGGTCCGCCACTATATATATATATATATATATATATATATATATATATATATATATATATATATATATATATATATATATATATGAGTTAATTACCGAAATGGTCCCTTGACTATAGTGAAATTATCAATTTAGTCCTTGACTATTTTTTTTTACCAATTAAGTCCTTCAACTTTAAAAATTTTAACCAATTTGTCCTCCGTTTGTTTGACCGTTAGTCAACCGTTAACTTGGGACCAAATTGGTAATTTGCTATAGTCAAGGGACCAATTTGGTAATTAACTTTAAGGATGGACAATTCGGTTCAGTTTTCTCGAACCGAACCGTACCAAACTAATTAGATTTGCCTCAACTTTAAAAATTTTAACCAATTTGTTCCTCCGTTTGTTTAACCGTTAGTCAACCGTTAACTTGGGACCAAATTGGTAATTTGCTATAGTCAAGGGACCAATTTGGTAATTAACTTTAAGGGTGGACAATTCGGTTCACTTTTCTCGAACCGAACCGTACCAAACTAGTTAGATTCGGTAATATACCAAACAACCGAACGGTAATAGATTCTACCGAACCGAATACCGTTAAGCGCGTATTCTTGTCCAACAATGTGCATGGGCGCACGAGAAGCTATATCCGCACATGAACCCTTCCCTATATATATTGGTCATTCTTTCCAAACTTCACCTCTATATTAGACTGCCAACTCACTTCACCTCTATAACCCCTTCCCTAAAGAGTCAATGCCGAGGCTCGAACCCACTCCTTTTCATATGGGAATGCAACCCGGGTGTCATTAAACCACAAGATCTTGGCATATATATATATATATATATATATATATATATATATATATATATATATATATATTCTAATCATTAAAAACATTAAAAAATAAAAATTATTTTAAATTATAAACACTAAAAAATTAATATTATTTAGGTTAAATTATTAGAATATAGAATAGTAGCATGATAATTTTTTTATAATTTAGAAGTCGGCCCACAGGTTGTTGACCTGTGGGGCCCACGAGCCTGCATGAAGCGGGTTAGGGTTGCATAATCCTAACCAGTGGGCTTCATGGGCTGGCCCACTATGGCCTACGAATAAAAAAGTCCGTATTGGAGCGGACTGACCCGCATTGACACCCCTACTCGGCAAGACAAAAATACAAGATAGTGGAAAAGCAGAAGACGAAAGATCTGTACCTGTCTGTGCTTCTGTTACTCAACAGCACCATCGTTTTATTTAGCATTTTAGGCATAGCAGCAATTGCACCACCAGGGAGGAAGTAAGGGCTCCTTCTCGGATCTGTAGTGAGAGATATTACATCAATCATAAATTTTACATTTTTGTTTGAGGCATTGCCATGAATTTGGAAGAATATGTATATATTTTTCTGCATGCCATTTTCTCATTTAAAACAAAACTAAAAGCAGTTTGAGGACCCAGACACCAGCAGGAGGATCACGGTAGCCAGTTAGAAGAGCAAAAACATAACTCCTAACATTTTCTTTGCGAGTCATATGCAATATAACCACTTATTGTTAGATACTTCTTGCATTATAGCAGCACCATCAAGCATATTAAAAAAGTAATGAAATCATTCAAACAAGATGAAAATAAAGTTCAGAAAGCATTTCCTTGATTAATTTGTGTTTCTGAAACGCTACGATATTTTGTACATAGAAGTATAGAACTACGGCTATATATGATAAGATAGAAGCAGAATAAAGTAACTAAACCTAAGTTACAACTACTTAGCTGAGTTATGTTTCTATATCCTTAGCTATGATAATTGTTATATGAAGATGAAACAGTTCTGACCAGCTCTTTTTCATGTGTGACAGGGAAGGTATTTACGTCTAAATGGATACAACAATGCTCCCTAGATGCGTCGCTCATTCATTGGCGATTAAATTGGTGGAAGGGGTAGAGAGAAATTCATCTAAGATTTCCCCCAAAACCCATTATCCCCACAAGAGCACCTTCCATCCTTGAAATGGTGAAAACCTTCGCAATCTCTGACAGAGATTTCTCTCCGAATTGCCATAGAGATAAATTTGACAAGGTTATGACAGCTCTGGCACATGTAAAGGTTTTTAGTTACTGAAATAGGCATCCCGGGAACGCTATTTAGCAGCCCAAATGCAATAGCCGACCTCTCACTGTGCCCACAAAAAATCTCAGCTTTTGAAGCTTCAACTTCATCTACAACACTTCTTTCTGGTTCATCAAGGCCAGCTGCTTTCATTTTATCGAAAAATCCTTTTAGAACTCCATTTATTTGCTTTATTTCAGGGTGGAAATTATCGCCACTAAGGAATGCATGAACTTTGCCTTTTACTTCTATCCAGCAGCACCCGGGATCAATATCTAGCCCCTTTACTCTCATCAATTTTTTGAGTCTAGCGACTTCATCCCACTTTTCACAATCAAAGTACAGGTTGAATACGAGGGTATAATACCCCAGATTTATTTCATCCATTTCAAGAATGTGTCTAGCAGCAAGTTCCCCGAGTTCAAGATTCCTGTAGATCCTACATGAATTCAACAAGGCTCCCCAAATAGCTGTGTCAGGTTTTATCGCCATTTTCTGTATAAAGTCATAAGCGTCTTCCAGTTGCCCAGCTCGGCCCAGTAGATCAACCACACAAGCATAATGCTTCAGATTTGGTTTGATAAAAAACTTAGATTCCATAATGTCAAAATACTCGAGGCCTTGATTCACCATCCCGGACTTACTACAGGCACATAATAGAGATATAAAAGTAATCTCACTTGGCTTTAAGTTCGAATTTATCATTCTATCAAATAACTCTATCGCAAGTTCACCTTGCCCCCGCTGGGCATAGCCTGTAAGCATAATGTTCCAAGCTGCCACGTCTTGCTGCTGCGTATTAAATAGATTCAACGCAGGGCCCATTTTTCCACACCTAACATACAAATCAAGAAGAGCATTGGGCAAAAATCCGTCAAAAGCCATCCCATTTCTCAGCACATATGCATGTATCTCTTTACCACACATTAAAGCTCCTATCCTAGCACACGCAGAAAGAGAAGAGATCAAGGTAATTGAATTTGGATCCATAGTGAACGTCATTTTCCGGAAAAAAATCAAAGCTTCATAACTTCGATTGTTAATCCGAAGACCAAGTATAATAGATGTCCAGGATATCACATCCTTTCTGGGGATCTCATAAAAGACTTCCAAAGCCTTATCGATACAACCACATTTGGAATATAAATCAATGAGTGTGTTTGCAACGATTATATATGCTACAAATCCCATCCTTTTGGCAAGCTCATGAAGCTTAATCCCCATATCTAGAAATCCCATAGAAGCACATGCAGATATAACGGAAGCAATGGCTATCTCATCCGGCTTGACACCCACCATCTCCATTGTTTTATATGTTTCCACTGCCTTTTCAGGCAAATCGTTATTCTGGTAAGCTGAAATCATTGCAGTCCATGACACCACATCTTTGCACTCAATCCTCGAAAAAACTTTTTGCACTTCCCCCAAATTCCCAACAGCAGAGTACAACTGAATTAGTGAATTACCCAACGAAACATCATCCCCGTATTCCATTTTAGCCACATAGCCATGTAAAGCTCTCCCTAACCTCTCATCACAAAGAACCTCACATGCAGAGATCACACTCGTCATGGTCATTAAATTCGGATGATCACCAAACTCTCTCATCAAGAAGAACAAGCTCAAACCTTCCAAATAGTCACCATTCTCAAAATACCCAGATATCATGGCATTCCATGAGATCGTATCCCTCCTAGGCATTCCATCAAACACCTTCCTGGCACTAACAATGTCACCGCATTTCATGTACATAGTCATCATTGCATTAACAACATCAATATCACACCCAAACCCAAACCTAACTACATGAACATGAATCTCTCTACCTATTTTCCAATCAGGTATTCCGCCACAAGTCCTCAACACGCAAGTGAAAGTATAAACATCAGGCCTATATCCCACCCACAACATACGATGATACAAATCCAAAGCCTCATCAAAGTAGCCATTTTTGGCGTACCCGCCAATCAAAACATTCCAAGAGAACACATCTCTCTCCGTCATTTTCCCAAACACATACCAAGCATCTCCCAAATTCCCCAACTTGACAAGCATAGCCAGCAAAGAATTCCCGAGCCTCAAGCTCAACTGGGACATCGAATTCAGTACAAAAGAACATATCATACCCCCTTCTTTCGACGCTCGTTTGAATTCGCAAAGCCTAATCAAATAAACAAACGTTTCTTCGTCAATATTACTGCAAAGGTCTTGTCTCGAGTTCAAGAAACTTACGGCTTGGTCTAGCTGGCTTTGGAGGCATAGTCGAGTGAGGTGAGAGTTGGGGTCAGCAGAGGAGGGAGTGGAAGTAGAGCAGAGGGTAGAATTCTGCTGGGTTTTTAACAGATAAAACTTGTGGGGCTTACTGAAAATCTTGGAAAAGCTCAGTTCTTTGGTGATATGAAGCTTGGAGAAGTGAGGGTTGAGGGTGGTTGGGGTTTTAGCTGTTGCAACCACCGTCTTCCAAGACACCGAGGAAGGAAACATTACCTCGCCGGAGGCGAACTCGGCGAACGCGTTTTTCCTGCAGTAATCAGTACCTAAACTGGGACCAAAGTGCCAATAATTTCCATTCTTGATGTATGGATCCTTAATTGTAAAGGAAAATGATAGAACAACTAATATGATAGCCTTAATTAATTACGTTATTATGAAATTTGACAGTTTTCTTCTTTGGACAAATGATGCATTATCCGCCATGTAGCAACTTGCTAATTATGAAGATCATTTAAATTTATGTTAATCTCAATAAAAAGCATCAAAATTATTCATGTGGTAGAGTACGTATGAAATCAAACTTATTCATGATTACAAAAATCAGTCTAAGTGTCCGCCTAGACGCTAGGCGTCTCTAAAGTGTGATTATTTTTTCTTAGACGATCGTTTAGCGCCTAATTCGGCCAACTTGACCGCTTAATAACCGTCTAGCACGGAACTCGATCGAATATCGAATGCTCTCTTTATATAAAAGAGAGCATTCAGGTGCGAACTACGCGTTCAGGATAGAACTGCGAACTCTCCAGCTCACGTCACGTATTCAGATCTAGGTGCACTTACAGGGCGTTTGGTTGGAGGGATTTTAAATTCCCTTCCTACTTAATTCCCACCTAATTCCAAAGGCCATTAAATTCCGTAGTTTGGTTGGAGGGAATTGCAATTCCATGGAATTGCAATTTCCCAATTTTCATGGAATTAAAATCCCATGTCCCCCCTGGTATTTTAATTCCTGGGAAAAAAAGATAGTGATGAGTCAAAATTACCCCTTCCTTTTTTAACCTAAAATTAATGTCTAACAACAATAATGGACATTTTTTACTTTATACTACTTATTCCCTTTCAATTCCCATGTATACCAAACATTGGAATTGAAATTCCCAGTAATTCTATTCCTGTCAACCAAACACTGGAATTTAAATTACCACTTTATTCCCAGTAATTCAACTCCCATGGAATTACAATTCCTTTCCCACATAATTCCCCCCCTCCAACCAAACGCCCTGTTATAGTTATAAGTAGGTACACTTGTATGTGAAAGTAGGTACACATATAGTTATAAGTAGGTGCACTTGTATGTGAAAGTAAGTGCACCCGATCAATGAATGTTAACAATGCAAAATTACATGTACTTGTAGGTGAAAATATGTGCACTTGTAAGTAATTTTACCTTCACTTTTTTCTTGTATAGGTGCACCAACTACTTGCACATATAACACATTTACATGCACCAAAGGACACATAGGGTGCGCTGGTTGGTTCGCAATTCTTTCTTGGGCGACCAACTATGCTTATTCATACTTGTCCTTAATGAAAAAAAAAATGACAGGTGTTAATTAAACATATTATGTGCGTATGAAGACTAGAGTCTAACCAATAAACTGGTTACGTGATTTACGATTTATCTTTACTGTGACTCTAAGAAAGGAATTTGATAAGTTTAAGATTAATTCGAAGGAGTTGAAGAGTTCTACTACATAGACTCTAAATCATACTTTTTAAACTTTATTTCTTATGTGACGGACACTGATTGACTACTTTTTGTTACGTGAGCATTAATACAAGTGTCTATGTCAAAAATTTGTATGTGGGAGTAAAAATTAGGAATAGAAAATGAGAGTACATGTACTACTTTCTGAGCTGAAATCACTTAAATATTAAAAAAATAATAATAATACTCGCCCTTATCATTTTATTACGTTACTTGAGTTATAACGTAGAATCTGTATTCACCACGTTTGCTGATTATTATTTAGTGGGTTTTCCTAAAATATCAATCACGCTCTGGGCGGTTCTTCACTCGGACAGTCACACTCTTCTTATCGGCGGCGACTGGAGAGCCAAAATCGAATCCTAGAAGAATGCAGATGCAGTACAAGAATCTGGGCAGATCCGGGCTGAAAGTTTCCCAGCTCTCTTTTGGCGCCTGGGTTACTTTCGGCAACCAGCTGGACGTGAAGGAGGCGAAGTCCATCCTGCAGTGCTGCCGCGACCACGGCGTGAATTTCTTCGACAACGCCGAGGTGTACGCCAATGGCCGCGCCGAGGAGATCATGGGCCAGGCCATCCGGGAGCTGGGGTGGAAGCGCTCCGACATCGTCGTCTCCACCAAGATCTTCTGGGGCGGCCCCGGACCCAATGACAAGGGCTTGTCCCGGAAACACATCGTGGAGGGCACCAAGGCCTCCCTCAAGAGGCTCGATATGGATTATGTGGACTTGATCTACTGCCACCGCCCCGATACCAGTACCCCCATTGAGGAGACGGTTAGGGCTATGAACTATGTGATCGATAAGGGTTGGGCTTTTTACTGGGGAACTAGCGAGTGGTCGGCGCAGCAGATCACTGAGGCTTGGAGTGTGGCTCAGCGATTGGATCTCGTTGGACCCATTGTTGAACAGCCCGAGTATAATCTCCTCTCTCGCCATAAGGTATTATTATTCTCTTTTACTTCAAATCTTTCTTAAAATTGTGCTATTTTCTGGATTTTTAAGAAAATCTTTGTGTACTATCATATATGGATGGGGCCAGGGACTATTTCTATCCTGAGCCTTTACCCTGAGTTAAATTTAGGTCTTCAGTTAATGCATTCAATCAAATTGGAACTCTAGCAAGTTGTTTTTTTTTTACTGTATGTGACTTTATTGTTGAGCCTGGGAATTAATTTATGAAGTCAAATCTGTAGGACCATTTTATGACAGTTGCAGTGAGAATATTACATATTGGGGATTGGAACATGTTGTGCTATTCATTTCTGTGTTTTCCTTTTACCCCTTCTGTTTCAGTTATTTCTGATCTTGCTGGCTCATTTGGATCTGAACAATAAAGTTTGGATCTTGGGCAGGGGCTCTGGGGCTTAGGATTAGTCTGGCGAACTTATAGATTGTTAAATGAGCTTGATTGAATGCAATGGATGGTCCAAAGTTTTCTGTATTTTAAGATGCTATAATCTTATTAAATGAGCTTGATTGAACGCAATGGATGCAGGATGGATTGTTAATCCTAGTCTTTTTCTACGGTTTTCTCTATTTACTGCGCCAGTATTGTAATTGCTGTTGATAGATATGAATATGAATTTGCCTGATATTTACTACGTGAAGTGTATTGAGATAAAGAATGGTCTGATTCTTGCAGGTTGAAGCTGAGTACCTCCCTCTGTATAGTAATTACGGTATTGGTCTCACTACATGGAGTCCACTTGCTTCTGGAGTGCTGACCGGAAAGTATACCTCTGGAAACATTCCACCTGATAGTAGGTTTGCTCTGGAAAATTACAAGGTAATTCCTCGATTTAAAAAAAAAAAAAAAAGCTATGGTTTTTGTTTCACTCTTTTCTTGTTGGACATGGCACTCTTGAGGTACACTTGATTGATGAGTTAGAAAGCTTCTTTTTCCTTGTATATGCATAATATTGGGGTGAAATTGTGAAAAGCATGCTTATCCTATTTTGAGTTAAATGCATTTGTATTTGTACGTGTCCATATTTGTGTATGTTCATTATATTTCTTTGTTCAATTGTCACTAATTTACCACAATTGAGCAATAATTAATTCTCCTCTGATTCATCAAGAAAAGAGTAAACCCTCTCGGAGTGTCTTGCAGAATCTTGCTAGTAGGTCATTGGTGGATGACGTGTTGAAGAAAGTGAACGGATTGAAACCAATTGCTGATGAGTTGGGTGTGACTTTGGCACAACTCGCAATTGCGTGGTGTGCTACGAATCCCAATGTTTCATCTGTTATTACTGGCGCCACCAAAGAGTCTCAGGTCTGCCCACTCTTTTCCTTAAACATTTTAGTGATTGAATAATGAATAAAATCAAGAACCGACGTCTTTCTATGTGCCAAATCAAGAACACCGATTTTAATTGAAATAGCTTATTTTGCAAAAAACCTTTTTACAAGCTAGCACCTGTGATGGATAATCTGATCTCTATGTTCATCTGTTTGAAGTAGCATTGCTATAATCTGATCTTTCATTGCTAATATATGCAGATTAAAGAGAACATGAAAGCTATTGAAGCCATTCCCAAGCTAGCACCCGTGATGGATAAAATTGAAGCTGCAGTTCAAACGAAACCAAAGCGCCCAGATTCTTATCGCTAGGTGCGCTGCTACATACACGAAGTCCTTAGTTCTAATATACATCGCTACACAGCCATTGATTTTCATTCCTGGCTTTCTTTGTACCTTTTGGTTTATTTCTGCAACAGAACTTTGTCGAGAACAGCATGCTATGCTGCTTTTGGTATTTTCATTTCAGTGGGTGCAATTGTGTTTGATGGTGGACATATTTGTTGAAAACTGCATAAAGTTGGGTTGTACATTGTTGGTTTAATGGCTTCTGGTTTATATTACTCCATATTGTTTTTAATCTAGTTTGTATTTGTCTCCATGTACTACTGGAAAACAAACAATTTGGCAGTTGCCTGGATCTTGGAAATGGTTGTTTCCCAGAAGCTTAAAACTAGTTTGCTAAGGCTTTAATTTGGCACACTTGAGTTTGTTTGTTTGTTTTTGTTTTTTTAAGGAATAAGGTTCAAATAAAAGTGCAATTAGCCTCTAAATGTATGCAATTTCACCTGATAGCAGATTACCATCAATTATCATCAATTTTAGTAGGTTACTTGCTTACGTGACAGCTGAGTTGGCGTTTTTAATAATTTTTAAATAAATTTTAATAATAATTTTTAAAAAAGAAAAATATTAAAATGCCGACTCAGCTGTCACGTAAGTAGATAACTTGCTAAAATTGATGGTAACCTACTATCTGGTGAAATTGCATATATTTGGAGTGTTCAGTGCCTAACTGCACGTAGTGGCCTAATTGTATTTTTAGGTTTGGTCAATTTGAACCTTATTCATTTTTTTTAATAGCTTATTTTAAAGAATTTTTTTAAAGCAAATAGCTTATTTTTAAAAGTAACTTTTAAAAGAATATCTAACTAGCGGACAAAATCTAGAACAAAATTAATAATCAAGAGATTAATTATGAACAAATTGAAAGTCGAATATAAAAATTAATAAATATCAATAATCAATCGATTATTCTTGGAATTAAATCTAAATTAAATTAATTAAGAAAATTGACATTAAAAAATAAAACTAATAAACTATATTTCGAAGTAACTTTTTTTTTTTTTGTTTTTTTTTTTTTTTTTGTTTTCAAGTTTGAGCCTTTAAGCTTCATTTATCCATTATAAACTGCTATACTTATTAACATATTGAGATGTTGGGCAAAAAGGTCATATTTGATAAATTCAATAACATTTTATCCTTTTATTACCAAAAATGTCTTTTAAATGAGAAGGGAAAATGGCACTTTTCCCCCCTGAGTTATATACATATAGCATTTTTTCCTCCTAAATGATTGAAGTGGCTGTTTTTCCCCCTGAAATGTTAATTGGACATATTTACCCTTAAACTAAATATTTAATTTATTTTTTTTCTCCAACAAATTATGACCATAATTTGGTTCAAACTAAACAAACACTATAGCAACCAAACCGAAATATTCCAATTACAATTTAGAATCGAAATTCGATATTTAGAGTTTGTTAAAATCGTGAACCGGAACGGACGGTTCATGTTCCGAACTGAAGAAATAAAATACATTTATTGTTGAATTTAGACTATTTTAAAATAAAAAATATAATTTTAAAATAAAGACGGTTCAAAATCGCGAATCAGATCCGGAACCGCCGATTCACGGTTCAAGATTCAATTTTTTTGATACATAATTTTAATAAATTGACATTTAAATATTGGGTTCTAGATCTGAATTATAACCGTAAACTATTAATTCGATTGCTTTAGTATCCGGTTCAATTCAAACCGAACCGTGGTCATCCCTACGTATACGCAATAATTTGTTGGAGTAGTAAAATAAATAAAATGTTTACTTTAAGGGTATAAATGTCAATTTAATATATCAGGGGGGAAAAAACACCACTTTTAGAATAATTGAGGGGGCTAATGTGCTTACCTAAATAATTGAGGGGGGAAAAAGTGCTATAACTATATAACTCAGGGGTAAAAAGTGCCATTTTCCCAAATGAGAATTTGAAATAAAATATCCATAAATTCAATAGTCTATTTATGTGTGATAAGTGAATGTCGTTCTCTTAAAAGACACTTTGAATTAGTGTCCTCCTGGTTTGTCCATAGGTCAACAAACAAGTTTGTTCATGTTTTGGCTAAAATTGCTAGTTCTCAGTCTGATCCAATTATTTGATTATCTACTGTTCCTTCTTGTATTGAACACCTGATTAATGAAGTTTAATGTTTTTCTTAAAAAAAAAAAATCAGATCGCTGCACACTATAAGTCTATAACAAATGACAAATTAAGCAAATTAAGTAAAGTGACAAACTGGTCTTTAGTATATTCAAATTACTACTCACAGTACAGATAGAGTTCAGTGAAGTGACAAACTGGTCTTTAGTATATTCAAATTACTACTCACAGTATAGATAGAGTTAAGGACAAACTAATCCAATTAAGTAAAATGACAGAGTCTAATAAACTACTCATATTAAGCTAAAAAAATTTAAAAAAATCATTTCAGTAATTACACTATCGTAATTATAAAAATATCATCACATTTTTTCTTTAATTTGTAGCCCTTAATCAACTTAGATCAACTATATAGGTTTCACTTTGCAGGTGAGAATCTGTGGACAAATTCAAATCATTGATCTGTAAGATATGATTAATAGGAAATTAAGTAAAAATTAAACGAGTCATTTTTATAAATATTATAAACTTTTAAAATTTGTAGGTATTTATGAAAATGATTTTTTTTTTTAATATTTCCAATTGTTAGATCTACTAGATCAATGGTTTGGATTTGTCCATAAATTCTCATCGATTAATATCTGTTTAATATTGCCAAGTACCTTGTGCTCAGATGGTATGTAGTGACCTTTTCTATGTGGATGGGAGGTCATGAGATCTAGTCTCAGTGGAGACAGTGTTTGGTATATATATATGAGTAAATACCAGCGGAGGTCCTCTGACTTTGGTGGCACTGCCACTTTTAATCCTCAACTTTCAAATCAATCATTCTTAGTCCTCTTACTTTTTGTTTCTAGCCATCTATGGTCCTTCCGTTAAACTTGACCATCTAATGCCGTTTTCTCAAGGGTAATTCAGTCCTTTCATAATTAATTTATTAATTATTATGTTTGCCGAGTCATACCGAGATATCCCGACGTCGTTTTGACACAACCTTCGTACCAGCTTTTGTAAGCCATTTTGATTCACAAGCTGGTTTTGTACACGTTCATAGATGGGGAAACCATTGTTTGACTATTCTGATGAGGAAATTAAACATAATAATTAATAAATTAATTATGAAAGGACTAAATTATCTTTTAGAAAACGGCATTAGATGGTCAAGTTTAACGAAAGGACCATAGATGGCTAGAAACAAAAAGTACGAGGACTAAAAGTGGTTGATTTAAAAGTTGAGGACTAAAAGTGGCAGTGCCACCAAAGTCGGAGGACCTCCGCTGATATTTACTCTATATATATATATATATATATATATATATATATATATATATATATATATATATATATATATTAATGGCGCACATTAAGTATTAACTTCACCTTAAGCACATGCATATTAAGTATAAAACTCACACACCTAAAGTTTCAACAACTACTCATATTAAGCACCTCACGCACCTTAAATTTTAACAACTACTCACATTAAGCACAAATCATACGCACCTTAAATTTACCTAGATGCAAAAATGATCAAATTGCCATTGTATTTTTTCTTTTTAATTTTAATAATCTTGGACGTTAATCTAAGCAAGATTAATGACTCATATTTAACCGCACAACACCGCACCTGGTGCTGTCAATCGCGCCAGAACCTAATTCTATATATATATATATATGAAAATGAAATAAATAGTCAAATCAAAATGTCACTTATAATTTTAAAATGAATCCAAAAACGACAAAAGGAAAGAAAATAAATAATTTTTCAAGAAAAGAAAGAAAATGAATTTTATCTTGCAGCCTTGCTTCACGCAAGTAACACAATCGAACGGAGGGAATTATGTGATGCATTCGCACGTTTGTTTTCTTTCACACACGTAGCATCGTGGCCGTCGAAAACTACAGATTAGGGCCCATTTCATTACCGCTAACGTTATTTGTTGGCACGCTTTCCAATTTGTTTGGTTGGATTTCCACTTCTCACACTAAAGCGCGTGTAGGTGAGTTTTTTTTCTTGAATATATTAGGTTTATAATTTACACCAAAATAATAATTTTAAGCTTCCATAACTCGTGCTCAAGAGTCACACTCTTTTGTTTGCACGGGTTTAACTCACTGGTTCAGTAAATAGTATATGAGAGAAGAGACCAATGTTCAAATCTTAACCGCGGTAGTGTAAAAATTATGTTAAAAGTTGACAGATTCCTTGTGCGAACATGCACTTGACATTGTTTGTGAGTCATTAAGTAATCATGATTTAAATCTTTCCGATGCTCTGTTGGACAGGGTTGTGGGGCCCTTGGAGATTCAACCTTTTAGAAGAAGAGGCACACTCTCTGGACCAGGGGCTTGCCCGGAACAAGCAACAATCTAATCCTAGGTCATAATTGCACTTATAATGTAATGATGTATTATGACATCCTCAATAGTTGGGTTTTTTCTCTATTTTTTTGTAGGTCCCAACATCCACTATCTCAACTCAAACACAACAACTTTTCTTCCTATTAGTTTTAAGTTTTTTCTCAATTTTTTGTGGACCCACCATTTTACCTTCACTATATTTTAATTTTTATTATTATTTATTTGATTTATAAATTTATAATTATAAAATAAACATAAATAATTAACATACTTAACATATATACACCTAAAATTACAAGCTTTCATTTGTTGAAAAAATAATTAAAATATTATTATAAAAAATTTTATTACAATTTTTATTTTTATTATATTTAAGTTACACATAGCAAAATACAAATAAAATTATAATTATAAACTTTTCAAATTTTTTTATATTATAATTTTAGCATATAAAAAAATTGTTTTTTTACAAACAATATCATATAAAATTTAATAATAAAATTCAACAATTTAAAAAAAAAAAAGAACAAAGAAAACAAAACAACAAAATATATATATATATATAAACAAATTTCAAGCTGAGAGTTGGCGGCCACTCTCAGCCGCCCGCTGAGCCGCAGGGGTGAGATGGTGAGACGTACCTGCGCGTCTCACCTTTTATTTATTATTATTTAAAAAAAAAAAAACTAACAAAACTTTGGTTTCTTGCAGGAGAAAGAAACCTCCAAAATCTCCAACCTCCATTCGTCAAAAGCTGAGAAAAAAACATTTTATTGTTCTAAAATCCATGAATGAACCCTGAGGTTGCTCTTAGAATCATAATAATGACACTCCCAAAATCAACCTCTTCTAAGGGTATCTCCAACAATGATTTTTTGATGATTTTTGTCAGATAAAAAACTTTGAAAGATGATTTTTTTTTATGTGAACAATGAATTTTGAGGTGATTTTTATTCTTGCAAGAACAAATTTTTTGTGGGTCCCAAATGAGAGGGAGATGGTAGAAGTGCAGAAGGCTATTGCCTTTGTGCGTGTTGGGGACACATTCAGCGCCCACTACACGCGTCGTAAGCTTTGTTTTGTTTTTTTTTTTTTTTTTCCTATTCTCTTTCTCTCATCTCTCTCCTAATGGGCACATTAAAAAAAAAAACATACTATTGGAGATGCTCTACTATGTGTTATTGGTAATATAAATATTCTATGCATTTAAGGTGAATCCCATATGTGGGTTTTTAGTGGTTTTTTGTAACTTTTGTGTACATGTGTAAATGTGTAATATATATTATTTTTCTTCTTTGTCTACTTCGTAAATACTGCTTAACATTGATAAATTTAATCATATAACTAAATGTTTTCAAAATAATTAAGCGAAGCTAAGAAAAGATGAATAATAAAGTAAAAAAGACAATATTTATAATTTTACTCATTCGTTAACATTAAATTCACACACAAGATGAAAATGACTACCAATCAATTCATGGGCTAAATGGGGTCATGTTTTAATTAAAAAATAAATAAATTTACCATTATGACACAACTGAAGAATTAAAAATGTCATTTTATAGTTTAGTTTTAATATTATACATATTACTTCAATTATACTTGTACACAGAGTCAACAATAAAAACTGACTATAAGATAACCTGGATAACTTGTAATTCGTTTTTGTTAGAATTAGGACAACTTGTGATTCGTTTTTGTTAGAATTAGAACAATTTGTAATTTACATCTTCTAACAATCACTAATGAGTAATGACTAATGTATAAAAAAAAAACAATAGAAAGCGTTAAAAAGCTGTGGTAGTGTAGAATACAAGCGCTAAACTGCAGCGTAGTCTCACAAAACTAAGGTGTAAAATGATATTATAGGAAATAATGAAGAAAAATAGGGAAAAAAAAAAAAAAAAAAAACAGATCTTGCATCTCTATCCGACTCCATGGCTGACCCATCGGCCCATCTCTTCGTTCCGGATAAACTCTCACGTTTCCTTCCCTTTCGCAAATCCCAATGCTTAACCACATACTATTTATATAAAGACACGCACACGTTTGAATTCGATACACACTTCTGTTAGAGAGAGAGAAAGAGAAAGAGAGAGAGAGAGATATGGAGAAGGCAATTGAGAGACAAAGGGTTCTGCTTCAGCACCTACGACCAACTAACGCTGCCTCTTCCCTCGATTCCATCGAATCCTCTGTTTCTGTGAGTCTATCTCGCGCAAGTGATCTTGATTTTCGTTTCCTTGTTGCGGGATCTCTTCATGTTTGATCCGGATTTATTATCTGCTTGTGGCGGGTTTATAATTTCGTCTGAATTAGCTGTTTAGCTCCTTTTGAATTCGATCTTACTGTTGCTGAAATTTTAATGTCCGTTGGCTCGGTTTTCCGATATTGTTGCGCTGTTTAATTGGTGTGATAGATTGATTTGTGTTAATCACTAAATAATTCATTTTTTTTTTTTTTTTAGTATTTGTTTATACCCAGATTTACCCTTTTTGTGCTGACGTATCCTTAAACGAAAAAAGATGTAAACTTTGATTCAGGACTCAGGACTAGTGTTGATGACTAAAAAAAGATGTAAACTTTGATTCAGGACTCAGGACTAGTGTTGATGACTAAAAAAGCGGAGGAAGGTAAAAGGAGTAAGTGAGAACAAAGAGGAAAATCAATTTTTAGACAATCAACCTTAGTATTTCGGATATATATACTTAATTAATAACTTATAATTATACTTTCTGTGATGTATTGACGTGTCTCTTTGTATCTTTTATATGTCACTGCATAAGTATTTTACTACTGTGAGGAGCATACTGTACACTGAAGTAGATTTGCAAGCAAAATGGTACACATGCCACACACATGTTATGTCTGAGTATCTAACTTTTTGTCTTCAATCTATCAACTAGGCATCTGTATGTGCTGCTGGGGATAGTGCTGCATATCAGAGGAATTCTGTTTATGGAGATGATATAGTCATTGTTGCGTAAGCGTTTGTTTCTTCAATTTGCTTTTGCTTTAATTCACTCTTTAACACTTCAAAAAGTTTTGAGATTCAGAGAAGTAAATTGCTGATTGACTCATTGATCAGTGTTTCCATAAAATGATTTTTAAAAAAATTTATTATCAGATGTTCAGATTGTAGTTTGTTGTTTTTATCATGTGATTTTCCAATCCTAAGTATCTGTAATTCTTGATCTATACAGTGCATATAGGACACCTCTTTGCAAATCAAAGAGGGGTGGCTTCAAAGATACTTACCCAGATGATTTACTTGCCTCTGTGCTAAAGGTTTGTTCTTGTTGCTTTGTTCTACTGAAAGTTGTAATCTTCTAACTCTTCTGGTTTCTTTTTTTCTAAAATAAATATTTTTTACAGGCATTGATTGAGAAAACTAATTTGAACCCTAGTGAAGTTGGGGATATAATTGTGGGTACAGTCTTGGCACCTGGATCTATAAGGGCAAGTGAGTGCAGGATGGCTGCTTTTTATGCTGGATTTCCTGGTATGTCTGTACATTCTTGGTGTGTAAAAACTCTGTTCTGTTGGTAAAAAATAATTGATGTTAATATGGTTTTGGCTCTGTGCAGAAACTGTTCCAGTTAGAACTGTGAACAGGCAATGCTCTTCTGGTCTCCAAGCAGTTGCAGATGTTGCTGCAGCTATCAAAGCTGGATTTTATGACATAGGTAGACTGTTGTCTGTTATAAATGTTACTTTCAGTTAAACCCACACAATGAGGACTTCAATATTTACCGATGTAAATTTAATTTCCTGAATTAGGCATTGGGGCTGGCTTGGAGTCTATGACTGTAAACACCATGGCATGGGAAGGCTCAGTCAATCCTAGAGTATGTTTCCTTTTGTCATGAATATTTATTCTTGGGTTTCTTTTGAATTGAAAATGAATAAATAATATCCATTGTTGAAGTATGCTGATCTAGATTCATATTGAAACAGGCTAGTACATTACAGCAAGCTCAAAACTGTCTTCTTCCCATGGGTATTACTTCTGAAAATGTTGCACATCGCTTTGGTGTGACAAGGCAAGAACAAGATCAGGCAGCTGTAAGTTGGTATCTATTCATTTACATCTTCATCAATTAATAATTGTTGAGCATATAGCCATTAATGTGCAATCCAACTATCAGCTCAGGTTAGTTGAGATGGAGCACATGCTTCAATTTGGTATCAGAGCCAGACCAAAGGTCATGAGTTCGAATCTCAGCACCACCCACGTGTTGCTTGGAACCCACCGCACACGTGAGGGGACGTGTTGAGCATATAGCCATTAATGTGCAATCCAACTATCTGCTTAGGCTTTTAGTTGAGATGGAGCACATGCTTCAATTGTAATGTTATTGATTAATGTCCTTCCTTTTGTGGTATATTTGTTAGGTTGAGTCACATAGGAAGGCTGCTGCTGCAACTGCTGCTGGAAAGTTCAAAGATGAAATAATACCTGTGACAACAAAGGTAATAGATTCTCTTAAATTGTTGTGTATATGTTTTTAGCATACTAATTATTCTTCTGATTTCCTGTTTTGGAACTAACCAATTATTTTGTTAATTAAGATTGTTAACCCAAAAACTGGAGATGAGACTACCGTGACAATCTCTGTTGATGATGGGATTCGTCCAAATGCAAGTATTGGAGACCTGGCAAAGTTGAAACCTGTGTTCAAGAAAGATGGGACCACCACTGCTGGTAATTAGAAATTCACTTGAAATTTACTGGGATAAATTATGTAGGAATATATCATTTTGATTTTCTTTTTTATTTGATGAATTATAGGAAACTCTAGTCAAGTTACTGATGGGGCTGGTGCTGTACTGCTTATGAAGAGGAGTCTTGCAATCCAGAAAGGACTTCCAATCCTTGGTGTATTCAGGTTTTATTCTTGTCAATAGCATTGTAAAATGTATTTCCAATGAATTACGAGATTTGGGTCCTCCAATTAAGTTGTCATAGTTCTCAAGTAGTAGATGGTCTGTGTTGCAGGACTTTTGCTGCGGTTGGTGTAGATCCTGCTGTAATGGGCATTGGTCCAGCCGTGGCAATTCCGGCAGCTGTTAAATCTGCTGGACTTGAACTGGATGATATCGATCTTTTTGAGATCAATGAAGTGAGTTGATTTGACGTTTCTTTTCTTTCTGTTTTATGCATTTTGAGTTACTTCTCAATTCGAAGTGATTGTAATATTGTTGCTCTCCTGCAGGCATTTGCATCACAGTATTTATACTGCCAAAAGAAGCTGGGACTTGATCCAGAGAAGATCAATGTAAATGGAGGTGCCATGGCTATTGGTCATCCTTTGGGTGCAACAGGTACATGTTCTCAAAAGTAGATAAATCTTGTTCGATCTTACACATTTTGGTGTGATCTGCTTTTGCTACAATCAATAGCACACTTTAACCCAACATGGTAGCTCAAGTGGCAAATGAGCTCTCTTTGTGGGGGAGAATTCTGGGATAACCCGGGTTCGATTCCCACAAGTGACGATTCCCTTTGGGCCAGCTTCTGTGTCTCTCGGAGCGAACCGGGTGGACCTGGACCGTTAAACGGACAGAGAAAGACTCGGACCACAGTGTGGTTTACACCAAAAAAAAAAAAAATAGCACACTTTACAGAATTACGGGGTGACTTACTGGTGAATGACAATTGCTTGACTTGCTTTTATTATTCTGTAATTTGCATTCTTAAGGAGCTCGGTGTGTTGCAACTTTGTTGCATGAGATGAAGCGTCGTGGCAAAGACTGCCGCTATGGTGTGGTTTCCATGTGCATAGGTACATTCTTTCTTCTGTTCTTTAACCTTTAAGAGGGAAAGAAAAATCCAAAAACAAATGGGAACATCGACATTATTCGTTTTCATTTTCATTTTTGCGAGCATTCTTGTTTCCAGATTAGTACATGTGAGCGTGTTTTCTCTCTCTAATGTTATCGAACAGGCACGGGAATGGGTGCTGCGGGTGTTTTTGAGAGAGGCGATGCTTGTGATGAGCTCAGCAATGCCCGAAAAGTCGAAACTCATGGCTACTTGTCTAAGGATGCTCGGTAGACCTCTCATGGTGTATAAATCTCTTGGTTTCATCAATAATTTATGAAGTGGGAAGCAGTGACATCAATAAGTTAAATTTTTAAGGGTAGTAGGGAAGTTTTTACTGTGGCACTTCAATTGTATGATTGGATTACAAATTCCCAGACTTTAATTAATATCAAGTAATTGTAGCAGCATAATAATCAATGAGAACTTGTGTAATCCTGAGTGTTGAAATATATTTATAATTAGTTTATTACAATTACATAGTTTTCTTCTTAATTTTTAAATATTACAAAGTACTGTTTAAACAATTATTGATAGTGACACAAAATCCCATCCAGTGTTATATTTTCCTTGCTAAATGTATTACAGTAGTATTTTATAATATGACTTTGTCTATAATAAAAAGTGAAAAAAGATTTTGCTTTTAGTATGAAGTATTAATTAATAAAATGATTGTTCCTTTCAAAAATCATTACTATCAACTACTCAAAATGATTTTTAAACACCATCTTTTACTATAAATAAAAGGGAAAATGGTCAAATAGGTCATTGAATTTTATTTGAAAGTGTAATTAATTCTCTGAACTTCAAAAAAGGTGCAATTAAACACTCAAACTTATCATTTAAACCCATTAACCGGTAATTTACATGAAGTAACCCACGACTCTTTGATTTAAAAAAAAAAATAAAAAATTTAACGACTTTAGTCGTTTCTTCACCGGAGAAAACGACCACACCAGTCAACTGTTAGTTGCCATCTACACCCGAGAAGACGACAAGTCGATCGTCGCCGATCATCTGGTGAAGAAAACCAAAGATGGCTACTGGTAATTTATTTTTATTTTATTTTTCTAATCGTGAACAATGGTTAATGACTCATTTTGAGTGTTCAATTGTACTTTTTTGCAGTTTAAAGATCTAATTGCACTTTCGAGTAAAGTTTAAAGACCTATTTGATCATTTTTCCTAAATAAAATAGTAGAAAATTGAAAAAAAAAATAAATCCTTAAGAGATTCCATACATGAAAAGGGGTAGCGGGGTAATCCAATATTAACCATTTTTTTAATGATCCACAATTAGTGTATACAAGACTTGTACATTAACACTTCTACATCAATGATGATAAATCAAATATGTTGTCATAATTTATTTATTACTTGGAGATCAACCTCCTAAGTCCTAACATGAGGTTAGGGGTAGCTTTAAGCTTATAGTGAAAGAGCTAAATAAAACCATAGTCCATAGATGAGTAGATGTAAGACTTAACAAAACTATTTAGGCCACTGACAAGAAGTTATTATGGTTGGTTTGGTATATGGTGCTAATACAGTTTTTTGACTTGACAACTCACAGTTAGTTCTGGAATGGCTTTTTGTAATGAAGCAAAGCCATAACTCATGCATAAGCAAGTTTAAAATCCTACTACAAATACTGGACATAACCAACTGCCAGTTAGTTATAGTTCATCAAGTTCAAGGTCTACCAACAATTGTAATTAACCAGTGACAGTAAGCCTACAGACACGAAATAAATTGTTCTTATATCTACCAACTTCTTAGGCTGTAGTCAAATCCAAACCTCATTCAGTGTCAGGTGAGCCTCCCGGAACAAGCTGCATTTCACAAAAAGGCATAATGATACCTAACGGATTAAAGTAAAGGAGCGACGATAGCAGAAACAGCAGGCTAAATCATTATTATAACAAAAACTCACAATGGCAATGTTGTTTCCATTGAGCAAGATCTGATCAAGCTTTGTTATTCGCCGTCCTTCAGAGGTGATCTCACTGCAATATATTGAACAAAGAAATAATCTTTGAGTGATCAATTATGTTAAAGTATGGACAATGGACAACTTGACATGGTCAATAAAAATGATAAATGAAAAAGTATAGGCCCTGTTTGGTAAAAAATTGGCCTATAGGCCAATTTTGGCTTATTTGACCACTATTAATTTTAATTGTTTGATTTAGTTAAAATATCAATATAAATGTTTGGTTAATTAGCTTTTTGCAACTCCAAAAGGCTAAAATTCAAAAAGCTACTCCAAGCAACTTTTTCAATTAGCTTTTTTAGAAAACAAATTATACCAAACAGCTATCAACTAACAGCTAATTTACCAAACACTTTTCTACAATCAGCTAATGTTATCAACTATTTATACCCTCTAATTAACACAATCAGCTAACAGCCATTTTACCAAACAGGGCCATAAAATTCATGACTATAGCTAAATGTTCAGAAATTCACATGACAAGCATTTAATATGAAAACAATAGTAACAAATGGCAGATTAAAATACTAAATTGCCACAGTTCTTTTATTCTGCAATACATAATCATTTAAGTGCTTGGTCCTGCTTCAAATGCTTTACCACATTACTGTGGCTAGTTTGCCAAATAAAATGAAAAGTGGTTATGTGTAAGGGCTATACACACACACATACATATAAACAATGTGCTTGTAAACTCACTGCATCCTTTTCTTCAAGTAAAATAATGAGAGACTATATTAAGTAAAAAAGCTGAGTATTCAACTAATAGAAGAGATGATTATATGCTTTGGATGTGAAGCTGCCCTTGTTTATTAACTAATCTTTAGGATATCTGCATAAACATAGTTTCCCAGCAACATGAGTTTAGGATATCAGCTCCAGTTTTCTACTTGAGAGACCGGTAGAATGGTAGATATCTCTAATTTTACATTGTGCCACCGATGACAAACTTGAGTTCAAGGAAGTCCCCTATTTTCCTTCGTTTTCACCAAAAGATCCAAGTGTCAAATGCTAAAACAGCAAGGCAGCAAGCACCAGAACCTTAAAGAAGTTGAATTTAGGGTGCCTTAGTATGAGAATTCAGATGCATTTCGGGAAATTGGGGATTTCTATCCCTCAGTCAACCACAAGTTCAATTCTCTACTAGAATGCCAGAAAGGGTATTACCATGAGCTTCTTCAAATTATTCTCTTTTTCTTTCTCTTTCTTTATCATAGGCAAATGATCTGTGTTTGGATAAACCCTTGGAATGTCTCCAAATTCTTTTTCCACTAAATCACATCCTAAAAGCCAGATATATAGTTTGTCCACTATCTTGATTCATCTGACTGCTGTCAAACTCAAACATGGGCTAAGATTGTTTCTTTTTGTTAGGTACATTGGCTAAGATTCTCTCTGTATTTTACATGAGCCAGGAGTTCAAGATATACTTAGTGCACATGAAACTTGAAATGAAACTCTAGCCATTGGATTTAGTACGCCAATGTACCTAAGTATATCTTGAACATAGCCTGTATTTTACATGAGCCAGGAGTTCAAGACATAAAATGTCCTCGAAGATGTTTATTCTGATTGGCATGTTAAACAGAGCTCAATTAGTAAACATTTATAACTGGAATATCTCAAACATAAACTAAACCACCCAAAAACATAATAATTATCACAACATAACAAAAAATGCAAATAAAATTTAATTTTACCTTAGTAATTCCTATTTTAATTATTGGCTTCAGAGAAAATAATTGAAAATGCAATAACCCTTAAATTGAAGCAACCCTAATTTCAATAGAGGAACGTACTATTCAGTGACATCTTCGAGGACCATGTTAACATAAACATCAAATCCTCTAAGTGTTCCAACAAGCTCCTTATCCCCTTTCATTATGACCCAGATTTTGGACCCAATGCAGCGATCAATTAGCTCTGCAAATAAAAAATTAAAAAATATCTTCAAAAATTTATATCCTGCGGAAAAAATAAGAAAAATAAAAAAGAGTACAAGGCAACATACCAGATGGAAGCAGCTGAGATGGATTGTTCGAAGACATGGTGATGTGAGAAACAGAGGGATTTCTGCTTTCTCTCTGCTGGTACAATAGCTACTCTGCAGTTAGTAATTTAGGGCACTCTGAGTTTCTTAAGCCTTTAACACAAAGGACATATTTAAAAATGTATAAATTTTAATTAAAAACCAAATTTATACAACCTACCAGATTACTTTCAAATGTACAAAACCGGTTAAAATGTCAATTTGAGCACTATGATTTACACAATTTCAGAATATTTTCTATCGCTTTTCTTTTTTCCAGTAATTTCTACTTGAGTTTATCTGCTTGCATGAAAGCAGGCAAAGTGGAATGCCATAATCCACAAATTGTTGAAACTAGCTTGGCTTTTCTAGCTCAAGAATCAGCCCACTCTTGCTATTGGCATTACATAGTTGAGACAGCTGTGCACTTGATAAATAGACTGCCATCACCACTAATAAACAATAATACTCCCTTTGGGCTGCTCTATAACAAACCACCTAATTATAGTTTTGGGTGGCTTTGCTTTCCATTGTTATGACCACTATATAATGCTTCCCATTGTTATGACCATATAATCACTATATAACATTTTCGGTTTACTACATGTGTCTTTATTGGTTATCATACATCTTTCCACAGTTATCATTGTCCTGATCCTAGCATTGGGAAGAAATCCATTGCTCGCCATGTCCATTTTGAGAAAACTAATCTTTCATTAGTGAAGTTTTTGCATAATCAAGTTTCCAAGTCAAAGCAACCAGTTAATTCTCAGTAGACTATTTTTGTTCCCATGCAGTCTATAGAAACAATTAAACATAGTGCATCATCTACGGCATAGTAACAAGCAACAGCAGTAGCTTGTAGCTTGAAGAGCTATTCATGGCTTGGGTTTCTCAGTTGGTTGAGAATTATCTCAGTGTCACCAACACCACTTTCACAATATTCCTCAAGCCCATTGCTAAAGAACCTACCATACCCCATGCCTCTTTGGTGGATAATTCTCTAAGTTTGAAGATCTATTCAAGTCATTAGTGCTAATAACTCATAGTCCAAACTCCAAAGTTCCAAACTTAAAAGCTCAAAATTTAAAGACAACCCCAATAACTCATAATAAAATACAAACTTAAAGTCTGAACAATGCCTTCAAATGCAAATGCAAACTTAGACTGATAGGTATTCACAAATAACATCCCTGGGAAAAAGTCTTCCATCTTCATCAATTAGTCACTTAAAATCAAAAGCAAAACTTCTTCCTTGGTTTAGAGTAATACTTCTGATCTTCTAGGAAGGAATGGGTCAACAGCTTTTCAGTTTTCTTTCAAACTCAGATATCAAATCTGCTATAATAACAGGGATAATTGCATAACTACAACATATGCAACCAGTAAAATCACATAATACAGATTCTTCGTACAAAATACTCTACCCAATCAAAAGGGAAGGGGATTCCATGCCCTGATTGATATTAATAAAATAATACTTAAAAAGAAATTTGAAGTACACAGTCTCAGAAACAAAGGAAACCACAGAGAGTAAATAAACCAGATTAAAAGAAGAGGAAATAAACCTAAGCCGCGAGAACGACAGCTGCTAGAAGCGTAGAATCTTGCAATTAGGAAGGCAGAGAGGCTAAACCTAAGGCTCGAGTTCTAGTGTTCTACTATGGACGCTCTGTCACTGTGTAGGGTTTTATTTTTACTTCTTTTTTGGTTAGTGGTTTAAGGCTAGCACGGGAAGGTGGAAATGATAATTTTCAAAGTGTAAGAACTCAAATATGTAAATATAATAAATATATAATTGAGATAAGGGTGAAATTCACATCCAACATATTTGGATAATCTAATTCGCGGACCAGAGTTTATCTTGCGAGGTAGATCATAATTTTAAAGTGTGTATTTCTAATATTAGAATTGTAAACTTTTATAATATAGATTGTATTTATAAATTTTGAGAATTTATAAATACAATATAGGGTCATCACAAATGGTAAATTTTTTAAAAGTAAATTGTGAACATTATTTAATATGTAAATTGTGTATTTTTGGAATCGGGTTCATCTTGTAAGGTGGACTCGGGTCCACATAATAATTTGCCTGCAATTGGATGGATTGCTATGACCGCATCTTGTATATCTTGGCTATAGTAGACCAAGAGTTGTGGTCTGGGTGTAAAAAGCACTCGCAGTTGTCTCTTGTAGCTCGACTTATGAGCTTGAAATCAGAGAATCACATATCAAAAAAATGTTTCAATCAAATCACTGAATTTATGAAAGAAGCTTGTTCCGGAAGATAATCTAATTCCTGACAACTTCTACGAAACCAAAAAGTTATTACGGGGTATGAGGTTACCAGTTCAGAAGATTGATTGTTGCAATATTGGGACTCAGATTTAGATTGTATATCAAATATGTTGTCATAATTTATTACTTGGAGATCAACCTCCTAACATGAGGAGCTTTAATTTTAGTGAAAGGGCCATAGATGAGTAGATGTAAGGCTTCACAACAAAAATGTTTAGGCCACTTAAAAGAAGTTATTATGGTTGGTTTGGGGTATGGTGCTAATATGTACAGTTTTTTGAGTTGACAACTCCTTAGCTTGGTCCTATTTGTTGGTCCACCTGGTTCGATTATGGCTTTTTGTAATGAAGCAAACCATAATTCATGCATAAGCAAATTTAAAAGCATACTACAAACAAATACTGGACATATTGGCAGTCACAAAAAGAATGCCAACTGTCAGTTAGTTGGCAAAATTATGCAAGGTAGACACCGTTTCAAAATTGTCGTAATTGTAAATATAGAGTTCAAAAATTATGAACATAGAGTTCTATAATTATGAACATATAGTTCTGTAATTGTGAATATAGAGTTCAATAATTATAAATATGAAGTTCAAAAATTATGAACATAGATCAGAGTTCAGTAATTGTGAATATAGAGTTCAATAATTGTGAATATGAAGTTCAAAAATTATGAACATAGAGTTTTATAATTATGAACATAGAATTTAATAATTATGAACATAAAACTGTGTCCACATTGCAAGGTGAACACAGTTCCATGGCATAACAATTGCAGTTAGACGACAATTGATCAAGTTCAAGGTCTACCTACAATTGGCATGATAACTATCTATTGTCCTTAATTTGAACTGATCAACTTAGATGGATTATTTCATTATGTCCTTTAAACGTTATTTGTTATAGACTAAATTAATTAACAACATTTTGAACAAATGGAAGTCAAATTTATTCAAATTAAAATATTCAGAGTAAGTATCAAACTTTTTAATGAGTAATAATTAAGGACCAAAACTACGGCTCTGTTTGGCAAACCTAGCTGAAAAACTATAAGCTAGGAGTTGAAAGCTGAAAAGTTATAAGCTCGGAGCTGAAAACTGAAGACCTGTTAAACTAGGTAGCGTTCCAAAATAAGCTCTTATTTTAAGCTAGGAGCTTATTTTGGGAGCATTATCAAACAGAGCTTATAGCTTATTAGTAGCTTAAAATAAGCTATAAGCTCCTAAATAAGCTCTGTCGAACAGAGCCTACAATTACCTCAACTACGATACTCTATTCGTCTTATTTAAAACAATTCAATTCTTGGAATATTTAATTTAGAATTATATTATTGTATAGTATATACACACACACGTACAAATCACGTTAAAAAAATTTATTAAACACAAAAAGTCAAATTAAATACAACATAGTATAGACAATGATATGCATTGCGAGATAGACCATTGGTACATGTTTATTTTTTAGTATTCTAAATGTTCATTTTTAATATATTGTAAGTTCATTTATTTTAAGTAGCAGTACACTAAAAAAATATGTATTAAATTAAAAATTAATTTTTAATATACTAAAAATAAACTTGTATGTCTTGATGATGATTATAATTCTATATTTTGTACTAGTGATATTATACCAATAAATAATTCATCACCATCATCTATAAATACTAGAGAAATGTAGAAGGCAACACATGTGCAAACACATACACACGAGATAGAGATAGAGATATTGAGAGAGAGAGAGAGATGGAAATTGTAGAAGTGCTTCACATGAACGAAGGAAATGGAGACACCAGTTATGCTAACAACTCATTGATTCAGGTGCCTGCGTTTTGCATTCAAATTGGTTTTTTCGTTACGTTGCAATTGCTATACCATGTAATAGGATCCAACTTGCATTATATTATGGATCTAATCCAAAACGATATTTAAATTATGTGTTTTCAGTTAATCTTTTATCTAGCTGAATGTCATAATATGAATGTCATTTTGGACCAAGATTCACAATGTAATGTGGATTTTAGTTATGGTATAATTTGCTATAATTTCCGGAACAAATAAATTTAATTCTTGGTAACTGGTAAGTGCATGTTTTTATGGTTTGTATGAACAGAAAAATATGATACTTTGTATAAAGCCGACAAGAGAAGAAGCCATAACAGATGTGTATAACAGCCTTTGCCCAGAAACCATATCCATTGCAGACTTGGGATGTTCCTCCGGACCAAACACTTTTCTGGTAGTGTTCGACATCATCAGAGCGGTTGAAAAACTGCGAAAAATGACCGGAACCCACTCGCCGGAATATGTCATTCACTTCAGCGACCTTCCCAGCAATGATTTCAACTCCATTTTCCGGTCACTGCCCCGATATGTAGAGGATTTCAAGAAAGAGATGGGAGATGGGTTTGGGCATTGCTTCTTCGCAGGAGTGGGTGGTTCATTTTATGGAAGGCTTTTCCCCTCTAAAACTCTCCATTTTGTTCATTCCTCAAGCAGTCTCCATTGGCTTTCTCAGGTGTGCTTTATAATTATACACTCTTTTGCCTTCACTTTATTATAGGATTCTCCAAGTTTTTTCTTTTCTTTTCTTTTTTCCACAACCCATATTTAAAACTAAACAATAAATACTAACCACATCATCTTTTAATAGTACTGTCAAAGCGAGCCAGCCCCACCGCGGGCCTAAATTCTAGCGGGCTTTTGCAGGCTGGCCCGCTAGCTAGGGTTCATGCAATCCTAACCCGCTCTATGCGTGTTAATTCAAAATTAAAAAAAAAAAAAAAAGAGTAAAATCTACAAATACTAACCTTGCGAATTTGCAATCCAACTTTATAGTGTAACAAAAAGTAATATTGACCTATGGGCTAACCCACATTTTCGCGAGCCTATTTTTCCATGACCCTAACCCGTCTCACCGTGAGGCGAGTGCAGATCAGCCCGCAGATTTCAGCCCATTTTGACAGTACTATCTTTTAACTAAAAAAATCCACTTTGTTAACCCAATATATACAAACCCATTAATGGGACGTTTAAAGTGGTAATTTCGAGATATAATTTTAAGTGGGGTTAAGTTTTAATTTGAATGGTATCAAAATGTATTCAGGTTCTCGTAAGTGAGAGATTGACTTAATTTAATATATTATATATTTAAAATGAATAATTGGTGAATAAGAAATTGATTTTCAAAGTGTACCAATTGAGTTGAGAACAATAGAGTT
Source organism: Ipomoea nil (assembly GCF_001879475.1). NCBI lineage: Eukaryota > Viridiplantae > Streptophyta > Magnoliopsida > Solanales > Convolvulaceae > Ipomoea > Ipomoea nil. Next base: position 998,774 of record NW_017617116.1, on the reverse strand, counting down.
TGATAAGGCTTTTTTTAGTAACTTTTGTCAAACATTAAAAATAGATGTGAGTTTGCATAGTTTAAATACAATTCAACCTTTTAAAAAGTTTAAATTATATAGCATAAAGTCTTTTTCTCACATATAACCTTGGGCGGTATAAAATGTTTTTACGTTTAAAGAAGCACATGCACACCTTGAATTTGAGCAACTCAAAACTCTTGGTCTTTAGAGAAAGAAGAGGGGAGGGACCCTCTCTTCTTTGTTATTAGTTTCATACATTTTGTTTGGAAAAATTTTAAGTTAGACCGAGTTACCACTTTATGGTATACATTATAAATATATTATAAATAAGGAAAAATGACACATTTGTTATTGAATTATATAGGGAAAAGGGTCAAATAGGTCCTCAAACTTTAGCTTAAAAGTCAATTAGGCTCCTAAACTTTTAAAAGGTGCAATTACACCTATCAACAATTCATTTAGGTGTAATGAAGCCCAAAAACAAGTTAATGACCTGCTATCATAGGTCATTAGGGTTCAGGCCACCTTCCGGCAATTTTCTGACAAAAAAAAATGTGACCAGCAACCGACCCAGATTTGCCGAAAATTTCGTTGGTCACTTTTTTTTTTTTTTTTGCCAAAAAATTCGTCGGAAGGTGATCTGAACCCTAATGACCTATGATAGCAGGTCATTAATTTGTTTTTGGGCTTCATTGCACTTAAATGAATTGTTGATGAGTGTAATTGCACCTTTAAAAAGTTTAGGGGCCTAATTGACTTTTAAACTAAAGTTCAAGGGCATATTTAACCATTTTCCCAATTATATATGAAAATAGAATCTTATATTTGAATTATACAAGCTAGCCTTGGTCTCATTAGGTCATCTAATTCTTTCTCTTTCTATTTCTTATCAGATACCAAAAGGATTGGAGGAGAACAAAGGTAATATTCGTATCGCAGCTTCAAGCCCACCTAGTGTGATAAAGGCATATTACGACCAATTTGAAAGAGATTTCTCAACCTTTTTCAAGTGTCGCTCAGAAGAATTAGTGATGGGTGGACGAATGATATTATCTTTTACGGGAAGAAAGAGTGAAAGCCACAATCCCAGTCATGATGTTCTTAACATTTGGACACTTTTAGCCAATTGCCTCAAAGATCTAGTTACAAAGGTAATTAAATATCCACGTCTCGTAATTAAAGATCGTTTCAATACTTTAAAATTAGAGTCTTTAAACGTATAATATGCGAGATCGAGTAACACACATTTATATGATTTTATAAATGCATGCATGCAGGGATTAGTAGAAGAGGAGAAACTAAACTCCTTCCATCTTCCCATGTACGAACCATCTCTAAAAGAAGTGAAAATGGTTGTTGAAAAGGAGGGCTCATTCTCAATTAATGTTTTGGAGGGTTACACACATGATTTTGGTGAATCTGTGAAGGATGGAGCAATTATCAACACAGTGAGAGCCGTGGTTGAGCCGTTGGTTGTTAGCCATTTTGGAGGGGGAATTATTGACCAAGTTTTTAATAAGTATGAAGAAATGATTGGTGAATGCCGCATGACCGAATTTGTGAAGGATAATTTCATCATTATTGTCTCCCTCACTAAAATTTAAAAGGAATTACTAACTCAAAGTTGTGCACTTGATCTATTCCATATATGTACTAGTACTGAAAATAAGGATCGGTGCTAAAATAATTCTTCTATTATATTTTTATATTCCTGCGAAAAGGAAAATTAAAATACACATATTTCCAACTTCATTTTATTATGTTGCATATTCACTACAACTAAATATTATGTTGATTTGTCAGCTATAATATATTATGATGGTATCCCGGTTACCATAGACGATTATTTGGATGGTCTTATTTGGATGGTCACGACTCACGAGTTACTGTGACATCCATTTGATGAATCACAATATTGTACAACTAACATTCAAGTCTTTTCGGACTCATTTTGGAATTTGATTTGCACCCTTATGCGTGGGAAAAAGTCTCTAAACTATACAGTTCAAACTACATCTTAAAAGGTATTGTATATATACTAGTGCAAACCTACTTTTCTTTCTAATGCGGGACAAATGCTTTTTTCAAGCCTTTCAATCTTCATTTTTCAACTCAAATGGGTCTACTTTGATAATATAATCAATTTCTCATTTATCCATTATCCGTTTTGAGCGTACAATATATCGATTTCTTTTTTTCACTACGAAGAACCAGAATCCATTTTGACACAATTCAAATCTGAAATGGACCCACATAAAAAGTTACTCTTCAGGGCATCACCAATCCTTCTCCTTTATCTCCTCATTGTGTAGGCTCATTTCCTCCACATCACCATATAATCTCCTCTCATATTTTCTTCAAAACCCTTTTCAGCTTCTCCCTTTCTTCTCCTTTTTTATGTGAGACCATCTTCTAAATATCACCTATTATTTTATTCACTTATCTATAAATAATAATTTCAAAGTTTGATTTTAAATAAAAATAAATTTAAATAAAGAATGAACAAATTTAGAATCAAATTTTAAACACTATATATACCAACAATTAATAAAATTTAAAATTTTAAAAATAAAATAACAAATAAAAAACAAAAAATTAATTATATTTTTCTAATATATAAAATAGAGGGTGGGGAACAACTGTTCCCCCTTTGCGAGTGAATGTGGCATGTGGCCACCACGCACCACATGGTTGGCTCATGTTGATTATGCGCCTCGCGCTTGGATGTGCTTTCTCCAAAGAGACAGTTCTAGCTCTCTGGAGAAAGTAAAATCTCCCTTAACTTTTGCCCCTCTAGCCCTTCTCTCTCCCCCCATCCCCTCCTCCCTCTCCCCTTGCCTTCTACCGTTCTTCCTCCCCCTTAAAGTTGTGCATTTAAAATGCCCATAGGGGATCTCCAACCATGGAGATAAGAGGGGAGAAAATGATTAGAAGAGAGCAAAGATTAATCTTTGGAGATAACTTTTTGTCCGCAGATTAATTGTTACAGTGCATGATGCGTGTCACTCTATATATGACGTGCAGTTATTCCCTACCATCTGCTGTATATTAAAAAAAAATTGTTTTGTTTAATTAAAATCAAGCATTTTTTTTTTATAATTTGTTATTTTATTTTATAAATTTATAAATTAAAATTTATTTTTAAAATTTTTAATTTTATTAATTTTTAGTATTATATAGTATTTAAAATTTGTTTCTGATTTTTAATTTTATTAATTTGGTATCTTCCCTACTTTTAATTTTATTAATATTTCATTATTTATATTTATTTTTATTTATAATCAAAATTTTGAAATATTAATCATAGAGAAGTGAATAAAATAATAGATGTTGAGTGTGAAAGAGTAGGACCCACAAAATGGGAAGAAAATGAGAGAAGAATTGAAGAGAAAATTAGAGAGGAGATTATAATAATGTGATGTGGAAAAGTTGAGCTCACAGTTTGAGAAGAAAAGAGAGAACCATTGTGAATGCCCTTAAAGCAAATTCAAATGATTCAATGTTGTTGGTGTTTTTTTTTTTTTTTTTTTTTTTTTTTAAGTTTCTCTCAAGTGCTCATCAAGCACATAAAGAACGCGCGACGTGCCTACTGGCACTATGTAGGCTAGCAAATTGCTCGATTTTTTTTTTTCTCTTCCACAGATAAAATTCCCAACTTAGTAGATGAACTCTTCTCTTCTCTCTCCTTTAACATGGCCAAGCTCTCTTTCTTCTAAGTTAGCCAAAATCACCAAAAAATCTCGGGAGATGCTCTAAAAGAAATAAAAAGTAAATTAGAAAATTAAGAGTTAATGGTGTTTGGCATTCAAAAAAAAAAAAAGAGTTAATGGTGTTTGAATTAAATTAGGAGAATGAACATTATCTAAAGAAGAATTAAAAGAAATTTAAAAAAATATGACGAATAAAATAGACTGGATGGAATAATTAACTAACAATATATATTTTGACTGAAGAATTTTCTCCAAAGAAATATCAAATCCTTAATTAAATTTAAAGTCGTCTTAATGTCAAACAACTTGCCCACTGCCTCAAACTTATGTAATTCAAGTTCAATATGTCGAAAACATCTCCGTAACAGACGTATTGTTCTTTTGTTTGACTGCGAAGTTTGAAATGTCACATATGTATCTCATATATATCTCATACATTATTCACTGTTTGCTACCTTTTTTCCTTTCCATAAATGCAGAAAACTTTCAACATGACGACGTTCACAGTTACGTTATCCATAAATCCATTAATATACTTGACATTTAGATTGTAGTTGTCAAAACGAACCAATTTATCGGGATGGGCCGGTTTAGTCCGATTTTTAGATAAGTTGAGTTGAAATTTTTTTCAATTTGACCTGTGTAGCTTGTTAGATTACACGAGTTAACTCGTATAACTCGCGAGCCAACCTGTTCAGAAGACTTGAATTCTTAACCATTTAATTAATCAAACCTTAATAAGTCAATTATGCTAAGGGCACTTGTTGAACTTTTTAAAAAAAAAATATATAATTATATATATTTATCTAACCAAGACTATGTGGTCTAATGGTACCCGGGTTGGACTTCCATTTGGAAGGTTACAAGTTCGAGCCTCGGTGGAGGCGTTATTGGTTTTTTGTGTTTCAGTAGGTTGAGAAAGTATATGAACAGATACTACAATGTAATAGGGCCAGTAACATTCCAAAATATATATATATATATATATATATATATATTTATCTAAATCATTCATTAACATTATATATTTATATAAGGTAAAAATGCATTTTCAGTCTCTCAATTGTTCCTTGCTAGCCATTTTAGTCCCTAATGTTTTACTGTTGCAATATACATCTTTAACTCTTAAAAAAAAGTTGTAATATTAACCACTGGATCAACAAAACTATTAAATTCTATTAAATATGACTTAATACATGAATATTTTAGTACTTTGTAATTTTTTTCTTTAATTATAATCTTCTTTAGTCTCAAATTTTCATTTGTAAAAAAAAAAAAAAAAAAAAAAGGAATGACGTACACAATTGAAGAAGAAATTTTAGGCATGCAAGAAGGTTGTCAATTCTCTATTTTGCAATGAAATAACAAAATTGAAATAATACAACTACAAAAAATAAATATAATAAAATTTTAAAATACACATGTACTGTAGTAATATTTTAATAGCGTTTAATAATTTTATTAATCTAAGATTAAAATTGTAACTTTTTGAAGAGTTAAGGATGTATATTACAATGATAAAAAGTTGGGGACTAAAAAGGCTAGAAATGAAAAATTGAAGAATTAAAATGCATTTTCTTCTTATAGTACAATTCTTATAACATAATGTATATTTTTTTTTTAAAAAAAATAGACATAAATCATGATATAACCTAAATCAAGACTTTATTATGTTTCTAGATTAGGATTACATTTCCTTTAGCTGTGATTCAACTTACATACCGTTTCCAATTTGGCTTTTAGACTTGTCAAAATCCTACCTCAAACTATTCAAATTTATGATACTCTATTCTTCTTGCTTTTAGTTTGTCTTGTTGGAATAAAAATATTAAACATAAGTTTTTTACAATTCAGTTCTTTTTTTTTTTTTTTCTTGAAAGGAACAACAACTCAGTTCTTGTAACATTTAGTTTAGAATTATTGTGTAATATATATATATATATATATATATATATACATATATATATATATATATATATACTAATTACATTAAAAAGTTTATTAACACAAAAGGTCAAATTGAATAAGCAAATTATACCATACATCGTAATCTATATTGTAAGATGGTTTAGTAATATAGATTCATTTTAAATATTGTAAATTCATTTTAGGTAGTACATACACTAAAAATGAACTTGCAATACTAAAAATGACCATGTAGATCAGTGATAAATTTTACAATGTGAATCATGGTTCACGATATAACGATTATATTGATTGAATACGTACTCTATATTAAATGTATGATAAAATAAAATAAATGGAACAATATAATGTATATTAATGAGTCCAATGATGATTATAATTTTATATCATATTATACCAAAAAAATAATTCATCGTCATCATCTATAAATACCAGAGAAATGCATGTAAGTGATGTAACTAGATAAACACACATACAAAATATACACACGAGATAGAGATATTGAGAGAGAGAGAGAGAGAGAGAGAGAGATGGAAGTTGTAGAAGTGTTTCACATGAACGAAGGAAATGGAGACACCAGTTATGCTAACAACTCCGTGGGTCAGGTACCTGCGTTTTGCATTCAAAATTCAATTAGTTTTTATCGTTAATTTTTGGGAAAAAATAAAGTACGTTAATTCTTCCTAAGTGCATGTTTTGTTTGAATGAACAGAAAAATGTGATACTTCGTACAAAGCCCACAACAGAAGAAGCCATAACAGATCTGTATAACAGTCTTTGCCCAGAAACCATATCCATTGCAGACTTGGGATGTTCCTCCGGACCAAACACTTTTCTGGTAGTGTTCGACATCATCAGAGCGGTTGAAAAACTGCGAAAAATCACCGGAACCCACTCGCCGGAATATGTCGTCCACTTGAGCGACCTTCCCAGCAATGATTTCAACTCCATTTTCCGGTCACTGCCCCGATATGTAGAGGATTTCAAGAAAGAGATGGGAGATGGGTTTGGGGATTGCTTCTTCGCAGGAGTGGGTGGTTCATTTTATGGAAGGCTTTTCCCCTCTAAAACTCTCCATTTTGTTCATTCCTCAAACAGTCTCCATTGGCTTTCTCAGGTGTGCTTTATAATTATACACTCTTTTGCCTTCACTTTATTATAGAATTCTCCAAAGTTTTTTCTTTTCTTCTCTTTTTTCCACAACCCATATTTAAAACTAAACAATAAATACTAAGCACCAGGACCGGAGCCAGAAATTGGATTGAGGAGGGCGAAGAAGTAGGACGGATTCAGAATTTTTTTTTTCAGTAAAAGCGAAACATTAAAACAAAAAAGATCATTTAAAACAAATAAATAAATTACCTAAGATTTTTTTTTTTTATAACCATTACTTAAGAAATGTAGTTGTAAATATTGTTGGATATGTGTGAAAATGAAACAGATCAAAACTTTATAAAAATATTCATAACAAAATATGAAACATAATTAATTTGATAAAATAATTTGGATAGAAAACACATTATAAATATTAAAAAAAAAAACACATTATAAATATTAAAAAAGTGACTGTGTTGAAGTCATAGGGGAAAGAGTCAAAATTTGTAAAACTATGTTAAGCAAAGAATATTTGAACCCAAGACCTATTCTATTAACAAACACATGTTCTACCAACTAATCTAACTCTTTACTGGTTGACATTTACTAGTTTTATTATACTATACTAAAACCTATACTATATATACATATATTCATACAAAAATTATATATAGGGTGGGGGTGGGGGTGGAGTGAGGGGGCAGCTGACCCCCTGCCCCCTTTGGCTCCGTCCCTGCTAAGCACATAATCTTTTAACAAAAAAAAAAAAAAACCCACTTTGTAAACCCAATATACACAAACCCATTAAAGGGACCAAAAAAGTCTTGTCCTTCTTTAAAGGGGAAAGACAAAAGCATTGTTTGATAACATAGTTAGCTTGTCATTCAATTTTGGTTTGTTTGATCACTATTAGCTGTTTGATTTGATTAAACAGCCAATATGAGAAAATAAATTATCAGTTAATTTATCAAATATCTTTCTACAATCAACTAATAAGGTTATCAACTATTTAATTTATTACAAGAATGACTTAAATAAATGAATAATAATACAAGAATGTTTACACAGTGTAATTAGCAGCCAAGGACCTTGTGGTCCAATGGCACCAAGTTGTTTTCTCATAGGAGAGGTTGAGGTGATATTGGCTATTTGTTAGAAAAATGCTCATCCGACTGGTCAAAACCTCAGGTTAAACGGGTCCAACCCACCGGGTTCAACCCGTTTTGACGGCTCTAGTCCATATTCATCTAATTCTTTCTCTTTCTATTTCTTATCAGATACCAAAGGGATTGGAGGAGAACAAAGGTAATATTCGTATCGCAACTTCAAGCCCACCTAGTGTGATAAAGGCATATTACGAGCAATTTGAAAGAGATTTTTTAACCTTTCTCAAGGCTCGCTCAGAAGAATTAGTGACGGGTGGACGAATGGTATTATATTTTTCGGGAAGAAAGAGTGAAATCCATAATCCCATTCATGATGTTCTTAACATTTGGACACTTTTAGCCAAATGCCTCAAAGATCTAGTTACAAAGGTAATTAAATATCCATGTCTCGTATTGTTAATTTTAAGAAATAAGAGTCAAATTGGTCATCCAACTACACAGCAAAGTACAATAATTGGGTCATCGAACGCAAAAAAACTACAATTAATTTCCCAAACAATACAAAATAATGCAATTCAATCTAAAATGACTTGTTGACCTAGTAACATGATGACGTGGTGGTTACCAAATTTAAAATATTTTTTTAAAAATTTTTTATTTTAATAAATTTAAATAAAATAATTAATTAAAAAAAAACACGCCTTCTCCGGTGAGAAGGCAAGGACGCCTTCTCATTGGAGAAGGTGACACCTACTCACCGGAGAAGGCAACTTGGTTCCCTTCCCTTCAACGGAGAAGGCAATTCAGCTTGCCTTCTCATAGGAGAAGGTGACCCAGGCCATTTGCCTTCTCTGGTGAGAAAGCAACCTCACCTTCTCATCGGAGAAGGAGACCCAGTTGCCGACTTTGGTGAGAAGGCGGGCCCCTTTTTTAAAAAAATAATAATTATTTTATTTAAATTTATTATAATAAAAATGTAAAAAATATTTTTAAATTTGGTAACTGCCCCTAGTTAACATGTCATTTTAGATTGAATTTCATTATTTTGCATTGTTCGGGGACCTAATTGTAGTTTTTTATTTTTATTTTTTTTATTTTTATTTTTTTTAATATGTAGTTGGATGGCTAATATGACCCTTATTCCTTATTTTAAATGTATAAGGTTAAAAAATTATCTTCCTTCAATACTTTAAAAATTAAAGTGTTTGATATGCCAGATTGAGTAACACACATTTATATGATTTTATAAATGCAGGGATTAGTAGAAGAGGAGAAACTAAACTCCTTCAATATTCCCATCTACGCAGCATCTCTAAAAGAAGTGAAAATGGTTGTTGAAAAGGAGGGCTCATTCTCAATTAATGTTTTGGAGGGTTTCACATATGATTTTAGTGAATCTGTGAAGGATGGAAAGGCAATTACCAACTCAGTGAGAGCCCTGGTTGAGTCCTTGGTTGTTAACCATTTTGGACGAGGAGTTATTGACCAAGTTTTTAATAAGTATGAAGAAATGATCGGCGAATGCATGGCCGAATTTGTGAAGGAGGAGTTCATCAATATTGTCTCCCTCACTAAAATTTAAAAGGAATTACTTATTCAAAGTTGTGCACCCGATCCATTCCATATATATACTAGTACTGAAAATAAGGACCGGTGCTAAATTAATTTTTCTATGATTCATGTGAAAAGGAAAATAAAAATACACATATTTCCAACTTCATTTTATTATTATGTTGCATATTCACTACAACTAAATATTATGTTGATTTGTCAATTACTTCATGTCATTTCAGTCTTGCATCTAAGCTATACAATATAATTAAAATCTCCTCTTAAAAGATGTTGTATATATATACTCGTGCAAATTCACTTTTCTTTTCAATGTTGGACAAAAGGCTTTTTTTCAAGCCTTTTAACCTTAATTCTCGAACTCAAATGGGTCTATTTTGAGAATATAATCAATTTCTCATTTACCCATTATTCATTTTGAGCGTACAATTTATTCAATTTTTTTGTTTCACTACGAAGAACCCAAATTCAGTTTTACACAATTCAAATGTGAAATGGACCTACATATATTTATACCACAAAATAGCACTTAAAATGTTATTTCACTACTGGAAATTATTGAATTTCTGACCACCTGAAAGTGATTTTAAATCAAGTTCAAAGCAAAAAGTGGTCGGAAATAGCAATAAGGGTTTTTCCGGATACCAAAAGTGGTCGGAACAAGGCTTTCGACTTGATTTAAAATCACTTTCAGGTGGTCGAAAATTTTAGAATTTCTAGTAGTGTTTTATGATATTTTCTCAACATTTACAACTCGAAGATGATTAGTTAAAATCCAAGTATTATTACCAATTATGAAATCCATTTCATATTGAATTTCTTATTTTCAAAAAGTAACATAGTATCCTTAGTCTTCATAGCATCATAAAAAATCTTAGCTAGCTAGGAAACTCCTACCATCCATATTAAATATAATGAAAAGGTCTCCAAAGACTCCATTGACCTCTCCCTAAAATACGTACATTTGAAATTCAAGACAATTTTATTTCTTCTTCTTCTTTCTAGCTTGTTTGCTTCAACTAAGCTGGCGCTCATCAGCTAGGAGGTAAATCCTTAATTCTAGTGATTGATGAAAATCTATTTTCATAAAAAAAGAAATTACATCTCTCTACTCTATAATAGTATTAACTTAAATAAAGTCATTCAAAGAACACATTCAAAGAAGGGTTCCTAACATTTTCCATTCGTGTTTGTAAGTTAATGAACTCGCACGGGCTTAGTTCAATGGTTTAGTGGGTAGTATTTGGGAGAAGAGACCAAGGTTTGAATCTTGGCGGCGGCAGTGCGAGAATTATGTCCAAAGTGGGGAGATTCCTTGTGTGTACCGGCATTTTGGCCCTATCACTGTGATTTACAACCTCTCACATGCTCTGTCAGGTCGGATTGAGGATTCAACCTTTTTTTTTTTAGAGAAGTTTAAATCAAATGAGACCAACCTTAATGGGCTAATCATTATAAAAAGTTACTCTTAAGGGCATCACCAATCATTCTCCATTATCTCCCCATTTTGTAGGCTCATCTCCTCTCATATTTTCACTACAATCCTTCTTCCTTTCTTCTCCTTATCTTTGTGGGACCATCTTCTAAACATCACCGGCCTATTATTTTATTCACTTTTCTATAATTAATAATTTCAAAATTTTATTTTAAATAAAAATAAATTTAAATAAAGAAATAAAAAATTTAGAATCAAATTTTAATACTATATATAAATAGAGTATGGGGAAAAACTGTTCTCCATCCTTTGCGAGTGAATGTGGCGTGTGCCACCACGCGCCACATAATTGGCTCATGTTGGCTATGCGTCTCGCGCTTGACTGTGCTTTATCTGAAGAGACAGTTCTCTCTAGAGAAAGCAAAATCTCCCTTTTTCCCCTCCTCCCCCCACCCCCCTATCCTTCTTTCTCCTCTCAAAGTTGTGCATTGGAAATGCCCTTAGGGGGTCTCCAACCATGGAGATAAGATGTGAGAAAATGATTAGAGGGGAGTAAAGATTAATCTTTGGATATAACTATTCTTCGCAGATTAACTGTAGTAGTGCATGGCGTGTGTCACTCACATGCCACATATGGCGTGCAACTGTCCCCCTACATTTGTTGTATATTTTAAAAAAATTATTTTATTTAGTTCAAATCAAGCCTTTTCAACGGCTTGATTTCCTTTTTTTTTTTTTAAAAAATTGTTATTTTATTTTGTAAATTTATAAATTAAAATTTATTTTTAAAATTTTAAATTTTATTAATTTTTAGTATATATAGTATTTAAAATTTGTTTCTGATTTTTAATCTTATTAATTTGGTATCTCCCCACTTTTAATTTTATTAATATTTCATTATTTATATTTATATTTACTTTTATTAATATTTCATTATTTATATTTATATTTACTTTTATATAAAATCCAAATTTTGAAATATTAATCATAGAGAAGTAAATAAAATACTAAATGATGAGTGTAAAAGTATAGGGCCCACACAAAATGGGAAGAAAAGGAGAGAAGAATTGAAGAGAAAATAGAAAAAGAGATTATAATGGCCATGTTTGGTTGTTGGCAGATTGGCCATTTTTTGACAAATCCGTTATTTTTGGCAATTTGACTATGTCAAACCGTAAAAAAAAAAAAAAAAACATTTGGTTAAGCAACAGTTTGGAGCAGCGGTTTGCTCCAAATTACTGCTGTGCAGCATTTACAGTTGGCATTTTGAAAAAAATTTAATTTTTCCTAAAAAGTCCCTATATATTTAAAAAAAAAAAAAAAACTAAACTTATAGTTGAGGAGCCGGTCTCAATGTTGCCCATCTGGGATGGGCAAAGAATTAGTGGAGCCTTGAGGCTCCTTAAATAGGAGCCTTAAGGCTCCATTCCCACTTTTCCCACCGATGTGGGACGGTGGGAAAAGCGGGAATACAAGAGGGGAGAAGCTTGCGCTGCTCCCTTCTTTTTTTTTTTTTTTTTTTTTTGTTTTTTAAAAATTATTATTATTATAAATTATAAATTATAAATTATAAATTATAATGTATACTTTTATGGTCATTTTACATATTAACCGCTAATCTAAACAGATAATTTTACCAAACGTTTTTTTACAAACCGCTAATACAATCTGCTGGTCAAACCCGCTAATACAATCCGCTATCTGATAACCGCTAACACAATCCGCTACCGCTAACCTCTAACCGCTGATAACCAAACAAGCCCAATATGATATGGAAGAGTTGAGCCTACAATTTGAGAAGAAAAGGGGAACAATTGTGAATGTCCTTAAACCACTTCCAATGTTGATTTTTTTTTTTTTTTTTTTTTTTTTCTTTCAAGTATCACTCAAGTTCTCATCAAGCACATAAAGAACACGTGACATGCCTACTAGTACCATGTAGACTAGCGAATTGTTGGATTTTTTTTTTCTCTTCCACAGACAAAAATTTCAACTTAGTAGGTAAACTCTTCTCTTCTCTCTCCTCTAACATGGCCAAGCTCTCTTTCTTCAAAGTCAGCTAAAAATATGACTAATAAAATAGAATGGATGGAATAATTAACTAACATTATCTTTTTTGACTCAGAATTTTCTCCAAAGAAATATCAAATCCTTAATTAAATTTAAAGACGTCTTAATGTCAAACAACGTAACTTGCCCACTGCCTCAAACTTATGTACTTTAATTTCAATATGTCGAAAACATCTCCGTCACACTGTTCTTTTGTTTGACTGCGAAGTTTGAAATGTCACATATGTATCTCAATCTCATACATTATTCACTGTATTCTTTTCCATAAATGCAGCAAATTTCAACATGACGACGTTCGCAGTTATGTTATCCATAAATCATTCATTTTTTAATATAACTATATATATTATTATCTAAATCATTCATTAACATTATATATTTATATAAAGTAAAAAAGGATTTTTAGTCTCTCAATATACACACATACAAATTATACACACGAGATAGAGATATTGAGAGAGAGATGGAAGTTGTAGAAGTCACTACTGAAAATTATAAAATTTCCGACCACCTGAAAGTGATTTTAAATTAAGTGGAAAGTCTTGCTCCGACCATTTTTGGTATCCGGATAAACTTTTGTTGTTATTTTTGACCACTTTTTGCTTTGAACTTGATTTAATATCACTTAATTTTCAGTAGTGAGTGTTTCACAAGAACGAAGGAAATGGAGACACCAGTTATGCCAACAACTCCTTGGCTCAGGTGCCTGCGTTTTACATTCAAAATTCAATAAGTTTTTATCGTTAATTTTGGGAAAAAATAAAGTACGTTAATTCTTTCTAAGTGCATATTTTTATTTGAATGAACAGAAAAATGTGATACTTCGTACAAAGCCCACAACAGAAGAAGCCATAACAGATGTGTATAACAGCCTTTGCCCAGAAACCATATCCATTGCAGACTTGGGATGTTCCTCCGGACCAAACACTTTTCTGGCAGTGTTCGACATCATCAGAGCGGTTGAAAAACTACGAAAAATGACCGGAACCCACTCGCCGGAATATGTCGTCCACTTGAGCGACCTTCCCGGCAACGATTTCAACTCCATTTTCCGGTCACTGCCCCGATGTGTAGAGGATTTCAAGAAAGAGATGGGAGATGGGTTTGGGCATTGCTTCTTCGCGGGAGTAGCAGCTTCATTTTATGGAAGGCTTTTCCCCTCTAACACTCTCCATTTTGTTCATTCCTCAAACAGTCTCCATTGGCTTTCTCAGGTGTGCTTTAATTTATACACTCTTCTGCCTTCACTTTATTAGGATTCTCCAAAGTTTTTTTCTTATCTTTTTTCCACAACCCATATTTAAAACTAAACAATAAATACTAAGCACATCATCTTTTAATAGTACTATCAAAGCGGGCCGTTTTGCAGGTCGGCCGCTGGCTAGGGTTCATGCAACCCTAGCCTGTCCCGTGCGTGTTGGTGGGTCTCGTGAGGGGTTTTTTTTTTTATTCAAAATTTAAAAAAAAAATCAAATAAAATCTACAAATACTATCCTTGCGAATTTGCAATCCCACTTTATACTCTAACAAAAAATTAATATTAACTCAAAGTTCAAAAATATAAATAAAGTCTATAAATAATAATAATTTTTTCATGTTTAAAAATTTTAAAATTACATTTTTAAAATGTTATATATATATATATATATATATATATATAATGTTACACAGCAATGCAACACGCTATGTGATAAGGGTGAAATTCACATCCAACATATTTAGATAATGCAATTGACCAAGGACGGAGCCAGAAATTCGGTTGAGCGGGGCGAAGAAATAGGGACGGATTCAAAAAAAAATTCGGCGAAACATAAAAAAAATAAATAATATATATATATATATATATATATATATATATATATATATATATATATATATATATATATATATATATATATATATAATTTAAAAAAAAAATTACCTAAGAAATATAGTTGTAAATATTGTTTGATATGGGCGAAAAATAAAACACATCAAAACTTTATAAAAATATTCATAACAAAATATGAAATTAATATATGTGTGTGTGCGTGCGTGCGTGTGCTGGAGTTGTTCCCCGTCCTCCACCTCCTCGAGAGCGACAACAGTTGACTTATGGGCAGCCTCGACCAACACCGGTTCAACAGGCAAATCCGAGAGCAACCACGAAGCGCCAACTGGCTGCGATTGGCGTCTGCCACCAGCCCTTAACCAGCCTCCATACGGATAGTCCTTGGGAGTCAATCCTTCGGCGAATGCTTTTCTGCAAAACTTATCTGAGTGGCCAAGAAGGCCACAACAGAAACAGAACGTGTTTAAATGTTCGTACCTGAAATTGATCCATAGGTACGTCCCATCCCTTCTACGCATTTTCATTCTCCTCCGCAGCGGGACATCCACTTTGAGCGACACCCGCACGCGCTTAAAGCCACGCCAATTGCCGTCGAAGTTATGTAGATCAACACTTACAAAACGTCCAATGTAGTTTCCAACCTGCTCAACATACTAGGCCGTTGCATGGATCGCTGGGAGATCATGTATTTGCACCCAGAACTCCACCTCATGAGGTCTACCTCCTCAGGCCTTACATCCCTAGTGATCTCCTTGCATACCAACGTGTGGTTCTCGAAGGACCACGGACCATCATTCATAATGCGCTGCCTGTCCTTATCATGCGGTAACTGAAATAGGAACAAATTGTCATTGATCGGCAACACCCGCACCCCCATCATCGGCCTCCAAACCGAAGCCAACACCTGTTGCATCTGCTCAAATTTTACTGGCCGATCCGTCAGGAAACGACCGACCAACTCATAACATGTAGTCTGGCACTCGCCTGATCCTGCCCTGGCGCATATAACCCTCCGAGTTCCTCCTCCTCGATCACCAAATCAGCGCACCCCTTTTCCAAATCCGTCATATCCATAGCTACGGGACTAACAAGCCAAACACTCTGAAAAATCAAGCAAAAAGGGAGGAAAAAAACCCTAGAAACCCTAGGGAGAAACTCTCTCGAAGAAAACCCTAAGAGAGAGAGAGCCGCGAGAGATATAATTTTATTCTTGATGATACAAGCAAGAATTGCACACCTTTTAGTATACTTGACTAATAATTATTATGGTAATTCAGTTAATAATTACATTAATAATAATATAGGGAAAATGACACTTTTTCTCCCCTGAATTATATGCTTATAGCACTTCTTCTCCTGAGTTATTCATGCATTCACATTTGCCCCCTCAATTATTATAAAAGTGGCGGTTTTCCCCCTGATATATTAAATGGACATTTTTACCCTTAAAATAAATATTTTATTTATTTCTAATTTTTAACAAATTATTGCTTATACGTAGGATGATCACAGTCCAATTCTAACTGAACCGGTCACTATAGCAATTAAATTGAAATTTTTTGATTATGATTTAGAACCAGAACCCAATATTTTGGTTTCCATTTATTAAAATCGTGAATTGAAAAAAATGAATCCTGAACCGTGAACCGGAGTTTCAAAGCAGAACAACTACTAGCATTAGCTTAAAATTAGAATTATAATATTACAAATAGTGTATGTTATTTTTCGCATTTATTTTGATTCTCACATATAAATATATATAACCGCGATTTGGTTTTGATTTTGAACCGTCGATGCACGGTTTCAGATCCAATTTAAACTGGTTTTTCAAACTTTCTTTTAAAATTTTATTTTTTTATTTTTAAAATATTCTAAATTCAACAATTAATATATTTTATTTTTTCAATTCAGAACATGAAGGGGCAATTTCGGTTTGCGAGTTTAATACACTCATATCGGGTTTCGGTTCTAATTGTCATCATAACCTTTCTATATGGTTTCTATCGTGTCTGTTCGATTTGAACCAAATCGTGGTTATAATTTGTTGGGGAAGAAAAATAAATGAAATATTTATTTTAAGGGTAAATATGTTCATTTAACATATCATGGGGGAAAACTGCCACTTAAATAAATTATGGAGAAAAAAATACTATAAGTATATAACACAGGGACAAAAAGTATCATTTTCCCCTTATAGTATAATTTCAATTAAACATGAGTCTTTTAGATTTTCTTCTTCACAATTATTACATTTAATTTTATGATAATCTATATATATATGAATTGTAATTAAACATGAGTGGTTGAATTAATTTTATATTGCTTGACAGTATATATACCATAATAATATATCGTATATATATAGTTATATACCATAAAATTAGGAATACACTAGATTAGTATTAGTTTAGTTTTAAAAATAAAGATGGTCTGTGAGAGACCAACTTTATAAAATAATAAAGATGTCTCCCAGAGACCTACTTTGGAGCAGCTCAACACGCTTTTCCTCCTTTGGATCACTTTTTTCATGCAGGTCATTTTGGTATCCAGTTTACAATTTGTGATCTCTCGGGAAATGCGCCCTAAATAATTCATCGCCATCATCTATAAATACCAGAGAGATGCATGTAACTAGATATACACACATACAAAATATACACACGAGATAGAGATATTGAGAGAGAAAGAGAGATCAGAGATGGAAGTTGTAGAAATGTTTCACATGAACGAAGGAGATGGAGACACCAGTTATGCTAACAACTCCGAGGGTCAGGTACCTGCGTTTTGCATTCAAAATTCAATTAGTTTTTATCGTTAATTCTTCCTAAGTACATGTTTTTGTTTGAATGAACAGAAAAATGTGATACTTCGTACAAAGCAAACAACAGAAGAAGCCATAACAGATCTGTATAACAGCCTTTGCCCAGAAACCATATCCATTGCAGACTTGGGATGTTCCTCCGGACCAAACACTTTTCTGGCAGTGTTCAACATCATTAGAACGGTTGAAAATCTGCGAAAAATCGCCGGAACCCACTCGCCGGAATATGTCGTCCACTTGAGCGACCTTCCCAGTAATGATTTCAACACCATTTTCCGGTCAATGCCCCGATATGTAGAGGATTTCAAGAAAGAGATGGGAGATGGGTTTGGGCATTGCTTCTTTGCAGGAGTAGGTGGTTCATTTTATGGAAGGCTTTTCCCCTCTAAGAGTATCCATTTTGTTCATTCCTCAAGCAGTCTCCATTGGCTTTCTCAGGTGTGCTTTATAATTATACACTCTTTTGCCTTCACTTTATTATAGGATTCTCCAAAGTTTTTTCTTTTCTTTTCTTTTCTTTTTTACACAACCCATATTTAAAATTAAACAATAAACACTAAGCACATAATCTTTTAACCCAAAAAAAAAAACCCACTTTGTAAACCTAATATACACAAACCCATTAAAGGGACCAAAAGTCTTGTCCTTCTTTAAAGGGGAAAGACAAAAGCATTGTTTGATAACATAGTTAGCTTGTCAGTCAATTTTAATTTGTTTGATAATTATTAGCTGTTTGATTTGGTTAAACAGCTAATATGAGAAATTAAATTATCAGTTAATTTATCAAATATCTTTCTAGAATCAACTAATAAGGTTGTCAACTAATCAAACCCCACCATTTAATAAGTCTAGTCGATCAATTTGCACAACTTAATTAAGGCCCTAATATATAATATATAATATATATTATTAGGAAAAATCTTACATTCTCCCACTTGGTGAAAGTACTAGTACAACCTTCATTAAAGAACAAAACACACGAATCATAGTGACATGTCCTCTATTTAATTAGAGTAGTATCCATTGTGCATGGTCACATGCATTTTAATTCTCCAACTTAGGTCCTTAATGAACAAATCCTATGATTATTCTCGGTACCTTAAGGGATGTTTCTCAAAATATATTATGTGCACAATTGAAGGAGAAAACACATCCAAATTGTACAAAAGAGTACACTGTATGATCTCTAAAACTTTATAAACATGCCTTAAGTAGAGATCTCTTAATGTAATTAGCATAATGCTAACTATATTCTATGACTTCTTTATAAGTTAACTTTAAACACTATCTCTAACAGCTAAGAGCTTGGAGTTGACATGTCTGTCACTCCCACTCATCAAAAAATGCCAAAAGATAGTCAAGTCACAGAAGCATTCCAATAACTTAGACAATAAACCAAACGTCTAAGTCCATAAATTTGAAATCTTAATCATACATCATAACTTCTCAAATAACTTCAATGTCCATTTTAAAATGAACTGAACATAATGAGTCTTACTTATATGTCCCACAAAATTGTTTTAAGCCTTACAAACCAAAATGGCACAGGATCAATTTTAAAGAAACTAAAAACTCTATTAATCACTGAAGAATTTATTAAATTACAGTACACCACAAATTAAATGCTTTTGTTCTAATAAATTCCTTAATATTGTTACAACATTTTCATAAATATGTTGCACAACCAAATATTCAATAATTTGAACTTATGAATTTATATGAACAAATACAAGATTGATACTTGTGGAATCTTTTTGGACTTATTGTTTAACATACAATCCAATTTGGAATGTATGAATACAATAATTAAATCCAAAATTTTTAGTGGAGTAACTTAATGATCTTTTTCTAAATGATCACTCCCACTGATTAAAATATTCTTCAGCAAAATTAATAAATGAACTTAATAACATACATACTCATAATTGATTTGACTAACTAACAAATGAAGATATAATTCCCCACCATTTGTTGGGCATACTAAATAATCAATTTTTGGTTCCAATTAAAGTCCAACTAAATAATGAAGATATGTTTCCCCAACATAGTTGGACATGCTAAAATAAAAACAAAATACATCTTCCAAAACCAAGTTAGAATTTGGCTCAAAAGATACATTTTATCATTATTGGAATCCAAGAGGTATGTCAAATCATGTCACGTAACTTACTACAGTTAGTCTGAAAAACCGAGCAAGATTCGTATAAATTAATAAATGGGGCTAAATTTTGGAAAGTGACTGAAAACATGTTTTGCCAATACAAACCATGAAACTTAGAATTATAATTGAGCTAAATTTATATTAAGGCCAAAAAAAGAACCCCCCTCCCCAAGAAAAAAAAAAAAACAAAAAGAAGAGAGAGAGAGGGTGTAAATCTCTCCAAATAGTCAAAACTTATTGGAAGAGATTGTTGAAAAAATTAGTCTAAATGACATTTAAAGTGGTGATTTTGAGATATAATTTTAAGTTAAGTTTTAATTTGAATCTGATCAAAATGTACTCAGGTTCTGGTAAATGAGATATCGACTTAATTTAATATATTATATACTTAAAATGGATAATTGGTGAATAAGAAATTGATTTTCAAAGTGTATCAATTGAGTTGAAAACAATAGAGTTTGAGAAAGTCCTTTTTTTTTTTAGTAATTTTGTCCGACATTAAAAATAGATGTGAGTTTGCATAGTTTAAATGCAATTCAATTTTTTTAAAGAGTTTATATTAAGTAGCTTTAAGTCTTTTTCTGGCATACAATCTTGTGCGGTGTAAAATGTATTAGACGTTTTAAGGGAGCACACACCTTGAGCTTGAGCAAGTGGAATCTTATATTTGAACTATACAAGCCTTGGATCATCTTTAATTTCTCAGTTGTCCTTAGAGCATCCATAATAGTGAAGATATTTTGTGGTTTTTAAAAAATTTTTGTAAGTGTGATTAAGAAAGAAAATATGAGAGGGGAGAGAAAAAAAAAAGGAAAAAAAAAGGAAAAAAAAAAAGCTTTTATATATATATATATAACTGTCAGGCGCGCCTAACGCACCTAGATGGTGCATGCACTGCATGCTCCCGCTGGGCGCAATTGTGACAGTCACGCAGATCTCTTGCGATTGTTCCCTCTTCATTTCTAGGCCCCACATCTTTGAAATATCTCCTCTGATCTCTTGCAAGAGTGATTCTTTTTTCTCTTTCCTAGCTTCTCTCTCCACCACCTCATCAATTACTATTGCAAAACCCCAAAAGATTTGCTGATGGTGATGCTCTTAAAGTGATGATTTTCACGTAGCCACATGAGTAGTTGGTCACAGAGGTGAAATTTGTTACAAGAGATCAATAATTGAGTCTCACCATCAATATTGTAGGAGCAAATTCTCAAAATGAGAGACAAATTAAACCTAATAAAGAGCGGGACATCCCGCATGTTAGAGAGGCTATTTTAGTGATGGTTTAATTTGTTATTTTTCTTCGGAGTCTTCCCTCCATTTGACTTTTTTTTTTTTTTTTTTTAAAGAAGTATATGAATCGGAGTCTTCCCTCTATAATTGACTTTTTTAAAAAAAAAAAAATGAATTAATGCATTAAATAACAGTTAGAAATAAGGGTCAAATAGGCTATTGAACTGCACACGATAATGTAATTAGGCCACTGAACCTAAAAAATCAACAATTGGGTCCTTAAACTAACTAATTTCAAACAATTCTTACAGTTTGCAAGTTTTCAACATGTTAACAGGTCATTCTCCCAAATTAATTATTTTTTAAAAAATAAAATTAAAAAATTAATTAATAAAAAAAAAAAACAGAATCCGGCTGGAGACGAAGAAACTCTTCGTCTCCGGCCGTAGAGACGAAGAGTTTCTTCGTCTCCAGCCATGGGGACGAAGAAGGTTCGTCTCCGGCCGTGGAGACGAAGAAACAGGCCGTAGACGAAGGTTTCTTCGTCTCCGGCCGGAATCTTTTTTTTTTTTAAATTTTAATAATTAATTTTTTAATTTTATTTTTTAAAAAATAATTAATTTGGAGGATAACCTGTTGACCTGTTGGAAACCTTCAAATTGGAAGAATTGTTAGGAATTGGTTAGTTTAGGGACTCAATTGTTGATTTTTTTGAGTTCAGTGGCCTAATTGTATTATCACGTGCAGTTCGATGACCTATTTGACACTTATTCCTAACAGTTATTAAAAATAAAATTACTAAATTATTAATGCATTAAAAGTAAAGCTGTCAAAACCGGTCAACCCGGCCCATACGAGCTGGCCCATCACGAATTAGGAAAGAAACGAGCTAGGCTCGAACCGGCTCGTTTCAAATTCAGAATGGGATTTTGGCCCTACCCGACTAAGCACGGGCTGACAGGGTAAATAGGCCTGCCAACCAACCTGTTTATATATATATATATATATATATATATATATATATATATATATATATATATATATATATGACTTTTTTATTTAGAGTACTATTGACTTTATACAAGAGTGACTTAAATAAATGAATAATAATACAAGAATGTTTACAAAGTATAATTAACACCCAAGGACCTTGTGGTCCAATGGCACCAAGTTGTTTTCTCATACGAGAGGTTATGTGTTTGAGCTTCAGTGGAAGCGATATTGGCTCATTGTAATAGAGTTAGTAGTATTCAAAAAAGTAAACATTAATTTTAAACAAGCCGAGTTATAAAAAAAAAAAAAAAAAAAAAAAAAAAAAAAAAAAAAAAAAAAGCCGACCCGACCCGTCAAAAACTCGAGTTAAACGGGTCCAATCCACCGGGTTGGGCCCGTTTTGACGGCTGTACTCTGTAGTATATAACTAGTTAAACTTGGTCTAATCAGCTCATCTAATTCTTTCTCTTTCTCTTTCTTATCAGATACCAAAGGGATTGGAGGAGAACAAAGGTAATATTTGTATCTCAGCTTCAAGCCCACCTAGTGTGATAAAGGCATATTACGAACAATTTGAAAGAGATTTCTTAACCTTTTTCAAGACTCGCTCAGAAGAATTAGTGACGGGTGGACGAATGGTATTATATTTTTGGGGAAGAAAGAGTGAAAGCCATAATCCCATTCATGATCTTAACATTTGGACACTTTTAGCCAAATGCCTCAAAGATCTAGTTACAAAGGTAATTAAATATCTATGTCTGGTATTGTTAATGTTAAGGAATAAGAGTCAAATTGGTCATTCAATTACACAACAAATTATAATTGGGTCATCGAACTCAAAAATATTACAATTATATCCCCGAACAATACAAAATAATACAATTCAATCTAAAATGACTTGTTGACCTATTAACATGCTGACGTGGTGGTTACCAAATTTAAAATATTTTTTTAAAAATTTTTATTTTAAAAAATTTAAATAAAATAATTAATTTAAAAAAAAAAAAAAACACGTCTTCTCCGGTGAGAAGGTGAGGTCGCCTTCTCATTGGAGAAGGTGACCCAGTTGCCTTCTCTGGTGAGAAGGCCACCTCGCCTCTCACTAGTGAAGGCAACTTGGTTTCCTTCCCTTCAACGGAGAAGGCAACTCAGGTTGCCTTCTCACGGAGAAGGCGACCCAGGCCATTTGCCTTCTCTGGTGAGAAGGCAATCTCACCTTCTCACCGGAAAAGGAGACCCATTTGCCGTCTCTGGTAAGAAGGCGGAGCCCTTTTTTTATTTTTTTAAAAAATAATTATTATTTTATTTAAATTTATTATAATAAAAATGTAAAAAATATTTTTAAATTTGGTAACTGCCACTACAGGTTAACATGTCATTTTAGATTGAATTTTATTATTTTGCATTGTTCGGGGATTTAATTGTAGTTATTATTATTATTATATATTTTTTTTTTGAGTTTGATGGTGAATTGTAGTTTGATGTGTAGTTGGATGACTAATATGACCCTTATTCCTTATTTTAAATGTATAAGGTTAAAAAATTATCATCATGTTAAGTAGCAAAAGTTTCGTTTCAATACTCTTTTTTTTTTTTTTTTGTAAAGGAAAATATTCGTTTCAATACTTAAAAAATTAGAGTGTTTGATATGCCAGATTGATCTGACACACATTTATATGATTTTATAAATGCAGGGATTAGTAGAAGAGGAGAAACTAAACTCCTTCAATCTTCCCATCTACGCACCATCTCTAAACGAAGTGAAAATGGTTGTTGAAAAGGAGGGCTCATTCTCAATTAATGTTTTGGAGGGTTTGACATATGATTTTAGTGAATCTATGGATGGAAAGGCACTTACCAACACAGTGAGAGCCGTGCTTGAGTCCTTGGTTGTTAGCCATTTTGGAGGAGGAGTTAGTGACCAAGTTTTTAATAAGTATGAAGAAATGCTTGGCGAATGCATGACCGAGTTTGTGAAGGAGGAGTTCTTCAATATTGTCTCCCTTACTAAAATTTAAAAGGAATTACTAATTCAAAGTTGTTCACCATTGCATATATGTATTAGTACTCAAAATAAGGACCGGTGCTAAATTAATTTTTCTATGATTCTTGCGAAAAGAAAAATAAAAAAATAAACATATTTCTAACTTCATCATTTTATTATGTTGCATATTCACTACAACTAAATATTATGTTGACTTGTCGATTAATTTCTTCATGTCATTTCAGTCTTGCATCTAAACTATACAATTCAAATCTCTTTTTAAAAGATATTGTATATATATATACTCGTGCAAATTCACTTTCCTTTTCAATGTGGGACAAGACTTTTTTCAAGCCTTTCAACCTTAATTCTCGAACTCAAATGGGTTTACTTTGGAAATATAATCAATTTCTCATTTACTCATTATCCGTTTTGAGCATACAATATTCAATTTCTTTGTTTCACTACGAAGAACCTAAATTCATTTTTACACAATTCAAATGTGAAGTGGACCCATATATATTTGTACCACAAAATAGCACTTAAAATGTCATTTTATGATATTTTCTCAACATTTACAACTCGAAGATGATTAGTTAAAATCCAAGTATTATTACCAATTATGGAATCCTCTTATTTTCAAAAAGTAACATAGTATCCTTAGACTTCATAGCATCATAAAAAATCTTAGCTAGCTAGGAAACTCCTACCATCCATATTAAATATAATGAAAAGGTCTCCAAAGACTCCATTGACCTCTCCCTAAAATACGTACATTTGAAATTCAAGACAATTTTATTTCTTCTTCTTCTTTCTAGCTTGTTTGTTTCAACTAAGCTGGAGCACATCCGCTAGGAGGTAAATCCTTAATTCTAGTGATTGATGATGAAAATCTATTTTCATAAAAAAAAAAAAAAATTACATCTCTCTACTCTATAATATTATTAACTTAAATATAGTCATTCAAAAAACACATTCAAAGAAGGGTTCCTAAGCATTTCCCATTCGTGTTTGTAAGTTTAAATCAAATGAGACCAACCTTACTGGGCTAATCATTATAAAAAGTTACTCTTCAAGGCATCACCAATTCTTCTCCTTTATCTCCCCATTTTGTAGGCTCATCTCATCTCATATTTTCTCTACAATCCTTCTCATTTTCTTCGTGGGATCATCTTCTAAACATCACCTATTATTTTATTCACTTATCTATGATTAATAATTTCAAAGTTTGATTTCAAATAAAAATAAATTTAAATAAAGAAATAAAAAGTTTAGAATCAAATTTTAAATACTATATATAAATAGAGTATAGGGAAGAACTGTTCTCCACCCTTTATGAGTGAATGTGGCGCGTGCCACCACGCGCCACATAATTGGCTCATGTTAGCTATGAGTCTTACGCTTGACTATGCTTTATCCGAAGAGACAGTTCTCTCTGGAGAAAGTAAAATCTCCCTTTTTCCCCTCCCATCCAACCCTTTTCTCCCTCCCCCCTACCCTTCTTTCTCCTCTCAAAGTTGTGCATTGGAAATGCCCTTAATTAGGGGGTCTCCAACCATGGAGATAATAAGATGGGAGAAAATTATTAGAGTGGAGCAAAGATTAATTTATGGAGGTAATTTTCTCTCCGCAGATTAACTGTTGCAGTGCATGGAGTGTGTCACTCACATGTCACATATGACGTGCTACTGTCCCCCACCATTGCTGTATATTAAAAAAAAAAATTATTTTGTTTAGTTAAAATCAAGAATTTTCAACGGCTTGATTTTCTTTTTTCTTTTTTTTTTCTTTTTAATTTGTTATTGTATTTTGTAGATTTATAAATTAAAATTTATTTTTAAAATTTTTAATTTTATTAATTTTTAGTATATATAGTATTTAAAATTTGTTTCTGATTTTTAATTTTATTAATTTGGTATCTCCCCACTTTTAATTTTATTAATATTTCATTATTTATATTTATTTTTATATAAAATCCAAAATTTGAAATATTAATCTAGAGAAGTAAATAAAATACTAAATGATGAGTGTAAAAGTGTAGGGCTCACAAAGTGGGAAGAAAAGGAGAGAAGAATTGAAGAGAAATTAGAAAAACAAATTATAATATGATGTGAAAGAGTTGAGCCTACAATTTGAGAAGAAAAGGGGAACAATTGTGAATGTCCTTAAACACTTCTAATGTTGATTTTTTTTTTTTTTTTTTTCAAGTTTCTCTCAAGTTCTTATCAAGCACATAAAGAACATGCGACATGCCTACTAGCATCATGTAGACTAGCGAATTGTTGGATTTTTTTTCTCTCCCACAGACTAAAAGTTCAACTTAGTAGGTAAACTCTTCTCTTCTCTCTCATCTAACATGGCCAAGCTCTCTTTCTTCAAAGTCAGCAAAAAAAAAAATGACTAATAAAATATAATGGATGGGATAATTAACTAACAATATATTTTTTGACTCAACAATTTTCTCCAAAGAATTATCAAATCCTTAATTAAATTTAACGTTGTCTTAATGTCAAACAACGTAACTTGCCCACTGCCTCAAACTTTTGTACTTTAATTTCAATATGTCGAAAACATCTCCGTCACACTGTTCTTTTGTTTGACTGCGAAGTTTGAAATGTCACATATGTATCTCAATCTCATACATTATTCACTGTATGCTACCTTTATTCTTTTCCATAAATGCAGCAAATTTCAACATGACGACGTTCGCAGTTTTGTCATCCATAAATCATTCATTTTTTAATATAATTATATATATCATTATTATCTAAATCATTCATTAACATTAACATTAGGGCCTTGTTTGGTAAAATATTAGCATATCAGTCAATTTTGACTTATTTAACTAAAATTAATTGTTTGATTTGGTTAAAAAGCAACCCAAAATGCTCAAATTTAAAACCTGTTCAAAATAACTTTTTTAATTAACTTTTTGATAAAAGAAATTATACTAAACATATCAGCTAACAGCTAATTTACCAAACACATTTTCTACTATCAGCAAATGTTATTAACTAGTTATACCATCTAATTAACCCAATCAGCTAATAGCTAATAGCTAACTGCCATTTATTACCAAAAATAGGGCCTATTATATATTTATATAAAGTAAAAATGGATTTTTAGTCTCTCAATATACACACATACAAATTATAGAAACGAGATAGAGATATTGAGACAGAGAGAGAGAGAGAGAGAGAGAGAGAGATGGAAGTTGTAGAAGTGTTTCACATGAACGAAGGAAATGGAGACACCAGTTATGCCAACAACTCCTTGGCTCAGGTGCCTGCGTTTTGCATTCAAAATTCAATTAGTTTTTATCGTTAATTTTTCGGAAAAATTAAAGTTAATTCTTCCTAAGTGCATGTTTTTGTTTGAATGAACAGAAAAATGTGATACTTCATACAAAGCCCACAACAGAAGAAGCCATAACAGATGTGTATAACAGCCTTTGCCCAGAAACCATATCCATTGCAGACTTGGGATGTTCCTCCGGACCAAACACTTTTCTGGCAGTGTTCGACATCATCAGAGCGGTTGAAAAACTGCGAAAAATCACCGGAACCCACTCGCCGGAATATGTCGTCCACTTGAACGACCTTCCCGGCAATGATTTCAACTCAATTTTCCGGTCACTGCCCCGATGTGTAGAGGATTTCAAGAAAGAGATGGGAGATGGGTTTGGGGATTGCTTCTTCGCGGGAGTAGCAGGTTCATTTTATGGAAGGCTTTTCCCCTCTAACACTCTCCATTTTGTTCATTCTTCAAACAGTCTCCATTGGCTTTCTCAGGTGTGCTTTATACACTCTTCGTCTCCTCTGCCTTCACTTTATTAATTAGGATTCTCCAAAGTTTTTTTTTTTTTTTTTTTTTTTATTATTATTTTTTTTCCACAACCCATATGGCCATATTTAAAACTAAACAATAAATACTAAGCACATAATCTTTTAACCAAAAAAAAAAAAAAACACTTTGTAAACCCAATATACACAAACCCATTAAAGGGACCAAAAGTCTTGCCCTTTTTAAAGGAAAAGACAAAACTCTTGTTTATAACATACTTAGCTTATCAGTCAATTTTAGTTTGTTTGACCCCTATTATTAGCGGTTTGATTTTGTTAAATAAGCAATATGGAAAAAAAAAGTTATAACTTTGAAGATCATTTTGCATGTAATAATTAAGTTCACAATTAATTTATCAAATATCTTTCTATAACCAGCTAATAATGTTATTAGCTAGTCAAACTCACTAACAACTATTTGCCAAACACTTACAAAAAAAAAAAAAAAAAAAAAAAAAAAAAGGGCTTACACCCTGTCAAAATCTCTCCAAAATTTTGGTCTCTAGAGGAAGGGGGGAGGGACCCTCGATCTCTTCTTTGTTAATTCCATACATTTTGTTTGGAAAATTTTCAAGTTAGACCGACTTACCACTTTATGGTATACATTATAAATATATTATAAATAAAGAAAAATGATACATTTGTTATTGATTTATATATGAAAATTGAATCTTATATTTGAATTATAAATGTCTTGGATCACCTTTAGTGACGATTTTCACGTAACCACATCATAAGGAAACTGCTATTAATTCTCATCTCGCGAAATGAAGGCTAAAATTGAAATTTCATGTCTCAGAGGCTCAGAGCTATTATTGGAATGGTAGGGAATATAGTAGAGTAATAAGAGATGATAGAGGTAGCCTGCATGGATATGGATCATGAGGTGAAATTTGTCACAGGAAATTAATTAATAATTGAGTCACACTAGCGATTGTATAGAATAACTCTCAAAATGAGGGATAAATTAAACCTAATATGGAGCGGGGCATCCCGCATGTTAGGGAGGCTATTTTTGTGGTTGGTTAGTTTTGTTGTTTTTCTTCTGTCTTCCCTCCATTTGACTTTTTTTAAGAAGTATATGAATTAATGCATTAAATAATTATTATTAAAAGTAAAATTACTAAATTATAGATACTATATACTCCGTAGTATATAACTAGTTAAATTTGGTTTCATGTTGTTCATTAGGTCATCTAATTCTTTCTCTTTCTATTTCTTATCAGATACCAAAAGGATTGGAGGAGAACAAAGGTAATATTCGTATCGCAGCTTCAAGCCCACCTAGTGTGATAAAGGCATATTATAAGCAATTTGAAAGAGATTTCTTAACCTTTCTTAAGTGTCGTTCAGAAGAATTAGTGACAGGTGGAAGAATGGTATTATATTTTTTGGGAAGAAAGAGTGAAAGTCATAATCCCAGTCATGATGTTAACATTTGGGTACTTTTTGCCAAAAGCCTCAAAGATCTAGTTACAAAGGTAATTAAATATCCATGTTTCGTATTGTCATTATTATTTTAAATGTAAAAGGTTAAAAAAGTATCATCATGTTAAGTAGCAAGAACCTTGTTTCAATACTTTAAAAATTAGATGTTGGAAAATAGCATAAAATGACATGGAAAGTGGTTATTTTGTAGTACAAATATTAGTGGGGTCCACTTGTGAATTGGGTCGGGTCAAAGTGGATTCCGGGTTGTTCATGGTGAGACGAAGAGATTGATATATTGTACATTCAAAACGGATAATGTGTGAATATAATGAGAAGTTGATTCTCAAAGTAGACCCATTTGAGTTAGAAAATGAAGGTGGAAAGGCTTTAAAGTAGCCTTTGTCACATTGATTTGGGAAGTGGGTTTGCACTACTATATATACAAGAGCCTTTTTAAGGCATATTAAATTGTATAGCATAGAGGGTTTTTCTCGCGCGCACTCAAGCTAACAACCTAGCCCTTAAACCTTTCCTTTTGTGCTTGTTATTTTTTTCAGAAATAATCTTTTCGTATGATTATTTCATAACATTATTAGTCTTTGAACGTATAGTATGCATAGTAACAAACATTTATATGATTTTATAAATGCAGGGATTAGTAGAAGAGGAGAAACTAAACTCCTTCAATGTTCCCATGTACTCACCATCTCTAAAAGAAGTGAAAATGGTTGTGGAAAAGGAGGGGTCATTCTCAATTAATGTTTTGGAGGGTTACACACGTGATTTTAGTGAATCTTTGAAGGATGGAAAGGCAATTAGCAACACAGTAAGAGCCATGGTTGAGTCCTTGGTTGTTAGCCATTTTGGAGGAGGAATTATTGACCAAGTTTTTAATAAGTATGAAGAAATGATTGGCGAATGCATGACCGAATTCGTGAAGGAGGATTTCATCAATATTGTCTCCCTCACTAAAGTTTAAAAGGAATTACTAATTCAAAGTTGTGCATCTGGTCCATTCCATATATGTACTAGTGCTTGCCCCAAATATATGGCAAATTATATCGTGCACCAGGGCATACAATGCATTGTGCGACCTTAAGAATTATGTTGTATTATGTTAAGAGTTTATGTGTATTAGGTTAACAGTTTATGTGTATTATGTTAGTTTATGTATATTATGTATTATGTTAGATTATGTGTATTATGTTAAAAGTTTATGTGTATTCTACTATACACTTATGTACATACGAAACGGTGAATTTTTAGGGCGCAGAATGCATATAACAATATGTACTAGGACCAGTGCTAAAATAATTTTTCTATTACACATATTTCCAACTGTATTGGACTTTGTGTTCATTTTATTATGTTGCATGTTGATTTGTCAACTACATGTTGTGATTACATTCTGATTATCAAAGTCTTTTCAGACTCATTTTGAAATTTGATTTGTAAATCCTACGGGCAAGAGAGAATTTCTAAGATATACAATTCAAATTCCTCCTTAGAAAGGGTATTGTATATCTACTAGTGCAAACCAAGTTTCCTTTCCAATGTGAGACAAAGGCTTTTTCAAGACTTTTCAACTTAATTTTCCAACTCAAATAGATCTACTTTGAGCATATAATCAATTTATCATTTATCCATTATTCGTTTTGAGCTTATAATATATCAATTTTTACGTTTCACTACGAAGAATTCGAACCCACATTTATTTGTACAACAAAATAACTACTTAAAATGTCATTTTATACTACTTTCTCAACATTTATAACTCGGGGATGATTAGTTAAAATCCAAGTATTGTTACCAATTATTGAATCCATTTCATATTGAATTTCTTATTTTCAAGGGGTAATTAACATCCTTAGACAGTTAGACTTCATAGCATCATCAAAAGTCTTAGGATCCTCTGCCATCCATATTTATAAATTTAATAAAAAGCTTTTCAAAGACTCCATTGATCTCTCCCTAAAATACATTTGAAAATCAAGACAATTTTTTTCCCTTCTTTCTAGCTTGTTTGCTTAATCTAAGCTCAAACACATCAATTAAGAGGTAAATCCTTAATTTTAGTGACCAATGGAAATATATTTTCGATCATCAAAGATTGAATCTCAACATAGGCAATAAAAATGTAATTAATTCCTCTTTCACCCAAAGTTTTTTCTTGACATCCAACAAAGTAGGACTATCTTCCTTCAATTCCTTGAAATACTTGAAAAGATGACTGTATTTGCATGCATGTTTCTGGCCCCGATGTCAACCCATAAACTTTCATCACCCTGCTCAACACATAATTCATAAATCATAGCAGTAAAATTGTCTATGATATCAATCATAGGGTGAACATCCGTCGATTACGGTCAATAACCGATTGCTATTTTTTAAGACCGAAACAGATCGATAATGTAAATATAACCAACTGAAACTGATTGATAATATAAATATATCTAACTGAAAATTGAATTTCAGTTTTCGGTTGGTTATGTCATTTATTGAAAACCAAATGCCATAACCCATCTAAAATATTTTATTGGGTTGGGCAAGGCATTGCACTTAGTGATGGGCTAAACTCTAAATAACCTCTATATATTATCGGTTATGCGGTGATAACAATTTTTGAACGTCCATAATCGATTACTGAATAACTAATTTTTTTTAAAAAAAAAAAAAACTAATAACCGAAAACCAACCCACAACCAATCGTTATGCGTTGGACCCGTGTCCAGCATGCTTGCTGGACACGGGTAACAGTGCCGTTAGGCACTGTTATCTCCTTTTTTTTTTTTTTTTTTTTTTTTTAAATTTCAGACCACTTCATTGTAAGAGTATATGTTCATAATTTTATTACTATATGTTAATAACTATACATTCATAACTCCATAACTGTACGTTCATAACTCTATAACTGTACATTCATAACTCCATAACTGTACATTCATAACTCCATAATTGTACATTCATAATTTTCGAAGCTCTATGTTCACAATTTTAGAGCTCTATGTTCATAATTTTATCACTATATGTTCATAATTGTAAGTTCATAATGTTAGAGCTCTTTGTTCATAATTTGATCAATAACTGTACATTCATAATTCCATACTGTAGATTCATAATCTCATAACTGTAGATTCATAATCTCATAACTGTAGATTCATAACTCCATAACTGTAGATTCATAACTCTATAACTGTACATTCATAATCTTCGAAGCTCTATATTCACAATTTTAAAGCTCCATGGTCATAATTTTATCACTATATATGTTCATAATTGTAAGTTCATAATGTTAGAGCTCTGTGTTCATAATTTCATAATTGCATAACTGTATATTCATAACGGCATAACTGTACATTCATAACGGCATAACTGTACATTCATAATCCAAAAAAAAAAATAACGCCGTTAACGGCAAAATGCGCGCGATTTTTTTTTTTTTTAACGAAATGACGCATTTTTTTTTAAAAAACGACGTCGTTTTGGGCCCGTGTCCACAATTCAATGTGGACACGGGTCCAGGGCATAATTTGCCACCCACAACTGAAATTTTCAATCGATTTGGCTATCAGTTGTTTGTTTTGTCGATTTTTCGGTAATTATGCTCACCCCTAATCAACCGCATTCTTAATATCAAAAATTCGTCTTTTTCCTTCTCCGAAAATTGATATGTAACATTTACACTATGGGAGTGGCAATATATGTACCGTACCGTTTGAAAATTGAGGGGGAACACCACTAATAATTCATGAATGACATTGATAATTGGTATATTATGGAGGGATATATATTATGGAGTACAATTTTCCCTATATATATACAAGGTTGCAAAAATCGCGCCTAGGCGGCGGCCGGCCGCCTAGAAATTCGACAGAATCACCACTCTAGGCGGTCCGCCGCCTAGGCGCGATTTTTCAACACACACACACACACGGCAGGTTTGGCAACCCTATTCTAAACTGGCCATTTGACAGGACGGGCTAAAAAGACCACTAAATTGATAGGCAATCGTTATACCCTGCACCACGGTGCACATAGCATTGTGCGCCCCGCGCCTCCCAAAACGACATCGTTTTGTTAAGTTGTGTGGGGAGTCGACGCGACAGAGTGTATGTGTATTATGTTATATAATTATGTACATTATGTTATACAATTATGTACATTTTGGTATACAATTATGTACATTATTTTATACAATTATGTATTTTTTTTTATATAATTTTATACATTCGAACACGCGATTTTTTTAACAGTTAAAAGTTTGTGTATTCTGTTATACAATTATGTACATTCTCATATACAATTATGTACATTTTAGTATACAATTATGTACATTTTCAAAACATGATTTTTTTTAACAAGTTAACAGCAAATGCGAAAAAACGGTATTTTCAGGAGAAAAAAACAAAATACAAAACGATGTCGTTTTGCACCAGGACGCACAATGCAATGTGCGCCCTGGTGCACGATATAAATTGCCGTTGACAGGTCACAAAACTTAAAGCTCGTACCGTCCTTCTTGTGGGGTGGGATAGGCTAGCCCAGGGTACTAAACCCGTTTAGACTACTCTATTTCAGAAATCAAATCTAACAAAAAAAAATTAACAAATTACATGTGAAATATAACTGACAGGATAATAGGGCTGACACCCGACCCGATCATGAATGGGCATCTGACTCAGCATCGCTTGGGAACCCAACGGGCAGAACTCCAACGGTTAGGAATCCCAACAGGTGTCACCTTACTGTCATTGAAGCCAGCATTGAAGCCCCCATTGATGAGAGAGAATTAAAGGCTAGGCTCCCCATTTATGTTCCATGTTGTTATCGTTAGGACTCTAAGTATAAATGGGGCTCTCCTCACTAGACGAGGACACACTGTACTTTCCATACTGAAACTAAGGCAATACAACTATTGTCACTTTCTTATTCGTTACTTTACAATATATTTCCAGTAACATATCTACCGTCATTGGTGCTTTCATTGGGAGCCTGAGT
The DNA here is from genome assembly GCF_001879475.1 of Ipomoea nil. Lineage (NCBI taxonomy): Eukaryota > Viridiplantae > Streptophyta > Magnoliopsida > Solanales > Convolvulaceae > Ipomoea > Ipomoea nil. Next base: position 964,569 of record NW_017617116.1, on the reverse strand, counting down.
CCAATACTCAAGCAGGCTACGACACACACAACTCATTCCTCTTTCAACAGCAAGCTTGAAAGAATGGTGTCCCGCAGCTCCCATGGTTCCCGCAACATGAACAATGGCAATGCCTCAGATGACCTCCGGGACCAACTCACCAACAATCGCGGAGGGGACCTCCGAGAACAGCTCAACAACGGGAGGCCCGGGGACCTTCGAGACCAACTCAACAATGGAGGAAACCTTCGAGACCAACTCAGCAATGGAGGGGCGAACCAAGTCGTGGACCTCCAGGCGACCATCCAGCAAGCGGTGGCAGCGGCACTAAACCAAGTGGCGGTGGGACTACAAGGCGGCCTCAGGAAATAGAAATAGAATCTCCACGAAGGGTGGATGCCCAGGACGCAACTCGTGCCGCGAGGGTCGCAGGGCGACGCACTAGGACTGGGGGTCCGGGAGAGGAAACCCAGAGAAGCGGACCGGCCGGACGGCAACCTAGGCCCTCCCGCTCTGCCTTAGAACGGTTGGGACACGGGGCGCCAGCTCGGCAAGGGCTGGAGTCGCGTGCCGAGGGGTCCTCCGCTAGAGGCCCTCGTCGACACGAGGAAAGAGAAGCGGAGATATCGCCCATAGAAAGGATGGGCGAGTCTCGTGGGCCGGCCCCGCGCCGCCACGGTGATGAGTCGGCCCCGCGTCGACACTCGGAAGAGCGACGCTTCGACGAACCGGCCCCGCGTCGGCACTCGACGGAGCGACGCGTCGATGAGCCGGCTCCGCGTCGGCACTCAGCGGGCGAACGACGCGTTGGTGAGCGGGTTCCACATCGACACTTGGATGGACAAAACGTCGAGGAACCAGCTCCGCGTCGACACTCAGATGGACGACACGAACTAGCCCCATACATGGAGGAGCGGCAGTCGGCCCCGCGCCGGCACCCTGACGAATCAGCTCTGGTCGAAAGGCTGCAGAGAAGGATCGAGGAGTTAGCAAGAAGGGTGGAGGCACGGGAGCAGTCGCCGGAACCCGAGGTACGAATGGCAGCACCGTTCTCCCCAAGCATCATGGACGTACCTCTGCCGAGGGACTTCAGGTTACCCGCCATCAAGGCATACACAGGAGCCACTGACCCACGTGTCCACATAACTAGGTACAAGGCTGCTATGGTGATGATTGGGGCAGGGGACGCCATCATGTGCCGAGCGTTCTTGTCCACCCTGGATGGAACGGCCCAAGATTGGTTCAACACCATCCCAGATGGGTCGATCCAAAATTTTGGAGAGTTGTCCAAAAGCTTCCTGACATACTTCTCTGGTAGCATACAACGTAAGAAACCGTTCTCTCACCTGTGCGTAGTAAAGCAGGATAGAGGCGAAAGCCTCAAAGACTTCCTGATCAAGTGGAAAAAGGAAATCAATAATGTCTATGACTTCGACTCCAAGGCGACAATCCCTATATTCATCCATGCCTTGAGATCGGGGTACTTTCACAAGCAACTGAATGCCCACCACCCCCGTTCTTACGAAGATTTGATGAGGACGGCTAGCCGCTATGCCGAAGCAGAGGACGTCGACAGGAAAAAGAAAGATGAGGAGGACGACAGGAAAAACGGGAAACCTGGGAAAGCTGGTCCGTCCAGCCAGGCACCACGTTTGAACCACCCGGCCGCAGGGAAGGGCCGGGACCATGAACGGCCTCGCCTGGTTCCCCTGCGTAACCTAACTCCTCTTACCCATCCCGTCAGCGTCATCCTAAAACAGGCTGAGGAGATGGGAATAGTCGAGTTCCCACCAGAGTGCATGAAGGTCTCCCCAAAAGGAGACCAAGCAAAGTACTGCAGGTTCCATAGGCAACCCGGACACGACACGGATGAGTGTAACGTACTGAAGAGACAAATAGAAGAACTCATCCAGCAGGGCTACTTCTGGCATTTCGTCAAGCGATCCAAGCAGCAACAGCCGCAGCGCGATCCATCAAAAAATCCACCAAAAAATGTTTGGAGGAAGGAGGATGGCGTCGAGCCGTCCACCTCGAACGCCAAGAAAAGAGAACATGACCAGATATCTGAGCAGGATGATAGCGAGAAGGAAACCGAGGTGGCGCCCAGACGACAAAAGAAACACACCATACACTTTATCTATGGTGGACCTGCGGGGGGGCGACACACCCACAGATAGGAAAAAGTGGAGCAGACAGCTGTACGTGGGAGAAGTGGTAAGCCTTCCCAAAGGAAAGAAGCAGAGGCGGGAGGCCATCACTTTTTCTGACGAGGACCTCCCCGAGGGCCCCTTACCCCATCGCGACGCACTTGTGATCAAGATGGATATCAATGATACGGTCGTACATCGCATCTTGGTCGACACGGGAAGCTCGGTTAATGTGATGTACTACGACGCTTTCACCAAGTTAGGGCTACCTAGAGGCCACCTCAAAGAGGTACGAACTCCACTCTCTGGGTTTACTGGGGATTCGGTGGAAACAAAAGGGTCGGTGACCCTGCCCGTGGAAATAGGCACGAGCCCCAATATTCGCAAGCTGGACATGGAGTTCATCGTGGTAAGACTCACCTGTGCGCACAACATCATACTCGGGAGGCTAGCACTGGAGGACCTCAGGGCTATAGTATCAGTGGAATACTTGTGTATGAAGTTCCCCACTCCGAATGGAATAGGAGTCGTCAGAGGTGACCGATGGGCAGCCCGCAGTTGCTACGTGAAGGCATGCAAGAAGATTGGCAGTAAGGACCTACAGGTCCACACGATCGCGGAGAAAATTTTCAAAGAAGAAGAGGCTTGGCCCCGCGCCAAGCCCGTGTCAGAGACGGAAGATATAGTTCTGACGGCCGAGGCCGCGCCTTGGCCAACGCCTCGGCCACAAGCCGGTTAAAAAAAAAAAAAAAAAAGCTCCGATGGCCGAGGCGCACACCTCGGCCAAAGGCTGGCCGAGGCACACGCCTCGACCAACGCCAAGTCCGTCTCGGCAAAAAAAAAAAAAAAAAAAAAAAAAAAAAAAAACATGTTTATTCCAAGTACTTAGTTTATTCTGAATATTCTAAGATAGTAGCAAGTTATTCAAGAACAGAAAGCAAATTGTTCAAAGACATAGCTAGAAAGCAAGGGAAAATCTCAAGACTACGAACTACTCATGATCCGAGAGCTCCTCAATCATAATCTGATCCAGTGGAACATTGGGGACGTTGCTAGTGTCGATGCCGTGAAACTCGTCCACCAAAGAATCCTCACGAGCGTCCGTAACATCATCAGTGGATTCATTCTCAGCATCAAGATCCGGATTCTTCTCTATCACAGGCAAGCCAAGGGACACGGGGTCAAAATTTGGAAACTTCTCCCTCAGCACTGAAAAGATCTCATGTTGCTTCGTGTACCGCCCAATGTTAAAAGCCACCTGTGCCTTAGCCTCAACCGCCTCTTGACCAGCCCCAGTCTTGAGGAATTCTCGGATAGCCTCAGGATTGCACATGTAGTGCATCGCGTCCTCCCTAAACTCGGCGAAACTCTTGTAGACCTCCACAGCCCGGCCGAGGGCGTCGGCATGGCCAGCACGAGTCCTCTCGTGGTCCTCCCGCTCCTTCACGATGGCAAGTTTAGCCGCTCCGTGCTCTTTCCTCAGGGCCTCAAGCCCGCCCTCCATCTTGCTTATAGCCTCCGCCCGAGCCAACAGCGCTTGGTGTTCCTTCCTTAGCGCCCCGAGCTCGCCTTCCATCTTGCTCAAGGCCCCTTCCCAGATCGATAGCAGGTCCTTGAGGCTCTTGTTGTCCGCGTCCCTAATTTTAACATCCTCAATGAGCGAGTCCGTCACCCGCCGTCGCTGGGCATGAATGATCTGTCCCTCTAGCAGGGCCTGAAAGTAACAAACAAAGTAAGACACACGCCAGGGCAGAGAGGGAACATTAAGTATGAAAACGCTAACCTCAAAAATGTGCCTGAGATAACGCTCTTGCAGCATGTTGACATCCATGGTGACAAGGTGTTCCAAGTCCGCAGGAGGAGCGATACGAGCAGCATACTCAACTGCATCAAGGCTCTTATTTATCAACGACGCTCCGGGTGGCACGTCCATGCCCAATCGGATCAAGTTGGTCCGAACACGCGAGCCAGACTCATTGGAAGTATCTCCTTGCACCTCGGGGGTTGAGGGGAAAAGTTAACGGCCGTGGGTGTGCGAGTCGGTGGAGGCTGCGTCACCCCCTCGGCAACCTTGGCTGGAGTAGGCGTACGCACCCTCTCGGCGACCTTGGTTGGGGTAGGCGTACGCTCAACGACCTTGGATGGGGTCGGCGTGCGTGCTGGCGGAGGCGGCATCACCTCCGCGGCCTCGGCTTGACTCTTCTTTCCTTTCTCCACCTTGCTCTTCTTAGAGGGGGGATCCGGTCGCGACAAGTATCGGCTAGTTCTCGAAAATGAAGACATGGTACCTGCAATAAAAAGAAGACAAGTTAGAGTTAGTGGTTGACGAATAAAAACTGAGTGGAAACTGAAGAGTACCCGTGGGTGAAAGAACAGCCAGATGAGCCCTCAGTAAATCATCTACATCTCGGCGGAGGGAGGGACTCATGTCAAGAGTAGGAGGGCAACGTAAATGGGATCCCCACGTAACACGAAAGGGAAACGGACAACCCACAAGGGTGACAAAGACATATTTGGGTTTCCAACCCTTGTTATAAGTAGGACGGTCCTCAAAGAGTTTGAAATGCGGCCTGCTCGAAATCTGGACGAATCCCTTACCCTCCTGAGAAGCCCTACCAACTATGAAAAGAGCCTGGAAAAGATCTAGCGTGGGTTCTATCCATTTGTCCTTACATATAGCAAGAAAGCCCGCAATTACCTGGTGACCATTGGGAACAAGCTGGCCGGGAACTATCTCATAGTGGTTCATAAAATCTACCACAAACCTATGGAGGGGAAACCGCAGCCCAACCTGTAGCGACAGAAGGTGGACCCCAAAATACTTATCCAGGGGTGGGTCGGTGATATTACCCCGAGGGTCACGAGGGAGAGTCAGAACGTTAGGACTAAGGAGACCTCTAATATCATCCCAATCCCGTTCCCCTAATTGAGGCTGTATGGACAAGACAAGGGACTTATCAAGAACAGAATAGGAGGCCTTGTGTTTTTTCTTCTTTTTCATTTGGGGCTTAGGTGTAGGCGAGTCAGCAACAAACGGAAGAGGGGAAAAATTTTCAAAAAGAGGGGAATCATCAAGAAGGTATTCCTCATCAAAATCAAGTTCTCCAACATCAATCAAGGGAGTGACATCCATTATAAAGCAAAAGACACTAACCTCACCTCGGATATAGATAAGCTCGCAAGACTTGGGTACAAAAACTGTCTGTCAGGAAAAGAGCGTGTCAAAAAAAAAAAGAAAAAAAAAGGCTGAGGCCGTGCCTCAGCCAAGGCCGAGGCACACGCCTCGGCCAGATGGCCAAGGCCGCGCCTCGGCCACAAGCCGAAAAAAAAAAAAAAAAAAAAAAAAAAAAGGGCTGAGGCGACACGTCGGCCACAAGCCGAAAAAAAAAAAAAGGGGGGGGGGGGGGGGGGGGGGGGCTGAGGCCGTGCCTCAGCCAAGGCCGGAGCGACGCCTCGGCCAGATGGCCTGGGCCGCGCCTCGGCCACAGGCCGATTAAAAAAAAATAATACAATAAAATAAAATAAAATAAAAAAATTCATATATATTAAATACAGGCGTATACTCATATATACGTAAATACATTGTAAGATAAATTGCAAAATAATAAGGACGGCGGAGACTTACAGAGCTGTGGCAGAAAGTTGTTGAAGAAGTGCTCTCAAACTGCTCAGAGAGACAGGGGTTTATATTGGAGAGGAGCTTGAGATAAAAAAGTTAAGTGAAGCAGGAAAAGATTGGGAAAGCACAAATCAGGGATTTGGAAGGCAAGTTAGGGATTTGGAAAACAAAACCAAATATCCTAACTCAAGCAGAATTCTACACATGATCAAATAAAATATCCTAAATCAAGAGAATCCTACACAAGATCAAAATAGATTCAGCTTTACTCCAAAGTCAACTCAAACACATCCGTTGACTCAGGAGTAGGGGGGACTGGTGACAGGATAATAGGGCTGACACCCGACCCGATCATGAATGAGCATCTGACTCAGCATCGCTTAGGAACCCAACGGGCAGAACTCCAACGGTTAGGAATCCCAACAAGTGTCACCTTACTGTCATTGAAGCAAGCATTGAAGCCCCCATTGATGAGAGAGAATTAAATGCTAGGCTCCCCATTTATGTTCCATGTTGTTACCGTTAGGACTCTAAGTATAAATGGGGCTCTCCTCACTAGACGAGGACACATTGTACTTTCCATACTGAAACTAAGGCAATACAACTATTGTCACTTTCTTATTCGTTACTTTACAATATATTTCCGGTAACATATCTACCGTCAATAACATAAATCCATAAATACTCGCAACCAACAAATTCTTTGGAAAATTCCAAATCGTATACCAGTTTCCTTAAAATTTCGTTGGCAAAGATTTTAAGGATATGATACATTAATGTTATGGTAATCACTTAATTCTAACAATTAGTATCAAATAAGCCACAGGTTTAAATCTCATTAAAAACATAATGCGTAATTGTGAGTTCGGTAGCTTGTGGTTAAATTAACAAATTTCTCCACCAAATGACAAAAACATACCAATATAATCAATTCGTATAAAAGAAGTCTCATCGAAACAATCCAAAACGTCAGAATGGAAAATTGAGATGCAGATAAGGACGTATGGCTCAAGAAGTCAAGGTATTCGTAGTTTCCTAGGTCTATTATTCTTTGATTCGAAGCCTCCAAGTTTGAATTTGACCAGGTTTCTAGATAGAAAAATGACACTTTTATTCATGTATATTATGATTTTCAAAAGTGGCGATTTACCCTCCAAATTATTGTGAGTACCATGGTCTACACAATGTTGTATGGACCATAATAAAAAGTACATTTTTAATATACTAAATGTACATTATTTATGTATTAAATGTACATTGTGTAAAATAATGTACTTTCAGTACTCAAATAATGTATTTTTCCTGAATACAATGTATATTATTAATATACTAAAAGTACATTATTTTTATACTAAATATACATTATTTTATAACACATGATATATGATCTACACAATAATGATTGCAATCTATCCCATCTCTGTTAAATTGGTGTTTAAACTCTTAAAAATAAAGGCAAAATAGGTATTTCAAGTTACTTTTTTTAACCAACAAATTAGTGCTTATATATGAAAATCAGATTAAATGTGATAAAAACTAACATGAGTTAATACCATATAGAGTCCTCCGAGTATAGTGGTTTTGTCACGTTTAGTCCTAAACTTTCAAATTACCACTCATGGTCATTCGACTTTCAAATTGTTACCATATGCGGTTCAAGTTAACCACTCATGGTCCTTCAACTATAAAACTTTAACCACCCATGGTCCTTCCAAGAGGACCGCGGCTGGTTAAATTTTGAAAGTTGAAGGACTATGGGTGATTAATTTAGACTACGGATGGTAATAATTTGAAAGTCGAAGGATCATGGGTGATAATTTGAAAATTTAGGACTAAACATGGCAAAATCACTATACTCGGAGGACCCTAGATGGTATTAACTCAAACTAACATTATTTGCAAATATTATAATTATAATTTTAAGCTAATATTATTAATTAATTAAGATGTAAACACAAATTTAGTAGACCATTTACAAATATTATAATTACTCGTATAATTAGGGCTCAAGATTAGTGGAGGTCCATACAAAAAGACTTGGTCCAAACATGGGATACTTTCCATATAGGAGGGAAGCCCAACCCAACAAAAATTGATCCAAATGATGATTTAGCTTAGATGGTTAGGTCTCGCAAATTATGCCATGGAATCGTGTTCACCGAGAATGGTGAACACAAGGCAAAACGACGTCGTTTTTAGGCCAAAAAAAAAAAAAATTCGCGGATGTGGAGTTAACGGCGCGCGTTTGATCAAATTATAAATTTTCTGTTATGAGATTATGAATTTTATGAAAATTCATAATCTCATAACAGAAAATTCATAATCGCATAACAGAAAATTCATAATCTCACAACTGAAAATTCATAATCTCATAACAGAAAATTCATAATCTTATAACAGAAAATTCATAATCTCATGGTTCCAAAGTGAATGTGTAGGCATGGTTCCAAAGTGAATGTGCAGGCATGGATTCATAATTTATGAATGTCCGTGATTTCGGACGGGAATATGTAGGCATGGTTCCAAAGTGAATGTGCAGGCATGAATTCATAATTTATGAATGTCCGAAATTATGAATGTAATGAAAATTCATAATCTCATAACAGAAAATTCATAATCGCATAACAGAAAATTCATAATCTCATAACTGAAAATTCATAATCTCATAACAGAAAATTCATAATCTCATGGTTCCAAAGTGAATGTGTAGGCATGGTTCCAAAGTGAATGTGCAGCCATGGATTCATAATTTATGAATGTCCGTGATTTCGGACGGGAATGTGTAGGCATGGTTCCAAAGTGAATGTGCAGGCATGAATTCATAATTTATGAATGTCCGAAATCTTTGTTCACCTCAAATTAAAGTGAAACTGCAAAATGTGAAAATAAAGAAGAAAAGTCACGCAATTAAAAAAAAAAAAAAAAAAAAAAAAAAAAAAAAAGATAACGGTGTACTAACACCGTTAGAGCCGTGTTCACCATGAATGGTGAACACGGTTCCATGGCATAACGTCTGGTTAGGTCGATGTTGGCAAATTATTGCATGGACCATGGTCTACACAATTGTGTGGGTCATGAATATCAAATACATTTTTAATATATTAAAGTACATTATTTTTGTACTGAAGGTACATTATTTTTGTACTGAAGATACATTATATAAAATAATGTACCCTTAGTATATTAAAAATGTATTTTTTAAAAATGTATCTTACGTATATAAATAATGTACTCTTAGTATATTAAAAATGTATCTTTTATTTATGGTCCACGCAATTTGTGTGGACCATGGTCCATGCAATAATGATTGGTCAAAGTTAGTGTGTCAAGTGTCCTAGAATTGAATCTTGAGGGCATTTTTTTTCTAAATTTTATTTTTTTGGCCTTTTTGAATATTAACAATGAGATTATAATTGTGATTTATGAGATTAATTTATAATTCTAATTTGATTCTTTATATGTATCATTGGGCATTTTCTTTTAAATATTAATAGTGAGATGAGTGATTTATAATGTAATTTCTATTTGAACTATGTTTTTGTTTTGAATATTTTTTATCGCGTTTTAATGCTTTTTTTTTTTATCCCTAGTCAACAATACTTATGGCTCGGCCTCTAAGTGTTTCATTTTGTTTTTCTTTCACCTGCACTTAAAAAAAATTCTAGATCCGCCCTTATTTATACTCGACTCATCTCACAATTAAAGACTCGTAAAATGGTCTTCCATAAGAATCACTGTATTTCTAAATAAACAATATTATATCTACTCTTATAACATTCTTCTCTCTAATGAGATGTCATACCCTTGACGAATGTTATTCTCACATCTATGATTTTCCTTCGCAAATATATATATATATAATACATGGAAGTCCGAAAAATTGTAGAAAGTCTACGTATACATTGAACCAGAAAGATCAGATGACAAAAGGTGAGTTGTATTCTAGATGTCTAGTGGGAAGTAAAATATAGAAAAACAAGTAAAGAAAGTTGGTTGGGGTACGGTTGCCCCCTTGGTCAGATGAATTAATTATATTGTAAACCAGGAAATGCCATATATATGAGATACACGAAAATGATAATTTGTAAAAATAGAAAAAATTAATTGGATATATAATTTTTAATTTCATAAATAATTAAATTATATTGTAAGCGGTGACGTGCAGCTGATCGACCAATGGTTGCTGTGAGCTGGAAAATGGTGGTTGGAATGAAGGAATTAGGGGAGAAAAGAATTGTAATTCGGTGGGAAAATAATAAGGTGGAATAAAGTAGGAATTCAAATTACAGTGTTTGGTATGCAAGAATAGGATTACAGGAAATTGAAGGGGAATAAATGATACAATGACTGAAATGCCCTTATATAATAATAATAATAATAATATTATTATTATTATTATTATTATTATTGTATCATAATAGCAACAAACCTCAATTACAACAACCACTCACACTGAATAAAACATCAAATTATATTATTGTCATTTTACACAATTCAACGCTGTTGCCTTGCGGAAGAGAACAGATAACAAGGGCAAACATGTCTTTACATCTCCAATTCAATGTTGAATTACAATTCATAGGGGTGAGTCAAGAATTGTAATTCAACAAAAGGAGGGAATTGCAATTCCCTCCAACCAAACAACGTAATTTAGGATTTCAATGAATTGTAATTCAATTACAACGAAATTACGGTCAACCAAACAACCCCTTAAATAAACAAGTCAAGAAAGTTGGCTGGGAGCCTGGGATACGTTGCCCCCTTTGACCACAGACTTATTTTATTATTTTTTTTATGAATTTTATTATTAATAATATTTAATATCGCCGCTTGATAATTTTTTTTTTTTTTGAATACTCTAACTTGTCAATAGTATTTGTTAAAGAAATTTTATATATATATATATATATATATATATATATATATATATATATATATATATACACACACACACACATACTCCGATTGAAATTAGATTCAAACTTAAGACCTTATGAAAAATAATAATGATGTCATCAAATAATCTCATTAATTAATTATTATATTGGAAACCAGGAAACGGCATATTAGATACACGAAAATGATAATTTTTTAAAATATTTTTTAAAAATTAATGGGATATATAATAAATAAGGACTTTTATTTTTTTTGAAAGCTACCGGTTCTATTACATTGTAGTATCTGTTCATATACTTTCTCAACCTACTGAAACACAAAGAACCAATAACACCTCCACTGAGGCTTGAACTCATAATTTTCCAAATGGAAGTCCAACCCGGTACCATTAGACCACATAAGGACTTTTATTTAATTTGTTTCAGAAAAATAAAAAAGAACTTTTTAAATTAATATTTTTTTTGGTTTGACCACATATTTTCTTGACGAGTTAATAATAAAGATCAAATTGAGTAGGACTTCAAATGATAACAAAATACTCCTTTTGAGAATCTTACTTTTTTTTTTTTTTTTTTTTTTTTTCAATTCGACTTTTGAATGTGCCTTGAAACACATTTTGGCATTGTTTGGTAAATGACTTTTAGCTGATTCGGTTAAAGTATATGACTAGTTGATAATATTAGCTGATGGTAGAAAGGTGATTGGTAAATTAGCTATTAGCTTTGATATAATTTCATTTCTCAAAAAGCTAATTGAAAAAGTTATTTTGAACAACTTTTTAAATTTTAGCATTTTGGAGTTATAAAAAGTTAATTAACCAAACACTTATATTTATTTTTAACCAAGTTAAATAATTAATAATGATCAAATAAGTCCAAATTAATCGATAAGTTAACTATTTTATGAAACAGGGCCTCTTTTTTATTATTATTATTATTATTATTATTATTATTATTATTATTATTATTATTATTATTACAAAGTTTATTTTTTATTGTTGACTTCAAAATCAATGATATTTTATATCTAGCTTTTAAAAAAAAATTGCATTACTTTTTATATTCCAATAAAAATCAAATTTTCTAGCACGTTCAGTGAGGGGCTAATTAATTGAAAAATTTGTTCCATCTCAACAAAAGTACCTAAATTGATAATTGCATTACACATTTTTATTATTATTATATATATATATATATATATATATATATATATATATATATATATATATTATTCAATACATCTCTCCATATAAACATAGTCTTCAACTCATATGTTATCAAATTGAAGAATATGTTTTATTATTTTAACTGAACATCTAAGTTGATAGTCAAATTACATATTTGTATTTATTTATTATGGTTGGTGGGTACCAAAAAAAAAAAAAAATTATAGAGAGAGAATCAAACAAAGTTAATTTCATAATTAACTACTCCGTAGAAACTAGAAAGCAATTAAGCATATAGAATATATATACTCAGAGAGGAGAAGTCAAATTCAAATTAAAAGTTCTTATTCCAGCAGTTCACGCACTACTATAAATGGTACCTATAACAAGAGAAACAAATAGGCAAACACACAACACATACACATACACATACATAGAGATAGAAAGAGATATATATATAGAGAGAGAGAGAGAGATGGAAGTTGTTGAAGTGCTTCACATGAATGCAGGAAATGGAGACGACAGTTATGCCAACAATTCCCAATTCCAGGTAAGGGGTGTGCACAATTCGGTGAAAGATTGGTTAACCGTCATAATCAAAAAATTCGGCTAACTGTTTTTTAACCGAAATATTTTGATTCAGTTAATGATTGAAAATTAGTTTATTTGGTTCGAAAGTATCGGTTAATCGAATTAAAATTTTAAGTATATTTAATTTCTTTTACTGATTTGGACAGGAAAAGGCCATAGTTATGGCAAAGAAAATAACAGAAGAAGCCATAACAGACGTGTATAAAAGCCTTAGCCCAAAAACAGTACACATCGCCGACTTGGGGTGTTCCTCCGGGCCAAACACGTTGATGGAAGCCGGCGAGCTAGTGAAAGCGTTCGAGAAAGCGCGCAGAAAGATGGGACACCAGTCGCCGGAATATGCTGTATACTTGAATGACCTTCCCGGAAATGATTTCAACTCCACTTTCCGGGCACTGCCGCAGCACCAAGAAGATTTCAAGAAAGAAATGGGCCAAGGGTTTGGACCGTGCTTCTTCGCCGGAGTTGCGGGTTCCTTCTACGGAAGGCTTTTTCCGGCCAACTCTCTGCATTTTGTTCATTCATCTATTAGTCTTCATTGGCTGTCTCAGGTATATTATTATATGTTTTCCTTAAAGTCCCTTATTAGACTTTGAATTGTATTTTTCTTTCAATATTTTATTATTATATTTTGACAAACAATTCTAACATATCTTTGACCCAAAACACCAAATTCTGCACCAAATTGGATATTCATAGCATATTCTTACACTGATTTTTTCATCTAAAACTCATTTACACTAAATTTTATTCCTACACTAAAATAATTTATATTTTCATAAAAAAGTTTATATTTATATTTTTATTATTTTAATATAACATGTAGTTGTAATTTAATGTAATTTAATTAAACTTTAATTATGTTTTATGTATTTTATTTTTAATTAAATTCTATTCAATATTAATCTTGTTTTAATCGTTTTGATGAGATTTTTTAAATGATATACTTTTTTAATAATATACAATTTATGTTTAAATATTTAACAAAATATGTACATATAAAAAAAACAAAACAAAACAAAAAGGATACATAAGAAATTATTTAAAAAAAAAAAAAAAGATCAAGAACAAAATAGGGACAAAAGGGAAATAAGTTTATGCACCAAAAATGGCCTAGGATGAATAGTGCGCCAAATATGGTGCTCCATTGTTCATGCTACACCAAAATTTTGGTGCTATGTCGCGTTCATTGGAGCTGAAGAACGGCATATTTTCCTCCAATTTAGCGCTTTGTTGGAGATGGTCTAAATAAATATTAAATTTGTTTTATTTTTTGAAATCTTGGACTATATAGTATATTGCATTAGTTATTTATTAGATTAATTGATCATCAGGTACCTAAAGGATTAGAGGAGAACAAAGGCAACATTCGTGTTGCAGCTTCAAGCCCACCTAGTGTGGTAAAGGCATATCATGAGCAATTTGAGTGCGATTTTTCAACTTTTTTGAAATGTCGCGCAAAAGAATTAGTAACCGGTGGTCGAATGGTATTATATTTTCTTGGACGAAGGTGTGAAGACCACATTTCTAGCTACAATAATGTTCTCAACACTTGGGAATTTTTAGCCAAGGTCCTCAATAATCTTAGTGCAGAGGTAAGCACTTCTCTGGTCATTCTTTCTAAACTCCACTCCTATGACTAACTGATCGAGTTGCCTATATGGGCTGGTTCTAAACATTAACTATGTTATGATGAATGCAGGGAGTAATAGATGAGGAAAAGGTAAATTCATTCAACCTTCCTATGTACAGAGCATCTCCGAATGAAGTGAAAAAGGTGGTTGAAAAGGAAGGGTCATTCTGTATTGAATATTTGGAGAATTTCATGTATGATCTTGAAAATGAAAAACACATTATTAAGGACATTGGGAACTTCGTTGTCAATAGTTTCAGAGCTGTGTTTGAGCCCATAGTTGCTGGCCACTTTGGTGAAGGAATCGTTGAGGAGATTTTCAAGAGGCAAAAGACCTTGATTTTGGAGTCCATTCATGATTTAGACAAGGTGGAATTCTTTAATGTTGTCTCCATGACCAAAAAGTAATTACATATTCATTATTCTTACTATTTTTCTTCTTCAAAATACTACCAACTGACTTGAGCTAAGTCTACCTACTGACGTGAGCTAAGTCCGTGCTGGCATTCTTACTGTTTTTTCCCGGTACTTACTACCCCAGCTAGCCCTACAGTAGTGAAAAGGGGATGAATAAACAATGCCTTTTTTTTTTTTTTTTTTTTTTAATTTAAACGAGTTTAATGTAATACAATGGTGTTTTAATTATGTATGATAATATAAAAGTAAACATGTTTGTTTCTTTTCATGTTAATTTTTATAAGTGATTTTGCCAAGTCAACATTATGATTGAATTGTTACATTTTTCTGACTACTGTTATTAAGTTTGTAGATATTTATTATATCACCTCAACTAACTCACTCGTGTCACCATTTACTACATAACAATCCCCCTCTAACATACCAACAAACCACCATTATATCCAACTAACTATTATTGTAAACCATCAAAATATAATATTTTGAATGAAAGAATTAATACTTTTACATCAAAATATAAAAGTATTACATCTGTCATCAAAAGTATTATGTTTTTCTCTTATAAGTAATAAATATTTTATTCCTAATTTAGTATTACATTTACTAGCGTAAGTATTACATTTACATATTGACATGCCCAGACATATCTCACAGATAAAGATTCGTGAGACGGTCTCACACAAATGTGACCCATAATTAAATAAGTATTTATTTATAACTTACATCATCACTTCAAGAACTATGTAGGTGTCATGTTATCCATTTTTTAAATGGTTGATTGATGTTGATAAAGGTAATTAATACATACATAACTTGCAAGCTATTTTACCGTCCATATGTATCCATCATATATTTTTTAATATTCTTTAATGATAATAAAATTTATAGACATTATATATTGAATTATTATAATAAATAAATTTAATTTCATATAGATTTTAATTAGTAAATTTTTTTTTAGTTAATTTAAAAAATATAAATATTAGGCATATGTTTTTGCGCATTCTAATAGAAATAGACTAGTATTATATATAAACATCTATCTCGATCCGCTGCGGTGTTTGCTTTCAAGTTTCAAATATCAACCTGCATGATATTATATTTCAGATCCATTTGCCAACATAACGAAACATTTTACGCATATATATATATATATATATATATATATATATATATATATATATATATATATATATATATATATATATAAACTTCCCTGGTTTCCCTCTCTCTGTTCTGATCTCCTCTCGTTTTGGGTAAGGTTGTGGTTTGGTCGATCTCGAAAAACAAACGTAGGAAATAGAAATTATGGGACAGCAGACGTTGATCTACAGCTTCGTGGCGCGCGGGACGGTGATCCTAGCGGAGTACACGGAGTTCACCGGAAACTTCACCGGCGTCGCCGCCCAATGCCTCCAGAAACTCCCTGAGTCAAGCAACAGGTTCACCTACAATTGCGATGCCCACACCTTCAACTACCTCGTCGATAACGGTTTCAGTATGCATGTCTTCCTTAATTTGCATTTTCAATTCCTCTGTTTTTTTTTTTGTGTTTTAAATGTGAAATGCGAAAGAATTGAAGCGTATTGGGTTTCGATCAATTTCAAGGATGGATCTGTGTTTGAATAATAATAATGGAATTGTAACCTAGCTTGTATATACACGCAATATATAACACGCTGCAACGTACGTGTTGTATTGTTGTGAATTAATCTATATTTCACAACAAGCAAGATCAGAGTTCAAATCTGAGCCTTCTTGGTTTGATCAGTCGGTCGCTTATCGGGTGACGTAGAGATTCGAACCGATAACCTTTGGTCTAAATTGCACATTAATGGTTATATGTTCAACAGTTAAGAACGTAACCCAAGCTAAGGTTTAATGTTTTTGAATTGATGTGCAGCCTACTGTATTGTTGCTGCTGAATCTGCTGGAAGGAACCTCCCTATTGGGTTCTTAGAGCGTGTAAAGGATGATTTTTACAAGAAATATGGTAAAGGGAAAGGCGCTACTGCAGGTGCCAATAGCCTAAAAAAGGAATATGGGTATGGTAGCTTCGATCCATCAATTCCATCCCTTTCTCTTTATTTTCTTTTCTCACCTCACCATTAAACCTTACTTTAATTTTCCACTCTGATCTCTACGACATACATACAGACCGAAACTGAAAGAACACATGAGGTATTGCGCTCAACATCCAGATGAAATTGACAAGCTTGCTAAGGTCAAGTCTCAGGTTAATGAAGTCAAGGGAGTGATGATGGAAAATATTGAAAAGGTAATTTAATTAAGGAAACTTTATAAGATTATGCATAGATAGATAGATATTCAGCTGCTTATACGTTTTTATTTGGTGCTCATCAGGTTCTTGACCGTGGTGAGAAGATTGAGCTTTTAGTAGACAAAACAGATGATCTTCGGTCACAGGTTAGTTTATGCAGCCTGCATGCATGCACATATGTTGTATCATAGCCTCTTGACTGATCACTTTAAAGTCTTGCTCTAGCTGTAATGTGAGGTTTTCAATTCGAATCCCACTAAAAACCTGGGGTCAATGAGAGACAAGGCCTTGTTTGGTAAAAAATTGGCTTATAGGCCCATTTTGACTTATTTGACCACTATTAATTGTTTGATTTAGTTAAAATATCAATATAAATGTTTGGTTAATTAGCTTTTTGCAACTCCAAATGGCTAAAATTCAAAAAGCTACTCCCAAACAACTTTTTCAATTAGCTTTTGAGAAAAGAAATTATACCAAACGGCTATTAGATAACAACTAATTTACCAAACACTTTTTTACAATTAGCTAATGTTATTAACTATTTATACCCTCTAATTAACACAATCAGCTAACAACTAACAACTAATAGCTAACAGTCATTTTACCAAACAGGGCCTTTGAACCCTAGCTTGCTCCAACTGCAGTGTGGGGGGTCCGTATCCCACTAAAAACCAGGAGAGTCATTGGAAGACCTAGACCCCAACTGCAGTGCGGGAGGTTCGAAGTCCACTGGAAACCTAGGGAGGTTATTGGGAGACCTAGACCCCAGCTGTAGTGTAGAGGATTAGAATCGCAGAGGAAACGTAGAGGTTATTGGGAGACCTAGCTAGATACCTTGTGCGCAAAGCAGGGACGGAGGCAGAGGGGGGGCAGGGGGGTCAACTGCCCCCCCTAACCCCACCCCATATATAATATGTATATGTATATATGTATATATAGTATATATTTTAGTATTAGTATAAAAAAAAAACTAGTAAATTTCAACACGTAAGGAGTTAGATTAGTTGGTAGAGCATATTTGTGGTAATAAGAAAGGTTTTGGGTTCGAAACCTTGCATTAGCATATTTTGTCCTTCCCCTATGGCTTTAACACATTTACTTTTTTAATATTTAACACACACACACATTCTTTTATATTAATAGTGATATGTATAATTTATAATGTGTTTTCTATTCAAATTATTTTATTAAATTACAATTATATTTCTTAAGTAATGGTTATAAAAAAAAAAATTCTTAGGTAATTTATTTATTTTTTAAAATTATATCTTTTGTTTTAATGTTTCGCTTTTACTGGAAAAAATTTCTGAATCCGTCCTACTTCGCCCCCCTCAATCGAATTTCTGGCTCCGTCCCTGGCGCAAAGTGTAAATCTTTGTGCGCATAGTGTAGTGATTAGTCTAGCGTAAGCTGAGAAACTTAATGTATGAATAGTATATATGAATGTTACTTTGTGTATGTACACATTGATGTGTGCAGGCACAAGATTTCCGGAAGCAAGGGACGAAGATTAAGCAGAAGATGTGGTACGAAAATATGAAGATAAAATTGGTTGTGGCCTTTATCGTTGCAGTCTTGGTTCTTTTGATCATCCTGGCTATCTGTCCTCATTTCAAATGCTGATGGCATCTATCCATTGAAGCAGCGAGCTGGGCAGTGTTATAGTAGTTTTTTTGCACACAGATTAGATATATATGGTGCTATATTATATTCTTTAGCACAGAAGAGGTAGCTAGGCATATATCATGATAAATTCTTCTTTCGGAGTCAGCGTTATATATATAGGTTTTAAGGATAGCAAGTTGTTTCAATTCCTTTTGAATGATGTTTTGTTGTATTCATGACATTATAAGAAGCCTTATGAAATGTTCAATTGGTAGTCCATCTTATCAGCAGTAATAAGCCTTTTTCCTCTCGTATAGGCAAAACTGTAACCTTGAGACTTAATCGCACTTTTTTTTTTTTAGGATCAATGACGGAGGGACGACGCCCCAAAAACCTTACCTAAACCTACACATCCACCTACGGCCCATGCGGTCTTCCTCATTAATCAAGTGTCTCACTTGACTAATATTAAATTTTCTATGATCCAATTGTCAATGAGCTAAAATCACTATAATAGAGTCTCATAGTTTAAATGAATTTTAAAAATTACGCTAAGAGTAATACTATACATATTTCAAGGTAATAATTTCACTCAATATAATGTATTATAACTACTAACTAATTGTTTAACCAAAGGAGTTGCATGTGACTTAACAATCAGTCAATCACAACACATCATATAATGTTGAAGGGGGATAAACTTAACTAATAATAAATAAATATGAAACTTTGTAGCACCCATCATAAGCTAGTAATATCATTTTATACAAAAATTTTGTATAAATAAATAACATACTCAGTTCCTCACCAAAACTAACAAACAAACATTTGGTAGCCTCGAAATGGGTGGTCGAGTAGTAGAGCATGATCTTCACAGAAGAAAATTACGACATCTGATCTTTCGGTTAAACTCGTCCCACGTACAATATCTCTTAGTCAGGGCCGGCCCTGGGGCAAGGGCAGGCTGGGCCCTTGCCCAGGGCCCATGCTTGGAGGAGGGCCTCATCCTATCTTTTATATATATAATATATATATATTGAGTATAAGTAATTTATATACATATGTTTTATAGTAAAGTGAATTAGTTTGATTGGTAAGATATTTGAATTTTAATCTCATTTAATCAAAGGCCAGTGATCCAATCCTTCCCTTTAGAATTTTTAATGTAGTTTTTAAATATATAAATTTTCATATATTTATGCTAAACATATTATGAAATTTTTTTATATTAAACTTTTAATCCAGTTTTTAAATTTATAAATTTTTATATACTTATACTAAACATATTATGAAATTTGAATTTAAAAAAAAAAAAAAAAAAAACTTCAATCAACTCATGTTAACCAAACAAGACACCTAAAAATAGGACAGAGGGGGTTATATGATATATTTTGAGATAATGAGATTGAATTAAAAAAATAATTAAAAGATAATTTACTCCGTACCTTTTTATGAATATCTAATCAATGTAATATAGAACCTTCTATCATGTGTCATTGTATTCAAATTATTCTAAAAAAAAATTTGAAATTTATCTATTTAAAAGAAAAAGTATTTATAAAAATCATATAAATAATATAAAAGATGTGTGATTTATAATATGCTTTATGTTCAAACTATTTTATCTAGATAATTATGTTTCATATCTTTTTGTATTTTTTTTATTGCTATTGAAATATTTTAATTTCTTACTCCTAGTCAAAAAATGATTTTTAGCTTCACATATGTTTGTAATTATTGTTTTATAAATTTTTAATAATAATTAATTTATTATTTATTATTTATTATGATAACAATGTTATTGTTTATGAGTTTACTCGATTTTAAATTATTTATTCATTTTTATAAATTATAATATTATTTATTTATGAAGGCACTTATACGATTATTTATTATTTTGCATTAAGGAAAGCACCTAGAATTTTTTCATGATTATTGCTGTGTATGTAAAATTGTTAAAAACTTGTTAATCTTATTTAAAGTTATTGATATTAATAATATTTTTATTATTTAATTTAAATTTTAGGCATGAAATACATACTAATCGGGGCCCATTTTTTTTATCCTGCCCCGGGCCTATAAAATATTAGGACCGGCCCTGTCTTAGTGTTACACATTTACAGGCTAATTTCCTTTTTTCACCCAACAAACAAAACATTTGGTTTATTGATTAAATAATTAGTACGTAAGTGTAGATTGAATCATAGGATCCACCATAATTTAAGGAGAAATGTTCAAAAAAAAAAAAAAAAAAAAAAAAAAAGTTAGAAAAACTCCCTTCTCCACAAAATGCACTCTTTAATCCCATGCTTTTAGGCCTCTCCCACTCCCCTACAAATATTCAACTAACTCCCTTCCCCTTATATAATTATTACACAGAAAAAAAAAAAAAACAAAAAAGTTTCAATTTGAAAAGCATGGCTTTTGCCGCTATGGTTAGTTAGTTAACTCAAATGCATTTATTTTAGATGAAGAAAAATTGTTTGATTTGATGTTTTTGTAAAGAAATTCAATTGTAAATACGAATATGATGAATTGAGATAGATGCGTTTTTGAATTGTGATTGCAGAAGCAGTGGAGAACTTTGATGAATGCCGCCGCCGTCGGCGGCGGCGGGAAGCGACAGTTTGCGTCTTCCACCGCCTCCCAACATAACAAGCCCAAATCATGGTATGAGGTATCTCTTTGGTGATTTAGCAACGTTCTCATAACCTAATTTCAGTGATTTGAAAAATTTGTTTTGGATGTATTGAGGTACTCGTCGGGAGATGCGATGCCGATTTGGCTGCTGGCCGGATTCACAACGATGGCGTTAGGTATGGCCGTTCACACGGCGAAGAATCAGCTGTTTCACGCGCCGTCGGTGTCGGTGAAGAAGACGATGAGAGAGAATATGGTGGAAGTGGAGGATCCCCAAACGGCGGTGAATGGCGCTGACAAATACGTCAGCAACTCTTTCCTGAGAAAGGTTAGCCGGATCCAGGACCCGGAAACCCGAGTTCTGCAGGACCCGACCCGACCTGATCCTTTCACCATTCCACGCAAGTACGAGTCTCTAGAATCTGCTGGGGTTCGAAAGTGAGCTGATGATGATGATGAAGAAGAAGAATAAGATCAGAGACCCATCGGCCATCGTATCAATCAAGCTTCGCAAATTTTGAAATTAAGGAGGAAAGCGTTGTATATTTATCGACCTTTAATGCTTTTATTTAAAATATAGAAAAATAAGCTACAATTGTAGTAGAATATATTATTATTGTTTTTTTTTTTTTAATTCTTTGATTGAGCTAGTTTAGGAAGTGTTGCGCATGGTTAGTGATTGAATAATTTATAAATAAAATTTTCTTTTCTAAAAATAAATTCTCATGATTCTTTACAAGGAAGTATCTGTTTCACGGGAACCTATATATGATATATAACTAGTATTGCATTTTATCCAAATGGTATTATATATACATAATAGAATTTGCCAACAAACCATTAGGAATATAATGGCACAGAAGTGCATTTTTTTCTGTTTGGCTCATCCTAAAAGTCTTAGAAAATTAAAGGATTCTGCAGAATTCTATTTACAAAAGATAAAACAACAATTCCCAGGAAGGAATTGCTACTCCTTAGCTTGATCATAAAGATTAGATCAAATAAACTCTCAGGAACAGGTTTCAGATTCCAGCAACTCCAGCATTCTCTCGCAAGCCAATCTCTTGGCAGTCTTTCGATTGCGAGCAGAGGACGAGCAACTGCGAACACCGCCATTTGCCATGACCTCAATCGTCGTACATGCCTCGCCATCTTTGTGAACCACAACAGGCTCCTTCATCCTGTACTTTCTCTTTTGGCATAGCTCGGTCAGCTCTTTTACGGGGTTAAGTCTCAGGGACTCGGGTGTAACCATGGGCTCCAAAACCGGTCTTATTTTCTCAAAAACTATGTCTGTTCTCAAACCCGAATCGAGATATATTGCCCCCGCTATAGATTCTATGATATCAGCAAGAACCTGTGTTATTCCCAGAAAAAAAAAGGCTTTTTAATGAACATCTAAACATCTCACTAAGGAATTATCTCAGAAATAAAGCACAATTTACCCATGGGAAACTTGTCTTGAGCACCCATCCAAATGTTGATGAGGCTGATGACTGCTCGATATTCTTAACAAAATCAGCTATACTGCTCCGAAGAGCAGTGGACGAGTGAAGAATATAGTTATGCAACCCAGCCTTAACCGAGGATAGAGCATAGCAGGCGTTGTTCACTGATTCAGACCTCAGCTCGGTTAAGCATCCCGGGGATAGTCCGGGATACTGATCATAGAAATGCCTGGTAACGGCATAATCTAGCACAGCGTCCCCGAGAAACTCCAAACGCTGCCCAACGAGCCAATCAATCATTCAGCTAGCTACTCGTGTTGGGTATATAATATATAAACATAAATGTGCAATCCAACTATCAGCTTAGACTTTTAGTTGAACTGACTCGTGTTGTGTATATAATATATACACATAAATGTGCAATCCAACTATCAGCTTAGACTTTTAGTTGAACTGGACATTACCTGGTAAGATTGAGTTCCATGTGGAATGTAAGAGCCATGAGTCAATGCTTCAACAAGCAGAGAAGGATCGCGAAATGTATAATTCAACAACGAATCAGACTCCAAACGTTTGACGTTAACCATCTGCTCTGCATTCAAGGGAAAGTTCCCAACGATGGGCGCATCGATAAAATCAATATCTAGACCGAGCCACCTGAGAAATGATAGAGCTGCTATTTCTCCAGCCGTACTAAGAAATGCACCGATTAGTGCTTCAGTTACATCAGCAATTGTTTCATTATCCATTTTTCTTCTTCCCCTACTGTACAGTTTTCCTGAAGTTAATACACACTCCTCATCCAGTTTGCTGTCTATGGAATAATCACCCGGCCCGACCCATGTTTTAGGATCGAATTGTTCATCACGAATAAACCCCTGCAATTCGAAGGCAATAATGGCAATGGAAATTGTCAAAAAAACGCTTAATCCAGCACCAGGTGGCTAGGGGAATTGTTGGACGGAGGCCTAAAGGGTCAAGTCCAGCACCCTGCCTCTCGAAAGTAAAGTTGCTGTATAAGGAAATAAAGTTGCGCCTTCGCTACTAGCTATAGTTTTTGGCCTAATAGAAGAGAAAGTTGTAACTCTTACCGGAATCTTTCGGTTATATGCAAGCTTGTATAACTGAGAATTGGAAATCATTCCCTTTCTTTTAGCAGTAAGCAGCCCCTCCTGATCATTTGGATAGGTTTTGAATAGATGTTGACTGGTAGCATATTTGAGAAAAGAATCTCCTAAAGTCTCTAAAGACTCCATACAATCCTTTTCTTGGCACAAATTCGTTGTGATTGCTTCCAAAATCTAACACCAAAAAGAAATAAAGTCGGAACAATCTCCAAAGGGCTCTCGATAATGTGGCAATATAAGGAAATAAAGTTGCCCCTTCACTAAACGTACCGTGGAGGTTGGAACAACAACGTTTCGAGTGCACTGGTCCATGAACATTCTTTTGAAGCAGGAAGCGACGAGCAAGGACTCGAATCGATGCATGATTGAGGGAAGACATGAGAAAGAATAGAATGTAGATATCGGCACGGGAGACATGATAACCTCACAAAGTTCGGGAGGCAATTCTACTGACGCATCTACAAACAATAAAATTGTTGATTAGAATCGTTTAAACGAACTGTAAAATAAACCAAAAATTTCAGGATTGTTACCTGATCTGGCTTTCCTAGCTTCGCCTCTACTAAGATAGTTTTGCACTTTAGGAATGTGTTTACCATTTAGAAGCAGTTCTGTTTCGAAGCATAACTCAACACCATGCCTGCAAATCAGCAGCGTTTTCGGGATTTAACAATTTTGCAGTACAGACTACAGATAATCAAAATTTACCGAATAAAACTTACTTTTCCTTATAGTACTCTTTGTATGTAATGGATCCTTTCCTTCCCATCTTAAGACTCGAGCTACCATCCAAATGATCGAAAATGCCCACAATGCAATAGAGATTGCCATTATGAGGCGTCGATACCAAAGAGCTTTCCAACAGGCAACTGAAAAGCAAACCGTTCTTTGTGTGCATTGGCCTGCAACCATGTCTAGAACTACAAGAATCTGAATGCCTATGTTCCGGTTTTTGGTACGAAAATAACACCGAGGAAATAATGTTCCAATCGATCTTTGGAACATCACTCGGGTCCATCGATGATGGGAGAAGGAGATAATCAATAACTGCAGAACCATCAACCAGATTTAATCTGCCCAATGCTTCGTCGAGTGTATTCAGATTATGCTCGAATAAAACTCTAAGAACAGTTACTTGAAACCTCCGACACCTAAGTATCTGCAAAACAAGTTTGATGATCAAAGAATTCATTCTAACTTAAAAAGTAGAAAATATTATTACTCACTTGTTCGTTAGATAGTCCAACATCCCCAATGTACACTGTCTGGCCTACCCAGTTGCCTCCCTCAATGTTCAACTCAAAAGACAAATTCTCGTCATCAGATTCAAGCCTTGTCCTCAAAGCAAGGATTATGTTTTGAAGCTGAGTTCTCTTATAATAGTACCGGTTAAGCTCAATGAGGTAGCAAGAGTATAATGTTTGAGGAGCATTGTCTCTAGTACCAACAAGTTCAGGTGGGAAGTACTTTGGTTGACATCCTATATGTAAAGGTTGAATTGGATGAAAAGTTAACAAATTAAACATTTTGTTCAAAACAGTAGGCGACAAAACTGTTGAAAACACTTGACACAACTGTTAGGATCAGGCGCTTAACAGTGTGTCAAAGAGCTATAACTAGTAATGAAAGGCGCAACTTTATTTTCTTATACTGTCACATTTTCAAGAGGCAGGATGCTGTACTTGGCCCTTCTAACCTCCGTCCAACAATCCTCCTAGCCACCATGCTCAACTTAGCCCTTCATTGGCCTCCGCCCAACAACAACTATACATAGACTACCAAATTAAAGAAAAACACTAAATTGCTAATAATTTTTCTTTACTTTAAGGGAAAATCATAGTTTTTGTCCCTTAATTGTTCCCCAACTGTCAATGTAGTCCATAGTTTTCAATTTCAACCAATTTGATCATCGAATTGTTTAAAATTTCCTCAATTAAACCATTTTAGGGACCAAATTGACGAAATTTTAAAAATGTAAAAATCACCATTTTGGTTCCTAGAGGGTTTTAATTGACGAAATTTTAAACAATTCAAGAATCAAATTGGTTGAAATTAATTGAAAATTAAGGGCTACATTGACAGTTATAATTGAGGGACCAAAATGGTAATTAACTTTTACTTCAATTATTAATATATAATGTCCATTGCATTAAGAAAACCCAGTTCTTAGAAATCCCAATTCTATTTCAAAACCTTTTCATTCTTTACCTTCAAACAATAGTTATGTACATGAGAAAAATTAAACAAAACAATACAAAAAGTAGTACTTTCTTAGCATTAAATTAAATTTTCATTTAAAAAAAAAAAAAAAAAAAAAAAAAAAAAACATTCCTTCCTTGCAAAGTTGGTTTCATCATTCTCTTGTCCACAACTCAAACCTACCAAGAGAACCCCAAACTCCAAAAAAAAAAAAAAAAAAAAAAAAATTTACCTAATTCTTGATATGGAGGAGGATCTGATTGGAGCCCTGTTGATCCAGTGGTGGCCATATCAAATCTCTGCATCCAGACATCCAGTACTATATCTTTCACTCTTTGGTGGATAGATATGCACATAGAAGTTATAGATCCACACAAATCCATAAATAAATAAATAAACAGAAAACAGACTGAAATATATATCCAAATGCCAATTCTTGGCAGAGATCCCAACTAGAGGAAGGAAAAAAGAAAAGAAATAGGCAACAGTGGGTACATACCAAATTAAAGTTGGATTCTTGTTTCTTGATCAGTTATATGCTTTTGTAGAGGTTTAAGATTTTCATTGTAAAGCTTACAGACTAAGGAAAATCCTGATTCCAAGCTTTTCTTGTACACTTATAAGCTACTCCGTACTATATTAGTCAGCTGTACAAATTTAGTTCAGTAAACTTCATATCAGCACATTAAAGAGCAGAATGGAATTGGAAACTTCATATCAGCAATAGTACATTCACGTGTCGTACAATGATTGGTTTAATATTAAAAAAACCACTATTTTTTTTTTTTGGAGTAAAAAACCACTATTTCTATTCACTCAGTTTTCTATAGTCAATATATAAAATATACTTCCTCTATTCCATTTTATATGTCTACTACTTCTGTTGATGAAGACTGAAGTTATTTTTAATTCTTACCTCAAAGTTATTTTTAATTCTATTTTTATAATAGTAATATTTGGTAACATAGTTAGCTTATCAACTAATTTTGACTTATTTGACCATTATTAACTGCTTGACTTAGTTAAACATTCAATGTAAGTGTTTGATTAATTAGCTTTTTGTAACAACTTAATGTTCCAAAATGCAAAAATTCAAAAAGCTGCTTAAATTAACTTTTTCGATAATTTTTTTGCAAAAGTAATTTTGCATGTAATCAACTATCAGCTAACAATTAATATACCAAACAACTTTCTACAATCAGCTAATGCTATCAACTAGTCAAACCTACTAACCCAATCAGCTAACAACTAAAAACTATTTACTAAACACCACCAATATTAAATTTAGTCTTAGTATACAAAATGTAATATATTTAGAAACTACACTAAAAATAGGGGTGTGCTCAGGTGAGAACAGATACCTAGGAAAGACCTAAGGACCAATCGCAGTTGTCCATGTGTCCAGATTTAACGGATCAGATGTAATTTAAAAAAAAAAAAAAAAAAAAAAGACGCGGTGACATTTTCATAAATAACTCGAACTTTAGTATAAGTAACATGTGTTAAAAGTGCAAGTGGTGTAAGTGTCCAAGTAAAAACTACAAATAAAAATCACTTAAAAGTGCAATCATTTTCACTTTTTAGTAAAGTAATTTACATTTTTAACATTTGTACACATACTAATAACGTCTTTCACATTGGTGCAACTAATAATGTAACTGCCACTTTCATGCGCAAATATGTGATTAAGTAGTACAAAATTCAACTAATTAATAAAACAACTACTCTCATGCAGTGTCTTTTTGTGTATTTGCAATCCCTAAGTTATTAAATGAAAGCACATTATATATTAACTACAAATTGTAGTAAACACATAATTTATTGAAAGCACATAATATATTAACTACAAATTGTTTTGGACCAAAATTCACAATGCAAGGTAAACTTTAGTCCATCCATAACAATTAAACTCAATCCTAAGTTGGCCAGTTTCCTCATAACTAAAGGAAATAAAATCATGTACCCATATGAATTTTTCTAGACAAATGGGTACATGAGGTATCTTTGAATTTGCCAACAAATCATTATGAGAATGTCACAAAATTGATTTTTCTGTTTGGCTCATCCTAAAAGCCTTAGCAAAGGATTCTGCAGAATTCCACTTACAAAAGACAACAATTCCCAGGAATAGCAACTCCTTGATCATAAAACTTTTGACCAAATTCTCAGGTTTCTGCAGGTTCCAGCAACTTCAGTACACTCTTGCATGCCAATCTCATGGCTGTCTTCTTGCTCCGAGCAGAGGACGAGCCCCTGTGAACGGCGCCATTTGCCACGACCTCAAGCGTGATATACGCCTCGCCATTTTTGTAAGTCTCAACGGGCGCCTCCATCCTGTACTTTCTCTTTTGGCATAGTTCGGTCAGCTCTTTTACAGGATTAAGCCTCAAGGACTCGGGTGTAACCATGGGCTCCAAAAGCGGTCTTATTTTCTCAAAAACTACGTCTGCTTTGAGACCAGAATCGAGATATATCGCCCCCGCTATAGACTCTAGAATATCCCCAAGAACCTGTGCTATTCCCAGAATAGAATTATCCCACAAGTGTATGGCAATTGGCTAGCAGAAGATATATATGAACAACTTAATTAATTACCTTTGGGAAACTTGTCTCGAGCTCCCATCCAAACGTCGATGAGGCTGAGGACTGCTCGATATCCTGAACAGCGTTGGATATAAGGATCTGAAGGGCAGTGGAAGAGTGAAGAATATGGTTATGCAACCCGGCCTTAACCAAGGATAGAGCATAGCAGGTGTTGTTCACTGATGCTGACCTCAGCTCGGTTAAGCATCCCGGGGATAGCCCGGGATACTTGTCATATAGATGCCCCGTGATGGCATAATCTAGCACAGCGTCCCCAAGAAACTCCAAACGCTGCACAACGAGCCCCCGTGTTAACCCTCCATACTTTTTCCAATCATATATATATAATGTTCGAGAAATCATCAGACATTATTGACAATAGATATTACCTGGTACGATTGAATTCCAGGTAGAACGTAAGAACCATGAGTCAGTGCTTCAACCAGCAGAGAAGGATCGCGAAATGTATAGTTCAACAACGAATCAGACTCCAAACGTTTTATGTCAACCAGCTTCTCTGCATTCACAGGGAAGTTCCTAGCAACGGGCACGTTGATCAAATCGATATCTAGACCGAGCCACTTCATAAACGATAGAGCTGCTATTTCTCCAACGCTTTTAAGAAATGCACCTATTAGTGCCTCAGTTACATCAGCAATCGTTTTATTCTTCATGTTTCGTTTTCCCCAACTGTATAGTTTTCCCGAAGTTAACACACACTCCTTATCCAGTTTGTTTTCTATGGAACAATCACCCGGAACAACCCACGTTTTAGGATCGAATTGTTCATTACGAATAAACCACTGCAATTCGAAGCAAATGGCAATGAAATTTGTTAAAGAATGCTTAATAACAACTTTGAACTCAACCAAAATAAATCAACAAAGAATCAAATTTAGTGATCAATCGAGTAGTGACCAAGAACACAGAATGCAGTCAGGAAATTCTTACCGGGATCTTACAGTTACATCCAAGCTTGTATAACAGAGAATTGGAAACCATTCTCTCTCTTTTAGCGGTAAGAAGACCCTCGGGATCATTTGGATAGGTTTTGAATACATGTCGACTGCTAGCATATTTGAGAAAAGAGTCTCCTAAAGTCTCTAGAGACTCCAAATGAAAATTTTCTTGGCACATATTCGTTGTAATTGCTTCCAAAATCTATCAGTAAAAGTAAAGAGTTATAATATATCAGACATAACTAGCATTTGCCAAAGATCCTCAGTGTCGAAAAATTTATAGGCTTGAAGAACATTAAGGCATTAATTGTAGATTAATAAAAGCTCATACCTTAGAGGTTGGAATAACAGCACTTTTAGGACAGTGGTGTGTGCACATTTTTTTCAAGCGGGAAGCGATGAGCAAGGACTCGAACCGATGCATGATTGAGGGAACACATAAGAAAGAATAGAACATAGCAATTGGCACGGGCGACATGATAACATCACAGAGTTCCGGGGGCAATTCTACCGACGAAGCACTTGATTCTGCAAATAAGAATGCAACGAGTAATAAATGTGCAGTCCAACTATCAGCTTAGACTTTTAGTTCAGATAGAACATATGCTTCAATTTGGTATCAGTGGTACTAAAAAAACGATAGCTACCTCTTATCTTCCGAGCTTCACCTCTATGAAGATAATTTTGCACCATAGGAATGTGTTTACCATTTAGAAACGGTTCTGTTTCGAAGCATAACTCAACACCATGCCTGCAATCACCAGTGTTTTCGGGATGTAAGATCTCTTTTCTGTACATAAAACAACATTTATGAAATACGTTACGTACTTTTTCTTATAGTACTCTTTGTATGTAATGGATTCTTTCCCTCCCGTCTTAAGACTCGAGCTACCATCCAAATTATCGAGAATGCCCACAATGCAATAGATATGGCCATTATGAGGCGTCCATACCAAAGAGTTTTCCAACAGGCAACTGAAAAGCAAACCGTTCTTCGTGTGCATTGGTCTGCAACCATGTCTAGAACAAGAATGTGAATGCTTATCTTCGGGGTTTTGATATGAAAATAACGCAGACGAAATAATTTTCCAATCAATCAACGGGTCATCAGCCGGACCAATAGACGGGAGAAGGAGATAATCAATAACCGCAGAACCATCATCAACACGATTGAACCCGCCCAATGCTTCATCTAGTTTGTTCAGATTACGGTCAAGTAGAACTCGAAAAACAGTTACTTGAAACCTCTGACACCTATGTATCTGCAAAACAAGAAAGTCGACTTAAGGACATCATTTTCAACTGCTAAACAATATATTATTATCACTCACCTCTTCATTAGATAGTCCAACATCCCCAATGTACACTATCTGACCTTCCCAGCTGCCTCCATCAACTTTCAACTCAAAAGACAATTTCTCGTCATCGGATTCGAGCCTCGTCCTCAAAGCAAGGATGATGTTTTGAAGTTGTGTCTTCTTATAACAGTACTTATCAAGCTCAATGAGGTAGCAAGAGTACGATGTTTTAGGACCATTGTCTCTGCTACCAACAAATTCAGGTGGGAGGTACTTCGGTTGACATCCTATATGCAGAGAATTAGACTAAAAGTTAACAAAAATAAACAAATTTTTGTTCAAAACAATAGGCAACAAACTGTTGAAAACACTCAACATAACCACACAGACAATTGAAACATGTGTTCCATCTCAACTAAAAGCCTAAGCACATTAATGGTTATATGCTCAACACAGACTGGCAAAGAAAAACACAAAATTGCTAATGCACTGGCACATAGTCAAAACTTCATGAGAATTTTACTTTATTTCAATTATTATATGTCCTTTGCATTTCAAAATTTCAGAGTTCTTAGAAATCCCAATTCTATTCAAAAACTGATAGGATCAAGTACTAACCACGCCAAAAGCTATAGCTACCGAACACACAACTTTATTTTCTTATACACAGCTTCATTTGACCTTGTTCTGATACCACCATTTAGGATCAAACGCTTACAATTATGCCAAAAACTACAGTTAGTAACAAAATCCCAACTTTATTTCCTTATATACCGCTACACTTTCAAGACGAGGGTGCTGGACTTTGCCCACCGCCCAACAATTCCCCTAAACCACATGGTGTTCGATTTGATCCTTCACCGGCCTCCGCTCAACAAAAACCCCCAAAAAGAAAGAACAAAAACAGAACAAAAAGGGTACTTTCAATGCATCAAACTGATTTTGATTTGAAAATCAGAAAACATTTCTTCCTTTCAAAACTTGATATCATCAATCTCTTTGATCTACCAAGAGAACCCCAAACACCAATGAGAGAAAGATTACCTGATTCTTGAAATGGCGGAGGATCTGATTGGAGCTCTTTGGGTTCAGTGGTGGCCATATCAACTCTCTTCAAATCTGCATCCAGTAGTATATATATATAGTTTGGGAAGAATATATAGCTTTCATTCTTTGTTGCCTTTTACAAAGAAAAATGAATAATTATACAGATAGCAGTTATTGAACTATAACCGTCACTTTTTAATAACAATCCGCCCACTATAAATGCATGGATTATGAACATAGTCAACAAACGCACGCATTTCCAAGGATTACAGATATCCAAACAAAATCATTAAATAAAAATAAAAACGAAAACAGACAGAAATACCCAAATGCCAATTCTTACCAGAGATCTCAACTAGACAGAGATACCCAAACTGGATTCTTGTTTCTTGAACAGATGGAATCCTTGAAGGGGGTGTGGTCAAGTTTAAGGTTTCGGTTTCAAAGCTTCCAGAGTAAGGGAAATACTGGTTCCAAGAAAGGGATGACTCCAACCTTTTCTAGTACACAGTACAGTACAGCTATGAATCTACTGCATTAAATCTGCTGTGTCTGCCGTCATGGCAAAAAGAAAAGTGTTTTGCGTGTGGGAATGGAATTGGAAACTTCAAACAAGATTTATGCTTTTCTTGTGTGTTTCCAATTTTGCATGGGGAAGATGGACTGTAGATATAAATGGTTTTATGGGGTGTTTTGGTTGAAAAATGACAGCTTTTAGTCAGAGGGAATTGCAAGTATCCCCGTATATAAAGGAGAAAAGAGAAGAAATGACAAAAGTACTTTTAATTATTATTACTTCGTGTTATTATTACATAAATATATTTTAATTCTTTTCAAATTTTATTCAGATTAACTGAGCTGCACTTGCGGGCACAAATATATTTTAGTGTTTATACCTTTTTTTTTTTCTTCTCATTCCTAATAATTATATTCTTTCCCATCAAACAATATAATTTAATTTCCTATTTTATTTCCACCTAATTTTTTTTCACCGAATAATAATTCATTTCCTCCTTAATTCTTTCCTCCCAACCAAACACCCCGTTATTGTTCAAAAATGGGTTAACCTCAAATCGACTTGCTCCATGTGTTGTTTTTAGTCTCTTAAAGATTTTTATTCTCCCGTCCTATTTTATGTGTCGAGTTCGGTTAATGAGATTTGACTGAAGTTATTTACAATTTAATTTTTCATAATATTAAGTTTAGAATTAGTATGTAAAATTTATATATTTAGAAACTACATTAAAAATATTAAAACACAAAAAATTATAAAAAATTCTAATAAAAATAAACAAAGAAAAAAGAGTTAATTTGACACATACATAGTAAGTAAGACAAATAAAATGAGACAGAATGAATATTTGTTTGGAGCTAGTTTCGCGTTTCATCCTTGTTAATTGTTTTGCTTATATATTGCACTGTTCATCTATTGTATTAAAAAAGGTTACTAACTATTATCAAATTAATGCATTACTCCGATCCATTTGCCACACTATATCTATCTGGTTCGAATAAAGAGACTTTAACTTAAATTATTTTCAATTTAAATTGTTTTCATAATATTAAATTTAGTATTAGTATATAAAATTTATATATTTAGAAATTTTATTAATTTTAAATATATTATTAAACAAAAAAAATCAAAATTTTTTGATAACAAAAAAAAAATCAAATTTAAAATTATAAGAATATATTAAAAAAAAAATTAGTTTAACCAATTAATAGTAATGTAAGATTTAACGGAGAGTGTATATATAATACTTTATATTTATTATTCCAAGTGGAAAAAATTACAAAAGCATTTTCATTACTCCATTGTTAGGTATTTAAAGGGTTAATTTTTAAAATGGTCCTCTGATTATGGCATTTTTAAAAATTGATTCCATGATTTTTAATTAAATCCAAATTGGTCCTCTGACTATTGACATATTGATCCTCCGTTACTCCCTTAGTATTGGTGTCAAATTGGAGTTAAAATGGAGGGTAAAATGGGAATTTCATCTCATGTACTCCATTTTAATTAGATTGCGACCCTATTTTTGCAAATTGCGAAGTCGTAAAAGCTTTGTCTTCCTCTTTTCAAAGTGTAATCAAAATGTGAGATCATCAACAACAAAGCCAAAATAGTCCATCTTTATATTCAAATTTCCCAAGACAAAAATTTCACTATAGAGATGTTGTCCTGTTCGTTTTTGTCATTTATTATTATTACCATTCACGCACATTTCCTTAGCATTATTATTATTTTTCCTTTTTTTTTTTGCGTTTTCACTTGTATTATTATTATTATTATTATTATTATTATTATTATTATTATTATTATTATTATTTGAGACATTATTATTATTATTATTAATCATTTATTATTATTATCATTCACACACAATTCCTTAGCATTATTATTTTCTCCCTTTTGTCTTTTCCACTTGTATTATTATTATTATTATTATTATTATTATTATTATTATTATTATTATTGTTATTATTGTTATTATTATTATTATTATTATTATTATTTTTATTTTTTTCTGTTATTATTGTTGTTGTTGTTGTTGTTGTTGCTGTTATTATTATTATTAACACGTATGATTATTACTAAAATATTGAAATAGTTGCAATTTATTTGGTAATATGTTTTTATTAAATTTTGTTAGTTTTTACATATTTAGTATTAATGTATTGAATTTATTTTATTTAAAAATTAAATTTGTAAAATGACAAAGAATTTGAAGAAATGGAAAACTGAAAAATGAAAAATAGATAAATAAAGTAAAAAAGGCTGGCCAAACACCTTGTGCTCAGATGGCATGAAGTGATTGTTTTATATTGAGAGGTTATGAGATCCAGTCTTAGTGGATGTGGTGTTGACTTTTTGTGCTTAACAGGTTGAGAAAATGTAATAGAATAAAAAAAACAAAAAGTAAACAAGGCCTTACGTTTAAGTAAACAAGGCCTTACGTTTTCGAAGAGAGGATTATGGTGATATATAGTGTTCGGCCTTATGTTTTCGAAGAGAGGATTTTGGTGATAATAATGTAATAGAATCTAAAAAAAGTAAACAAGGCCTTATGTTTTCGAAGAGAGGATTATGGTGATATATAGCCGCAGTTACTGAGAGTTGAATTCGCTAAACGTTACTAGTGTGAGAGTTCCTGGATGCTTCTAACATAATCCTATTCTAGGGTGAATGTGGGATTTTATTTCAATTATTTTCCTTTAATTGTTTGAAAATAACTATTTTTACTTTTAAATACATTATAATAAGGAAATGAACATGACATAATTGATTTTAGAAAGGAGAAGTAGTATTAAAAACGAAAAAGAAAAATATTATGATACAAATGTTAAATTTTTAGTAGGGAAAATTGAATCTTTAGTCTTTGAGTTATACCTAATTTTTAGAGCAAATACCAATTTTGGTCCCATAAGTATTAGTAAAATGACAGTTTTGGTCCACATGTTTAATTTTTACCGATTTTCATCCACGAGTATTGTTTTAGTACCAATTTTCATCCACAACTATTATTTTAGTGCCAAAATTCATCACACTGGTCACCAGTTCGCTTAAGACATGTCGAAATATGAAATTATTAAGGGTAGTTTCGTGCTTTTCAAATTAGTATCCTTATTTGAGCATGAATAAAGGAATTTAATCTCTAAGATCTATCTCAATTCGCAGTTTTCCTCCTCAAATTAAGATATGATGAAAAGGAGAACTGTAAATTGGGATTGATCTTAGGGCTTAAATTCATTTATTTATGCTCAAATTGGAATCTTAAGTTGAAAATGACGAAAATGCCCTTAAAATTTTTAAATTTCGGAATTTCTTAAATAGATGGGTGACCGACGTGATAAATTTTGATACTAAAATAATAGTCGTGGATTAAAATTGGTACTAAAACAATAGTCGTGGATGAAAATTGGTAGGAATTAAACATGTGGACCAAAACCGTCATTTTGCTAATACTTGTGGGACTAAAATTGGTATTTGCTCTAATTTTTATTATGAAACTAACATGTTCATTACATGACAAACATAATTAGGAAGCATTTTTTTTTTTATCGCTCTTTGAGGAGAGGAATGTATAATTTTTACTAAAAAGTTTCGCATTCTGCAAAAATGGAGTCGTAATATGAATAAAATAGAGTAGATGAGCTAAATTTCCTGTTTTGCCCTCCATTTTAACGCCAATGCTAACAACGGTTATAGTCGGAGAACCATTTTGAAAATGAACACGGTTTTTAAAGGTTTTTTACTTTTATGTTTTATTTGAAATCCAAAAATAAAAATTACATTCATACCTTCTTCTCTTAAAATGTTGAATCTCCAACTCCAGCCCAACAAAGCATGTGAATGGATTAAATCACGGTAACTCATTGGCACTGCATGCTACATTTCCATATATATAAGGTCATCTTTATTCATGTTATACTCTCTCACTTTTAAACATATATCATAATTTCACATCATCAAATTTACAATTTCATTACTATTTTTACTATACCTAGCAAACCCAACCCACTTTCAAAAATTGATTCCAATATCACACCACATTAAAAAGTTAATATTTTTTTAGTAAATATTATTTCTCTTCACCGTTATTCTTTTAAATATTAAAAGTAACCAAAAAAAAGATTATTGTATATTTTTTTTGGAAGCAAACCACTGATCATATTAATGCAGCATAGCAGAAAAAAAGTCAGGAGGGACATATTTCCAATACATAGGGCTGGTCTGCGGTAAAACATTCGCAGCTAAAATATGAGCAACTGAATTAAAACGTCTAGCAATTAAAACTAGGGAAGCAGCAAAAAAAAAAAAAAAGACATAAGCTGTAAACAATCTTCAACCGCTACACCTACATAGGACCTCGGTACGGTGTAACTCTTGATTGCGAAATGAAAAGATGTAAGTTTGAGCTATCAGTGTGGAGAGTTACCATCGCAACCCCTCGCTCCTTCAACCATGACAAAGCCTCCTTGCACGCGAGCGTTTCCTTCATGAGAGCATCAACACAGTGGGGAAGGCGTCCATTTGCAGCCGCCAAGAAGGATCCATCCGCCGAAAGGAGCACTGCACCATACGTCGCACCTGCTATTGGAGAGAGCCAGCATCAAAATAGCATTGTAAGGTCCCCGACGCAGCCTCCGGAAGTGTCTGCTCCACGCTGGACGTCGCCGGCCCTGGTACAGTAGCCCCAGTCGACTCCCACGCCGTAACAGCTGCCAGTGCTCTTCTCCAAACTCCTCGCGGCAACATGACACTGGCCTTCCAGACGGCGTCGTTGCGGGCAGACCAAATGGAATAGAGCACGACAACCACCTTCACAATAACATCTTTAGTCAGCACACACATTGCATGCTTGAACCATGTAGGAAAGGTGTCCCCAAACACACAATTAATGGGTAATTGGGATTCATGCCAAACCCTTTGAGCATATTCACACCCTACCAACACATGCATAGTGTCCTCGTGAACCAAAGCACAAAGAGGACATGAGGGACTCACTTCTACTCTCTTTAAGAGGAGGTTTGTGGTAGTACGGAGAATACCCCTAATGGCTCTCCATAAAAATGTTCTCCACTTCGGGGGGGGGGGGGGGGGGGGGGGGGGGGATCTTCAGTTTCCATAAGGCACTCAATTTATCAAAATCATTAGGATCAGTGCCATATTCTCCTACGGTGCTCCTATAGCCAGATTTTACAGAATAGGAACTACTCAAATCACCATACCAGTACCAGGAATCATCATAAGCCGAGCAAATTGGGACACTCAAAATACGGTTCACATCAATATGCATAAAAATATCATTCAAAATATCCAAATCCCAAGAGTGTTTATCTTGGTCAATCAGGCCAGATACCGTTGAACCCGCCATTATGAGGGCATTGACGTTTGGATCATTGGAACAGAGGCATCAAGCAACCATGGAGCTCCCCAAATTAGTGTAGAGTCACCTCTTCCAATCCTTTTTTGCACACCATTACAAATAAAGTCATGAGATGCCATAATACTTCTCCAGCAGTAACTTGGATTATTTCCAATGGAAGCATCAATAAATGAGGACTTAGGAAAATACCTAGCCTTATACACACGAGCTACGAGGGTGTCAGGCTTAGTTAGAAAATGCCAGACCTGCTTTCCTAACATAGCCAAATTAAAAGCCCTGAGATCCTTGAAACCCAAACCTCCCACTGATTTCGATTTACTCAGCCGGTCCCATGCTAACCAGTGTATTCCTCTATCACGTGTACCATTCTTTCCCCACCAAAAATGGTTCATAGTTCTTTCAATAGCAACACATAATGAATCAGGAAGTAAAAAAACGCTCATAGCAAAAGTTGGTATTGCTTGTGCTACACTTTTGAGTAGAATTTCCTTACCAGCTTGAGACAACAGCTTCTTATTCCACGAACCAATTCTTTGCCTGATCTTGTCCTCAATGAACGAAAAAACCAGCTTCTTATTCCGACCAACGAACGAAGGCAAACCCAGATATTTGCCAAAATGAGGTGCCTGACTAACACCCAATGTCGCAGCCACAGCCTCCCTATCATCCTCCCTGTGTTTTTGTTGAAACAAACACTAGACTTATGATAATTTACTGTCTGACTAGAAAAAGCCTCGTATGTCTGTAAACACTGCTTGATCACACCTGCCTCTTCTACGTTGGCCTTAAAGAACAGAAGACTATCATTTGCAAAAAAATAGGTGAGTTATCGGGGGAGCTCCTCTAGCAACCCTGCATCCATGGATCGAACCGTGCACCTGTGCATTCTGTAACAGCAAAGATAAACCTTCTGCACACATAATAAAGAGATACGAGGAGGGGGGGGGGGTTCCCCTTGTCTGAGTCCACTCGTAGGAACCACCTTACCACCCTTAGCACCGTTAATCATAATATCATAGGAGGCTGACGTCACACACATCATGATCAAATCCACCCATCTCTCAGCAAATCCTAGCGTGGTCAACATACCCCGAAGGAAATGCCACTCCATCTTATCATATGCTTTTGCCATATCCAATTTGAAGGCACCCCAACCAACCTTACCACACTGTTTTCTATTCAGAAAGTGGTCAATCGCAACTGCAACTAAAATATTATATGTAATTAATCTGTCAGGGATAAAGGCACTCTGGGAGTCCGAAATAATATCATTTAGGAGTGGTTTCATTTTGTTTGCCAACATCTTAGCCATGATCTTATAGATCACATTACACAGGGCAATAGGTCTCAGGTCAAACACCAGCGTTGGATCCTTAACTTTCGAAATAGTGACAATATTTGCTTCATTCAACCACTCAGGAAAGACCCCCTCATGCAGACAATTAATCACAAAGGAAGTTACATCCCCCCCCCCCCCCCAACAACATCCCAGAAATGCTGGTAGAAGCCCGGATTCATCCCATTCGACCCAGGGGCCTTGTTAGGGAACATGGAAAATAGTGCAACTTTCACTTCTTCGGCCACAAACGGGAGAAGGAGCATCTCATTCTGGGTTTGGGATATCTTAGGAGAAACAAGATTTAACATAGGCACAAGAGCCCCCTCGACATACCATTAAAGTGAAAAATATCCATAAAATAATTCAAAATCACGGATCACATAGCCTCCCCTTCCACCCAGTCCCCATCAGCATTCTTTAATCTAGAGAGAGTATTATTACGTTTACGGGAAGAAGCATACCTATGGAAGAATTTGGTGTTGGCATCCGCTCCCCGCAACCAATGTTGTTTAGCTCTCTGGCGCTAATAAGCATCCTCCTGGGACTCTAGCAGGCTCAACTATGCCTCTACTTAATTATATTCTGCCAAAGTAGTCAGGTCTGACTGGCCACGCAAACCGAGGAGCTTTGACCACAATAGTTTGATCTGTTTACCAAATAAATGAAAGCGGTCACCACCGCACCCCTGCAAGCGTTCTCCACACAAACGCAACCGGGCTTGCAAGTGATCGTTTCCACCATCACCCCAAGTCGCCTCCACCACTTCACGGCACCCCCCATCGAGACCCATGCCATCTCAAAACGAAAGCTGCGATTGCCCCCACCGCTCTCCATCCTAGGGTTAGTTACACCAAGGAACAGGGCCGAGTGATATGAGGTACGAGTAAGAATATTAGAAACCTTCGCTCACATCACTAAGTCGCACCAATCCTTGCAAGCCACAACCCTATCCAATCTCTCCTCCACCCAGGCATCCATACCACTGCCACGTTCCCAAGTATATAGGTACCCTACCGTAGGCAACTGAAGCAACCCACAGTCCTCTAGAGCCTCCCCAAAGCCGCGAAGAAGATTCTCTGGATGAGGGACCCCACCTCGTTTCTCGGACTGAAATAGAAGGTCATTAAAGTTCCCTATCACAACCCAAGGTAAACTGGAACGCGGGGTAAGGGTATGTAGCAAATTCCATGCTTCCCCACTCCTACTGCGCTCAGGGAAGCCATAATAGCAAGTCATACGCCACGGGGGTCGGTCAGACATGCGAACCTCTAAATCAACATGGTTCTTTGAAAAACTAATCAAGCTCGTAGTGTTATTTTTCCTCCATAGCAAAGCAAGTCCACCACTCAAACTAACATTATCCACAAAAAAACAACCCTCGTAGCCGAGTTTGACACTGAGGTGTTCTGCATGATCACGACCAACTTTTGTTTCCATTAAAAATACAAAGTCGGGCTTCTTACAGGACACCATGTCCACCAGACCACCACCTCACGAACTGTACGTGGATTGCCCAAGCCACGACAGTTCCAGCTCAACGTACTCATTGGGATGGGCGGGTCTGGGAACCAGAACCCGCATGATGCAAGTTTTTTGAACCATCAACACTAGGAGAAGCCAAACCCACCGGGGAACCCATTCGAACACTATTGCTCAACGTACTCATTGGGATGGGCGGGTCTGGGAACTAGAACCCGCATGATGCAAGTTTTTTGGACCATCAACACTAGGAGAAGCCAAACCCACCAGGGAACCCATTCGAACACTATTGCTGCCGGGAACCCGTCGTCTTTTGGAGGCTGCCACCACCCCAACATCAGACTCACGGCCAACCTGTTCCATCCATACATCTTGCGAACTAGCCTCCGACTGTGTTGCCGATACATCCACGTTCGCCAACTGCTTCACTAGACCGGTATTCGACAACAGCCACAGATCTCCAATCGGCCTAGGGCCCCTCAACTCTCCAGCGCGCAACCAAACCCCATAGGGATAGAGCTCAGGAGGCAAGGTCGAGTCACGAGCATTGAGACAGAATTTCTCCGAGTGCCCAAGCATTCCGCAGAAGAAACAGAAGGTACGGAATCGTTCATACTTCAGATTGACCCACCCCCAAGACTTGTCTCGACGAATCATCTTCATTATACGTTTCAAAGGCTTAGCAACCGGAACAGACACCCGGACACGGTAGATCGCTTTCCTAGGGCCACACAACTGTCTCTCGTCGCAGCGAATGAAATTTCCAATCTGTTCCAGCACAATCTTCGTGGTGTATCCCAAAGGAAGATCATATACCTGTAACCACATATCAATAAAGTCCAAGACTACATCCTCCGAGACCTGGCCTGTCCTTCACCCAACTGACGGCAAACCAGCGTGCAATTTTCAAAGGAGCACGGACCCTCCTCGAGCACCCGCTACATGTCCGTCTTATGATAGAAGACAAACATGTAGAGGTTTGGATGGAGTTCTGGAATCACCACACCCTTAACCAGCTTCCAAACGGACGTCATAACGTGCCACATATACTCAATCTTGATAAGCCGCACGGTTAAGAAACGTCCGATCAAGGTCCACGTCTCCTCAGCTTCGGCCACCGCACCCTGAACCGGCTCCATACACTCCACACCTTCCTCCTCATCTTCCAAAACCATATCCGCCCATCGGTCAGAGATGGCCGCAACAATCTCCTTCTCCCGTGAACCTTCCATGCTGCCCATGCAATGTTCAGGACCAAAGCCACACCCACCGTCAATACTCCAACCCGACAGGAAAACCAGAACCAGAAAGAACCAACCAACGTCGCAAAGAGCCACGGACAGACGAACGCAAACCACCGGAAAAAGAAGAAAAACCCCTAGGGTAAGGGAGAGATGAAGAGAAACCCTAATCAGAAGGGAGAGAGAAATTCTTTTTTTTTTTTGGATAATATAATTTGCCTAGTAGTTATGGAAAGTTTACTGACACAAACCGATAGGGTGTTTGGGTTACAAAGCCCATTCCCCGAGTAAATGTTGCCGTATCCCAAAACCAATGGCTTCCCACCCTTCAAAGAGTATTGTATATAATTGAATGCAAATTATATTACGTAATAATTTATAAGTACATCAAAAGATGGTCCATTGTAAATAATATTTATTCTACCTCACCTAAATTATTCGAATACATTTCAACATTGAAAAATGACCAGAATTCAACCTCCAACCACTCATCACGTCTATTCCTAGGAACATTTCCTAGGATATATAAAATGACCATTTATTTGTGCATCAAG
Organism: Ipomoea nil; assembly: GCF_001879475.1. NCBI lineage: Eukaryota > Viridiplantae > Streptophyta > Magnoliopsida > Solanales > Convolvulaceae > Ipomoea > Ipomoea nil. The sequence continues at coordinate 922,431 of NW_017617116.1, read as the reverse complement.
ACTAAATGGGGAAGCTCTTTCTCCGACTTCATCTCTGCTTTCATTCTCAACAAATCTACAACTAATTAAGCAAAACGTACAGATAAAACTAACATGGAAGGTCAAATGAAAATGTAACTAATTAAGCAAAACGGTAACGGTAACGGTGTAACGTTTAATTACTATCGTTCTGCCGGTAATGAGAACCGGAGAATTCTCCGGCGAGGATCGGTGAGAAATTAGCTTTTTTCCCCTCATCAGTTCAATCCCATTTTAGTCCAAACCAAAACACCCATTTCTCCATCTCTTCTTGAATGCAGTATAATTCTCAAACAAATAATTACCCAGAGTATCGGGTTATCGATCCACAGGGAAGTGGGGCGTATCAAACACTAGGTAGCTACTAATCTGTTCTTGTGATGCTAATCCTAATGATTATCATGGATGACTGATTAAAATAATTAAAAGAAAACAAAGTATCAAGTTTGTGAAAACAATAGAGAAAGAATGAGATTCTTGGGATTCAAGTATTTAATCACCTAGTGTCAATCTAATGTACAATATTAAATCTGGGTTTGAACACGTGTGAGAATGCAACAAGGGAAAGAGTTACTCCCGCAATCTCTAACCTTAAACAAGTGAATATTCGCTCCCGCGATATAAACACACAACAATACAAGAACAAGCATTCAAAATAAATTACTAACTACTACCATATCCCGATGTGTAATAACCAAGAATTAAACTCCTTAACCAATTTGTCATTTCTCAAGGTGCAACAGTTAAGTGCAATTGTGTGTGTCCTAAATTATGCCTAACTCCCGTTTTGACACAAAGAAAGCTACGAAACAAGTAACTATGACCACTAATTACAAGCATCAACAACATAAATCACAATTGCAATACAAGTATAAAACCCAAATATTAATATATTAAAGAATCTAGAGCACAGACACATAGATTCATAAACACTTTTTACCCAAGACTCTCTAAGAAAACTTAGCCACACATGGCTAATATGCAATACAAAGCAATAATAAAGATTTTACAAATAATCAAAGTAAGTAGAAGAATAAACCAAGTGATTCTCCCAAATTTCCTTAGCTTTTCTTCTTGCTTTCAAAGATTACTTGTAGCTCTCAATTTCTCTCTTTCTTGTCTCCAAAACTCAGCTTAATGCCCTAAGGTTGAGGGAAGACGGACATTTTATAGTTGAAGCTCATAGGAATAGATTAGGACATTTCCACACAACTTTCCAAAATCTCGCTCAGTGACGTAGGTCTGGTTTGAAGGCTTATGTTGACCATTTTCCTCTCTTATATAAACTTTGATGTATTCATAAGAGTTGTATCCCTTTGAGTCTTGTTTCCAATGGCGCAAGAATCACTTCATTTGGATATTCCTAGGCTGAGATATGGTCCAAAACCGAACTGTCGTCAATCTGTGCGAGAATCTTGCTCTTTTGAAAAGAGATGAAACTTCACTGGAAATTTTCGACGTGTCGAGTTTTTTGCTGAGTCATAGATTATAGCCTTTCGAGTCTTCTTTCCAATGGCGCAAGAATCACCTGAATCGGACATTCCTAGAGTGAGATATGATCAAAATACTAAGGTGTCGCCAAATTCAGTGAGAATTACAACTATTTGGTCTTTTGCTCGACTTTTCCCTTGTTTTGTTCTTGTGATCAATCCATTGAAAGTACCACTCTTTGACTTTCTTTGAAGCATTTTAGCCACCTCCTTAGCTTCACCTTGACTTTGTTTTGGCTCCAAACTCGTTCTAAAACTTCTCTTGCATTGCAATTGATTTACAATGGTTCCAAAACACTAACAAACACCGTAAAACATTCAAATCAAGTGTAAACCATATCTAAACGATAAAACAAGGAAATATACAATTAAAGTAGCAATTTCATGTACTTAAACTTAACAAATATGAACAAACTAACACGAGAAGCTACTGGCTCTATTACATTGTAGTATCTGTTAATATATTTTCTCAACCTACTGAAACACAAAAAATCAATAACGCCTCCACTCAAACTCATAATCTTCCAAATAGAAGTCCAACCCGCGTACCATTAGACCACATAATCCTAGTGCTCACATTACTTCTTATCAAAGAAAATAATGGCGTGCGGGTTTAGGACGGCAAAGGTGCGAAAAGGAAGAAGGGCAGAGGGCAATAGGGTAATAGCAATATTTTTGTTAAAAAAAAAACAAATTAAGTAAACACGCCCTCAGTGAGGGCGTGAGGGCGTGTTTATTGAACACATCACCTATGCAATCGTCTGGCAACTTTGCAAACTGCTCTATTTATCTTGCAAACTTATTATTATTATCATCATCATCATCATCATCATCATCATCATCATCCAAGGTTGAAAAAATCTCTAAGCGCCATCTAAGCACTAGACGCCCTTTTTTTTTAATTTTAATTTTTTAAAAAAATTAGTTAAACTCCCGCCTAGACCGCCTAGTCTGCGGCGACCTACTTGACACCTAGGCCGCCTAGAGCGCCTAAGTGGCCGACCGCCTAGAACGGCGATTTCGTCGAATTTCTAGGCGGCCAGCCGCCGCCTAGCGCCTAGGCATAATTTTTGCAACCTTGATATAATCTATTATAATATTTACCCGTCCGAAGTTTCATTAATAACAGGTTGTACATTGTTATTCATACACATGCATAATGACTATTATGCGGAAATCCCGTTTATAAAATTATCGGTTAAGAAATATTGTCAATAACTCATCAAATGCATTTCCCTAGATTGACCTCATGGTGGAAAGAGACGCACACTTTAAATCGTAAGGTTGAACCTCAACCTTCGACAGAGCATCTAAAAGGATGTAAATCATGGTAACTCAACTGAACATGAATTACAAAGGCTAGACCTTTGCTTACTGTGTACAAGGAGCCCCTCACTTTGAGAGGTTACTCCTACATTGCCACTGGTGAAACTCGATCCCTGATCGATATTCTTTCAAACTTTCACCTCTATAACCAGTTGAGCTGTCCATGCAGGCAACAATTCACTTCTCATGCTTTGGTATAGTGAGACACTTTTTATGTTCCGTCATCTCTAGAACTTCCTCTATTCAAATATATCTACCAAATACAAAATTGTTTCCATGCACAACATTGCTAAGTATTCATTGGGAACAACGTTATACTCCGTGCGTTGTTGTTGATCAATTTTTCTTTCTTTCCAATTCTTTGTTTCATTTCATCTTTTCTGCTTGTGTTTTTTGTTTTTTTTTTTTGTTTTTTTTTTTTTTTCAATTTTTGAAAGTTTTTCTATGTACTGTGTTCTTATTTGAACTGGGTTCGTTGGCTTGTTCATGCAGACTTGTGCCCCCGGAAAATAATGGCGTGCGGGTTGAGGACAACAAAGGTGCGAAAAGGAAGAAGGGCAGAGGGCAAAAGGGTAATAGCAATATTTTGTTTTTTTGTTTTTTTGTTTTGTTTTGTTTTGTTTTATTATTATTATTATTATTATTATTATTATTATTATTATTATTATTATTATTATTATTATTATTATTATTATTATTATTAAATCTATTATAATGTTCACCTGTTCAAAGTTTCATTAATAATGACATGTATAAAAAAAACCGGTGTTGTATTTCTAAATATAAAAATTAAAATATTTTAAAAAGTTTATGACGTCATTCCTGTAATAACAGATATTAAAATATTTACTTTAAAAAAATATTACAAAGAAGTGTTTTAAATGACGATTTTTTTTTTTTTTAATAACTGACGTAATATCATTGACGCAAAATTTCATTTCTATAATAGTGACGGATAATAAAGACAAATAAATGCTTATGGGGTACATAGGGTCACAAAAACAAGCAAAATCTAGGTAATTTCATTTTGCTTTGGTTTGCAAGGTAAAAATATCATATTTTTAATGCTCGTGAAGACATTATCGTTTTGATGGATATATTATACTTACGACCCGACCCGGGGTAGCAACGCGGACCCGGAGCACCACGTTGGAGTCCAAAAGCACTCGGCCCACGGTAGCAACACGGACCCGGAGCACCATGGAGGTGCTCCGACCCGAGCAGACCTACGTGGAGCTCAGGTCGGGTGGCACGACCCTACCCGAGCTCGGGTAGGAGAGGTCGGTATTACCCGAGCTCGGGACCCGACCCGACCCGGTCCACCTGGGCCCGGTCAAAGTTGAGATCTAACCACCCCCGATTTAGGGAGAGGCGGTTGGGGGGTTTAGCTTGTATAAACCCCCCCCCCCCCCCCCCCCTCCTTGTCCTAACAGGGGGCATTCTATCTACATTCTACATCTATTACATACACTTTGTCCCGAGAAATATTGTAATAGCCAATTTACGGCATTTAATACAGTATATGGTCTCACGGCCTTATGACATCGTTTCGTTTATTTATTTATTATTTATATTACGTTCTTATCCGGATTTATTGATTCGGGTCCACCCCGAGTTAATTAAATCCATCACGTTTATATTAATTTTACGTGATAACGTAATTACAGAAAGAGAATACAAATATGATTTTATAAAACGCGCTATAATTTAATGAGCAGCTCCGTGTGTGATCGAAGACAATAACTATAGTTGGCTTCTCTATTGACTAATGTTTATTATTAAATGTATGTTTCAAATTGAAGTAATCTTCATTTATTATTAGTAAAATTAGAAAAAAATTACATTTTTAGTCATTCAGTTATAACTAAGTTTCAGGGCAGGCGAGATGGCACCCGCCCTGGGCCCAAAGTTGGAAGGGGCCCCCTAGCTTGTTTATTATTATTGTTTTTTATTTTTTTTATGAAGTTATAAAAAATGCTTGTATATGCAAAGATTTGAGTCCATCATTTCAAAATTATTTATTAATTTTAAATCTACTTATAATATTTACAATTATTTGATATACTTATCCCAGTTAATAGATATATATTAACGAACGTTGAATTAATTTATAATTACACTTCATATAGGGCTCCCAAAGTTTGAATGGGCACTACTCTAAGGCTATTTTAAAATGTTTTTTTAATAAAAAAATTATATGTTTACAAAATTTTAAAATAATCATTTAATTATTTTCAATTAATCGATACAATCTTTTACATCATATCATATATTAAGGGCCTTTGTTTTTATTTTGCACTGGGCCTATAAAATGATTGGATCGGCCCTGTTAAGTTCCAACTCAGTCCCTAAGTTATGGTCGTATTTAAACTTAGTCTAGGGATGTCAATTGTACCCGCACCCGACGGGGAACCCGATTCCCCGCCCCTACGAGGACGGGGATGGGGATAGAAATAGGTGATCGAGGATGGGGATGGGGGCAATTTTGAATTCCCCGCCGGGGACGGGGACGGGGATGGGGAGTACTCTCCCCGTCCCGCCCCGTCCCCGATGTATGTATGTATGTATGGGGAGTACACACACATATGTATTACTTTGTATACAATATATATAATTTTAGAAGCATTCTTGTCATTGTTTGTCATGCTTATGAAATGCATATTTAAATAACATGTTTAATTGTAAAATATTGAATACTATTTTAAATTGGGGATGAATATATATACGTTATTTATTTAAATGTTTTTGAATATTTAATATTTAATTTTTTTATAACTTATTAATGGGGTGGGGATTCCCCGTCCCCGAATAATCCCCGTGGGGATGGGGATGGGGGGAGTTTTCCATTCCCCGGCGGGGATGGGGACGGGGACGGGGAATGGGAAAAAAGTCGGGGGCGGGGATGGGGGGTATGTCCCCCGCCCCCACCCCGCCCCGTTGACATCCCTAACTTAGTCCCTCAGTTATAAGCGAAGTGGCGAGTTTGATACCCAGGCCAGCGTTAATATTCCGTCTGCAGCTAACGAAAAACTTAAATAAAATGCATAAGGGATAAATAGGGTCAGAGAAAAAAAACAAGCAAAGTCTAGGTAACTTTATTTAGTTTTACATGATAACATAATTAGAAAAATAAAATACAAATATAATCCTTTATCCTTTATCCTTTATATGGTTTGGAAAATAATTAATGTTACAATTAATGCTACAACATCTTTTATTATTAAAAAAAAAAAAGCCCAACATTTAAAAAATAAAATAGCTATATATTATATAATCATATAAAAAATATACTTTTGAAAAATAAAATAGCTATATATTATATAATCATATAAAAAATGTATTCAATTAGAGTTTAAATTTACACATACAAAATTTAAAATTTGCTTTCCAAATGTAATTATCTTAGTTATTATTCGTATTGTGAAAATTATAATATAGATGCAATACAATTAAGAATAAATCAATGTAATTACGTAAATTCTCTCTATAAGTTTATTTGAATATGCACACAATTAGAGATTATATTAACCATACAAAATTTTAATTTTAATTTTAATTGTAATTTTGTATTATATAAAAATAATAAATACATGACCAATGGAAGCTCAAAAATGTTATTATATTAAATAATTTAAAATATTTTAGTTTTTTTATTTTTTATTTATATTTATGATAATATAATTTTTTTTTTGTGCATCGCGCGGATGAATTACTAGTCTTATAAAATGCGCAATAATGAGCATCTCCATGTGGGGAGATATTAACTATGATTGCCTTTTCTCTTATTGACTAGGTTTAAGAATAAATATATGTTTTAAATTGAATTAAATTTCATTTATTATTACTATTATAGTCATTAATATAATATATACTCCGTATATATTTATGTATAAACCTAATAGTCTATTACTATAATCTATTATAATATTCACTTGTCTAAAGTTTCATTAATAACGTCTGCTCAGATTGGACATTAATGATTATAATCTATTATAATCTATTATTATAATATATACTAGTAATTCACCGCGCGATGCACGGAAAAAATTATGTTATTATAAATATAAATAAAAAATAAAAAAAAACTAAAATATTTTAAATTATTTAATATAATAATATTTTTGAGCTTCCATTGGTCAAGTATTTATTATTTTTATAGAATACAAAATTATAATTAAAATTAAAATTAATATTAAAATTATAATTTTGTATGGTTAATATAATCTCTAATTATGTGCATATTCAAATAAATTTATAGAGAGAATTTACATAATTACATTGATTTATTCTTAATTGTATTTCATCTATATTATAATTTTCACAATACGAATAATAACTACGATAATTACATTTGGAAAGCAAATTTTAAATTTTGTATGTGTAAATTTAAACTCTAATTGAACACATTTTTTATATGATTATATAATATATAGCTATTTTATTTTTCAAAAGTATATTTTTTATATGATTATATAATATATAGCTATTTTATTTTTTAAATGTTGTTTTTTTTTTTTTCTTATAATAAAGGATGTTGTGGCATTAATTGTAACATTAATTATTTCACAAACCATATAGCTTTATTATATAAAAGATTATTATATCAACTCTCTACAATCTGCATCCAGTGGTATATATAGATTTCATTCTTTGTTGCCTTACAAACAAAAACGAATAATTATGCAGATAGAAGTTATTGAACTATAACCGTCACTTTTTAACAACAATCCGCCCACCATAAATGCTATGTATTCCTAGGAACATTGTTTCTGACCTATTCCTCTGGTAAAGGGAACAAAGATTCTTGGGAGTTCCCTGGTATTAGGCTATTCCAGAGTTCTTAGGAATAGCAGAATAGCTTAAAGATTCTAATTTGTATTTTATCCCCCAATTAAATTTATTTCCTATTTCACCATTGTCGTCACCACCACCGCCACCACACCGCCGTCGCTGCCGCCACTACCACCACCACCACCACAACCACCAGCACTACCACCGCCACCGCCACCGCCACCACCACAGCCACCGGGCCACCACCATCACATATTTTTATAAGGGTATTTATGTCTTTTAAAACATATTTCATTTCTATTTCTTAAATCAACCAAACACTGTAATATAATTCCTAAAGTCTATTCCTTCCGCGAACCAAACAATAGAATACAATTCATATTCTATTCCATTCCTTATGGAATAGCATTCCTATTACCTCAAAATTCATTCCGTGAACTAAACGTGCTGTAAAAGAATTAAATAAAAATGAAAACGAAAACAGACAGAAATTATATACACAAATGACAATTCTTCACGAGTTCTACTATATGTACTTTCAAATCTTACTCTCTGATGTGACAAACTTTTTTTTTTAAAATGTAGATTCCAATACAAGTGTCTACGTCAAAATTTTGTGTGTGAAAGTAAAAGTTGAGAATAAAAATAATACACATAGCATTTTTTATTCTTAAGAGAGATCTCAACTAGGAAAAAAAAAAGGCAACAAAAGGTAGATACCCAATATAGAAAGTCAATTTAATAAATGTTCATTATATTTATATATATATATATATATAGGGATGCACTCCTGTGCGAATAAGTGCCCAGAAGTGAATATGAGAATGAATCAGCGCGCGACACGTGCATGTCCTCGGTGCATGTAAAAGGTGTTATATGTGCAAGTAGTTGGTGCACCTATGCAAGTAAAAAGTGCAGGGAAAATCATGGTTGCAGTAGGCGCTAGGCGCTAGTCGGGCGCACGGACAGCGCCTAGCGCCTAGGCGGAATCTAGGCGGGCGCAAAAAAAACAGTGGTAGACTTGCAGTTTGACAATTTTAATGAGGTTGTTTTCAACATTTAATCAAATAATACATCCAAATAAATGAATTAATGATAATTCATAAGTCATAACATCAAAACAATGGTTTTTCAAAAAAAAAAAAACATTAAAACAATATTAAAAATTAAAAATACTCAAATATGAAATACTCAAATACTTCAATCATTCAAAGATTCAAAGTATCAAACTAGTCTACGAGTGTATATATGTCATATTATATATATGTATGCGCGCGCGCACACACACACACACACATATATATAATAAAAAAAATAGGCCGAGTCGATCGAGTTAACTCGACCGAAATGGACAAGTTAACTCGACTAACTTAGACGCTAGGCGGCCAAATCGGCCGAGTTAGCCGCTAGGCGGGCGCCTAGGGGGGAAATCGCCACGGTCTAGAGGCGCCTAGCGCCTAGGCGGGCGCCTAGACCGATTTTTACAACCCTGGGTAAAATCACTTACAAGTGCATCTACTTTCACCTATAAGTGCATGTAATTTTGCCTTATTAACATTAACTTCCCGCAAACATTCATACACCTCTGTGCACCTACTTATAACTATAGGTGCAACTACTTATAACTATAGGTGCACTTACTTTCACCTATAAGTGCATGTAATTTTGCCTTGTTAACATTCACTTCCCGCAATGTGCGGTGAAAGAAGAATCACTGATTTTGCTTAAATCAACGTTTAGATTACCAAAATTAAATAAAAAGCGCAATGGGATTTTGGTAATTTTTTACATTTAGGTCAAATGTAAGGTGCATGATTTTTGTGAGTAAGGTGCGTGAGTTTGTGCTTAAGGTGCATGAGGTTATGTACTTAATGATAGTAGTTGTTGAAACTTAAGGTGCGTGAGTTTTGTGCTTAAGGTGCGTGAGTTTGTGCTTAATATGAGTAGTTGCTGAAACTTAAGTGCGTGAGTTCCTTTCTTAATGTATGTTGTTTTCATCTTAAGGTGCGTCAGTTATGTGAAACTTAAAGTGAACCATTTTTAAAACTTTAGGTGCGTGATTTGTGATCTTAAGGTGCTTTGTTATGTGCTTAAGGTGCGTGTTTGGTGTTCTTAAGGTGTTTTGTTTGTGTGCTTAATATGCGTGTGTTGTGTGCTTAAAGTGCGTCAATTTCTACAATTCTAATAAGAGCCAATAATGTTAGGCTCTTAACTGGAATAAAAAAAAATATCGGTGTAATTATTTCTTAAAATGAAGGGTTCATATTATTTTGATTTTAGTATTTTTTAATGATTTTCCTTATTTACCCTCTATTATATTATTTTATTCTCTTAAATAACTTTAATTCCGTTAATATAAATTTTAGTAACGGAATATTCCGTAAACTATTTATTATTTTTAACTTATTAATTTCTATAAAAAATGTCTTAGGGTTCGACTCTATCACAATTAAAGTTGACATAATTGTTAAACATATACTATGAATATGTTAAAATGTATTAAAAATATATAATATAAATTTTAACATATACTTTGGTCAAATAATTAGTCCGACTAAATACATAGCATTCAAAGATTATAAATCAGGAATTTTATAAATAGTATATAATATATATTGAATTGCCTTATATTAGTTAGAGTAAAAACTCTTTATATATAGTATATAATATATATTGAATTGCCTTATTAGTTAGAGTAAAAACTCTTAAACTCCATTAATTGAAATTAAACCCTAGTTGTCACTTGTCACTCAACAATTCCGATCAAAATCACGGAAGTATATATGTTAGCTAGATTGGATATTTGATCTAATTTGTTATATTGATTAAATTTTGTATTAATTAAAGCATAACGGGAGACGATACTAATATGCAAATACTGTAAAGAAATTGATCAGAGCATGGCTGGCATGCATGTTACAAAAACAAAAAGAAAATTCTAAAATGTTCTGAAATCAAATCTTGCCTTTCTTTAAGTTGTACCTACTTCAATTCTTATCTATTATGTTTTTTTAAAAAAATATATAATCTTCAAGTGCGCTTGAAAATCACAGTATTCTTCGGCTCCCGACAATCGTAAGTACGCAATTCAATGCCCTGAACAATAATCGTCCCCAACCCAAAGTGAGGTGGAAACTGGGCAATTGAAAACGACAGTTGCAATTCTGGGGAGGCACTTGGGAGAATATTCCTTCCAACATTGAAAAAGGTTCCGAGATCAACTTCCAACCACCCGTCAGTCTACGCTCCGGATCTTCGCCAAAACCAACAATACGGAAAACTCTTTCCCGGAGAACATCTCTGCTTTCATCATCAACGAATAATTTAGAAACCACTAGTGCTGGAAGGACATCATCCTCAGATAGCGGAGACATTGTGTACACCAAATGGCAGGAGTAAAGTGTTTCTTCCGACAACATTTGACGACACATTTTTCCGGAAATGCCATACAATTCCAATTCGCCGCCGTTAAAGTATAGACTAGCCATCTCAGTAAACCTTAATTCATTTCAAACACAAAAGCTAATTAAGGCCGAGGTAAGTTAAAATAATCAATAATAATAATACTATAACAATAACGAAAATAATCTATCTATCATCGATCAAACCTGGACACTACTCCCTCAGGAACTCCCATAAAGCCACTTGAGTGGTGCTGCCCGGTGAACGTTAGTCCCTGAGCAGAAACCATAAAACATTTCTTCCCAGTTTTCTTCTCAAGCCAAAAGCTCTTTTACGTTGTCACCCAAATCCAAAAAAAATAAAAAATAAAAAAAAATCAATTCCCTCAAAACAGATTATAAATGGTTTTTAATTTAATCAGCGTTCGTACCAGTTTTCCTCCATCGAGGAGGATAGGAGAATGAGAGAGACTAAGATAAAGGTCCTTCTTTGTGGGAAACACTAAGGGGATAGAAGATGATGATCTTGAGAGGATCTGTTGAATATCAGACGGCAAAAACTTGTTCCAAACAGTATCCGATTCAGACGTCGTCTTGAAGCGTTTGGAGATGACAGAAAACACAGAAGCGTTGACTGGGGATGTGAAGGAGATAATGTCAGATATGCAATTGTCTGCCAACTTCTCCATTCTCTTTGATTTGCAACTTAACAAATGCAAATCGCAAAGTATAGTAGCCGCCTTAGCAGTATAATATACGGAGTTATATATATATATAGAGAGAGAGAGAGTCCCTTTTCATATTTAGAAAAATTCTAATTAAATTGTTTTGCAAATTCTTATTTTGACAATTAGGAAAAATAAGATTTTTAACATATAAGTAATTTTGATAATGATGAATATAATATTTTTAACTATATAAGTAATTTTGATAATTATGAAGTTATTTTTATTCCAAATACAGTAAGAGAGAATTTTGGTATCATTTTACTGGTTATTTTTTATTATTCATTAATTAAATCAATTATTTCTTCCTTTCAAAAAAAAAAACTATTCTTATTTTATTTAGTATTTTTTTTACTTATTTTTAAATTTAGTATTTTGTGTTTAATAGTGTTTTTAATATAGTTTTAAAATATATAAATTCGATCTGTATACTAATACTAAACTTAATATTATGAAAAATTGAATTGAAATAATTTTAGTCAAGTCTCATTAACAGAATCATACACATTAATAGACAAAAGGAGTATATAATTTATAATAAGGAAAATGACATTTTTAGTCTCTCGCTTTATTCCCAATAATTCATCTCCAATGGAATTGTAATTTATAACATTATATCATTTTGCTAAGTTAATTACAATTACGAAAAAGACAAATTTTAAATAAATTTTAGTGAAATAAGATTGGGGCCGGGGGAAATGTCAAGTGATTTAGTTTGATCCCATTCGAACAAGCAAATTGATCCAATGATCTTTCATATATTTGTCTTTTAATTAGAACTTACAACAATAAAGATAGTTTATTTTGAAAGTTCATATATGTGCGTTCTTCGTTGAAGGACATGATTATCAAAAAAGTATTTGTTCATCGTTGAAAGGCCTTCGGGCTCAAATGACTTGATCCCTTCAACAAAAATGTCAAGTTCAAGATGAATGTTAAGAAAAAATTCTATAGACCTTTAATGTGTATTCTTCGAAAGTGATGAGAATGTGAAAGTGCACTATATCTCAAACTCTTCAAAATTTATCTAGATTGAATAATTAGGGTATGTTTGGTTTGTATTTGAGAATCGGAATCGGAATGGGAATCGAATATTTGGTAATGGTAATAAGTTTGGTAAAAGTCTTTTGCATTCTTGGTAGTAATGGAAATTGATCCTAATATAGCGACCTCGAAAACACCAATATAATATGAACAAAAAATCAAAACAAAAATCAAAGGGATGTAGTGAGGAGGTGACAAATGAGGAAGGATAAGATGGAATGATACCCTTTTTAATTAAAGAATGAAGTTTTAATTAAAGGGTAATCAAATTCCATAGTTGTGTTTTAAAAAAATATCAATCAAATAATAACTATAATTTTTATTACCAATCCTGATATGAAAACTCATGAACCAAACGCACCCTTAAATATTTAGGATAACTATCAAGAATTATCACCAATGAATCATGCCATAATTGTGTTCAGCTTCATGATTCTATCAGTATATTTGAATTTAATTATAATTATTTAAATCTAAATATAATAGAACAAATTGCACTTTTGGTCCTGTGACTATTAGGGTACTGATAATTTGAGTACGTGACTTTCAAAACTCTTAATTTAAACCTTTAACTATGTAATTATTAGCAGATTTGGTCCTGTCGGTCAATTTTGACCGGAAAAATTAAAACTATTTTTAGTTATTTAATTATGAGGGTAAATTGGTCATTTTAGAGTTTTCTTCTTCACTTCCTTCAGATATGGTCGACAACTCTCAAGAGCTTTTCTTTCCTTCTGTCCCTTGGTTATCTCTTTGATGGTTATCGGTGATGCTCATTGAACCCATTGCCTGCTCACAAGTGGAATCGCCAAACGAAGGGAAATCAAAGAGAAATGACCATATACTAGAAAGTATTGGGAGTTCTTCATCTTCCTTCTTGCAACGACGATCGGAAAAGAAAAAAAAGGGGAGGTAGAAGTCGAAGCCAGAGTCGGAATAAACATGGTGACCATATGGACGCTTGCGCCGCCAAAAGTCCCAACCAGAGCCACTCGAAGTCGAAGCCGGAGAAGAAGCTGAGCCCGACAGCGACCGGCATTCCGACGAGGCAGAGAAGCCAGACGTGCTTGCTTTCCCTCTGATCACGTTGAGATCTCCGCCGCAGAAAAACGTCCACCTTTCCCTTGTCGTCAAAGAAGCAGAGTCCATAGTTTTGGCCGGCGATTCTCTCTCACCATTGCTTCGCCAACATCACCGTATATTCCATCCTCTCCGACTTAGCCATGGGAATGGGGATTCTGATTCAGACCACTTCTTTGATCTACATTTTCTTGTCTGCTCTCAGCTTCAGCGTCGTCTCCACCATAGTGGGCAACAAGTTGGGGGCACGGGAGCCTAGAAACTCCATTGTTAGCCTCTGTGAGCTCAGGAACTGCCCGCAAACGACCAGCTGCGGTGTGCTGCAAGCAATGGCGAGGCCTAATCTGAAGAAGAACGCAGCAACTGCAAGGATGAAGAAGAAGAACGAAGAAGAAGGGGGAGAATGGAAGAAGAAGAGAGTGAAATAACCATTTTACCCTCGTCAATAAACAATTTGAACCCAATTACGTTTTTCCGGCCAAAATTGGCCGGCAGGACCAAATTTGCTAATAATTACATAGTTAAAGGTTTAAATTGAGAGTTTTGAAAGTCACGTACTCAAATTATCAATACCTTAATAGTCACAGGACCAAAAATGCAATTTGTTCAATATAATATAACTTAGTTAAATCTAAATTGGGCTTGATTAAATGATTACTTCAATAAAATCGTACACCAGGGCGCACAATGTATTGTGTGTCTCGCCCTGCCCAAAACAACGTCGTTTTGTTAAGTTGTTGATGTGACGGATTCCGTTTTATGTAGGTCTGGGCACTTCGGTTCGGATTACCTAGATGGGCAGGTGTCTGAACCTTCGATTAGAAATTTGAATTCTATCAAAGAAGGGGATTCAAATAATGAGGAATATGTCAACAATTTAATCCATTAAAATCATGCTTTTGTTTTGTTATTTGTCACTTCTTAATCTATTCTTAATTTACTCATATTGTTATGTTATTTATTATTGTTATTTGTCACTTCTTAATATATTATTAATCTATTCTTAATTTAATCTATTCTTAATTTACTCTTATTCTACACTATGTTTTTAATTTGCGAATTAAGTACACCCTCCTACGAATTTAATTAAATTAAAATCGAATTTCCTAATTTAGGTGCGGTACTGAAATTTTTGCTATGTATAATTTAACAATTTAATTTATATAGTTTATTTAATATTTAAAAAATACAATTTTAACAATATAGTTACGTTTGTGTTAATATTACACAGAATTCGTTGAACCAATTCATAAATGAGTCAATTGAATAAAAAATATTTATGCAAATATCAAATTTAATTTATATAGTTTATTTAATATTTTAAAATTTTTTTTTTAACAATATAGTTCTGATTTTGCAAATATTACACGGAATTCGTTGAATCAATTCATAAATAAGTCAATTGAATAAGAAATATTTATGCAAATATATATTAATAGCCAAATGAATAATAAATTTTATTAATTAATAATTATTAATTATCATAATATTAATTTATGATATTGTTGTAGAATAAAAAATATATTAATTATGCTCACATCAGTGTTGCACAGTCTAATTAATAGTATAGATTATTTATATAATTGCCTAATATTAATAGTCAAATTAATAATAAATTTTATTTAGTATTAATTAGTTAATTATATTCCGTGACATACTATGGAGAACGGGAGGGGCCTAATTTTACATGTCTATATTAATTGAATAAAAAATATTTTAAATATGGCAGAATATAGACTAATTAATTATGAAATATTATTATGATAATTTTACACGGAATTATTTGAATCAATTCATAAATGAGTCAATTGAATTAAAAAAAAAATATTTTAAATATGATAGAATATAGACTAATTAATTATGTAAATATTATTATGGTAATATTACACGGAATTGGTTTAACCAATTCATAAATGAGTCAATTGATTTTTTTTTAAAATATGATAGAATATAGACTAATTAATTATGAAAATATTATTATGGTAATATTACACGGAATTGGTTTACCAAATCATAAATGAGTCAATTGAATAAAAAATATTTTAAATATTACAGAATATAGACTAATTAATTATGAAAATATTATATGGTAATATTACACGAAATTGGAATTGGTTGAACCAATTCATAAATGAGACAATTGAATAAATTATGAAAATATTATTAACGTGTACATTTTTTGAATTAGGGAATAATTAATACGTATTCCTTATATTGTATTATGTAATATATATATATATATATATATATATATATATATATATATATATATATATATATATATATATATATATATATATATATATATTACATAATACCATATAAGGAATACACGTTAATTCAAAAAAGGTATATTCCTTATATGGTATTAACGTGTATTCCTTATATGGTATTATGTAATATATATATATATATATATATATATATATATATATATATATATATATATATATATATATATATATATATATATATATATATATATATATAACAAAAAATTAATATTCTATTTACTTGATTTTCCGCCCAAACAATAGTAAATAGTAATGGTAAATTAAAAAAGGAACATAAATATTTCACAATAATACTCTACATCATCATCAATTAAAAATGGAACAAGAATTAGGAAAAATTGGAAAAGAAATGAATATTAATAATTGACTGAAAATTAAAAATGAGAGAAGAAACGAAAGTTAGGTTAATTGGAAAAGAAAATTAATATTAATAATTGAATAAAAATAAAAAAAATGATCCATAATTGATTAAAATGGAAAAGAAAATGGTTAGATCATTACATTTTAATTTTTCACAATAATATTACACAGTAGAATAAATCAAATCACAATTATATCATAAATCTTTCACAATTTTTAAAAATGGAACATAAATTAAAAATGAAACGAAAATTAAACATGGAACGGAAATATTTTAATAATAATATTCTACATCATCAAGTAAAGGTAAATTAAAAATGGAAAGGAGGGTTTTTTTGCGGCGGAAGAAACGCGACGTGGGGAAGTAGAGAAAATGGGAGCTGATGAGGGGTCTGGACATACAGCGGGAACCAATGCAGATGATAGGGCAGGCAGTCGGGGACCGCGATCTTTAACATCAGGAGGTGACAGAAATAGAAGGTCGAACGTGGTGGTGTCGGAGAAACAAATCACAAACACCCCGACAGTTCCGCAAGGGTCTAAGGCCGGTGCAGTGGTCGCGGTAACTAGAGCAGGCCGGGAATACAGTGGGAGGTCAAGGCGGGCGGCTGAGGAGGAGGAGCACGTTGTGGTCCGTGGTGAGAAAGGGGGACTAGTAATAAGGTCATCGAGAGTGTATGTGGGCGACACTGGAGGCGACGTTCCATCACCGGTGTGGCAGCCTACAAAGGAACACCATAGTGACCCACCCGGCAATTTCGATGACGAGGGTGATGTGGTCATGGATCTGGAAATAGGTCCAGCGCAGCGTGAGGATGGAGGTAACGGGGGAGCTCAATGAGTGACCTCGCCCGTGGTTTCTTTTGTTTGTTTCCGGGTGTTTTCGTTTCCTTTTCTTCTCGTTTGTTTTATGGATTGCATCTTCTGGAACTGTCAGGGTGCGAGTGGCAAGCCGTTCCTGCGCGCCCTTAAGCACTTTCTCAAGACGCACAGACCATGCATTTTGGGCCTTTTTGAGCCCAACGTTTTGGGTTCCCAAGCTAACGCCATATGCATGAAGCTTAGCAATCCTGATATGAAAACTATGATTTTTATTACCAATCCTGATATGAAAACTTATGAACCAAACGCACCCTTAATTAAATATTTAGGATAACTATGAGCTTCATGATTCTATCAGTATATTTGAATTTAATTATAATTATTTAAATCAAAATATAATATAACTTAGTCAAATGGGCTTGATTAAATGATTACTTCAATAACCCAAAATAAGATTATATTATTCAATCGTTATATCGTGCACCAGGGCGCACAATGTATTGTGTTTTTCGCCTTACCCAAAACAACGTCGTTTTGTTAAGTTGTTGACGCGATGGATACCGTTTTATGTGTATTATGTTAAGAGTTTATGTATATTATGTTAAGAGCTTATGCATGTGTATTATGTTAAGAGTTAAGAGTTCATCTTTATTATGTTAAGAGTTTATGTATATTATGTATTATGTTAGATTATGTGTATTATCCTTTAAAAAAACGATTATGTGTATTATGTAAGGAGTTTATGTGTATTTTGTTATACAATTATGTACATTCTATTATACCATTATGTATATTCGAGACATGGGATTTTTTTTAAGAGTTAAGAGTTTATGTGTATTATTATGTATTATGTTAGATTATTATGTGTATTATCCTTTCAAAAAAGATTATGCATGTGTATTATGTTAGGAGTTTATTTGTATTATGTTATACAATTATGTACATTCTATTATACAATTATGTACATTCGAAATATGAGGTTTTATTTTTTTGGAAGTTAACAACAGAAACGAGAAACGAAATTTCCATAAAAAAAAAAAATACAAAACGACATCGTTTTGAGCTAAGGCGCACAATGCATTGTGCGCCCTAGTGCACGATATAATTTGTCAAGATTATTTGGGGTAATGAAATCAATTCAATTATTTTATTTCATCACATTTTTCATAGCCCAATTAATTAAATTCACCCAATCACCACTAAAAATTATGGAATTTTCGACCACCTGAAAGTGATCTTAAATCAAGTTGAAAGCAAAAAGTGGTCGGAAATAGCAACAAAGGTTTTTCCGGATATCAAAAGTGGTCGGAACAAGGCTTTCAATTTAATTTAAGATCATTTTCAGGTGATCGGAAATTCCATAATTTTCAGTATTGAATAATCTGTCTTAAAATTTGGCCCCATAATAATCTTATAAACTCATTTCTCGTTTTGAAACTTTTCTGGTCTACCCATGCAATTTTAAATTTTAAATGCAAAAAACATGTATTTAGAATATTAAATGTCAAAACTATTAAGCAAGATTATGCCAGTTGGCCGTTAGTTCGTTAGCTTCTAACTGACGAATTGCTTTTCAGGATAGATGTAATGAGAAGAGAAAGAGAGAAAGTAGACCATGAATCATTTCTTATTCATTAGCATCCAATACAAAAGGGTTACATCATATATATAATGTACAAGTGTAACTGTTATACATAATCGCAATAATGTAACCGTTACAAGTGTTATAAACACTATAATAATGTCCCCTTAATAATATTATTTACAACACTTCCCCTTGGACATTATTTTATCGAGATCTTGTCTCGTTAAAAACTTGTTAGGAAAATCCATCCAGTGAGAAAAACCTAAACAAGAAAAGAGTACAAGATATATAGATATTATATTTAAATACATTCATGCCTCATTAAAAACTTCACTAGGAGAACCACGTGGGAAAAAACCTAGTTGAAGAAAAGAGTACATGATATTTGCAAATTAAAATTATATATGGTACTGGTTGCCTCATTAAAAACTTTAACTTAAGAAAACCCTGTGGGAAAAACTTAGTTAAGGAAAAAAGAGTACAACCGTAAGCCTTCAGGGCATAATCTTCAGGATTTCGGAGTTTGTCTATTTAAGTATTTATTTATTTGCAACTCCCTCATTGACATTACTATATCATACTCATGCCTCGTTAAAAATTTCACTAGAAAAACCCAATGGGAAAAACCTAGTGAGGAAAAGAGTACATGGTATGTATATGTTGCAAAAAGTATAACCATTAGTCCTTTTAAAACCATATCTATAGGATTGACTTGAGTGAATGTACTTCCCGACTCCCCCTAAAGATAACAATCTTCAAATTCTACATTGCTTAAAGTAAAACCATTCTTTCAAAAGGGTGTGGAGAAGGGATGTGGTACAATCTTCAGGATTGTCATTAGAATTTATCATATTTATCATCTGGACCAATAAAATTATTTATATTTTGTTGCTCCCCCTAAATAATTTTCTTTACCCACGCATATCAATCTCGTAGATATTTTGTAAGTAAACCTTTGCTAACTTGTCACTAGAGCAAATCTTCTGGACATATATTTTATCACCCTTCTGGAGTTCATGTGGATCAAGGTATTTTATATCATGAAAAACTATATATGTTTTTATTTGTCTCAAGTATGATATGATGATTTCATGTCAAAAAGCATCAATATGAATATTTGTACCTTGATTTGCTCATCTCATAACTTAACAGTCGCTATGACAAAGCGAGAAAGTAATAACAAGATGATAATATACAAAATACATCTATAAGAACAAGTATTATCATTTAGGCTTTAAGATGCTTAAAGCTTGTTAGGAATAAAGTGTAATGTCATGGTTTTGATATGTCAAATATGTATTTGTAGAACCCCCAATTTTATTTTTATAGGTCTAGTAGAGTCTTAGACCATGATCAGAAAATTATTTAATTTGTAAAAGAGAAAAACAGAGGAAGATGCATGAAAATAGAAGAAGAAAATATCAAACCTAAAATCAAGAATTTGTCTCGGGAAAAGAAAAAGGCCTTCTTCGCGGGAAACACGGGGATAGAGAATGATGATCTTGCAATGTAATCTTCAATATCAGACGGCAGGAATTTGATCCAAACAACATCGGATTCCGACGACGCCTTGAACCGTTTGGAGATGACGGAAAATACAGCGGCATCCACCGGGGAAGTGAAGGAAACAATTTCAGAGATGCAATCGTCTGCCAACTTTGCAAATAGCTCCATTTTCTTTCAATCCAATCCTATATATTTAAGTTCTCAAAAAAAGTGAGATTCTATAAATCACTTACACCATGCATGTTTCTTGCTCCAATTTGAATTAATTTTCACTTCCAACATAAATGTTATCCGATCCCACCATTCAACGTGAGTGGTTTAATTTTGCTTTTTAAAATAAGATCAAAATACTAGCTAGTTGGGTATGTAAGTAACGTAGTAACTTAATTTAGTTTTCCATGATAACGTAATTAGAAAAAAGATACAAATATAATCTTATAAAAATGGACAATAATGTTATAATGAACACCTCAGTGTGTGGAAATATTAAGTTATTAACTGTGATTGCTTTTTCTCTTATTGACTACTGTTTAATAATAAATGTATGCTTTAAATTGAACTAATCTTCATTTATTATTACTATTATATTATATATTGATATATTTATGTATAAACCTATATTAGTCTATTACTATATATAATCTATTATAACATTCACTTGTCTAAAATTTCATTAACGAAATCTGCTCAGGTTGGACATTAATGACTATAATCTATTATAATATTATTATATTCACTTATACAAAGTTTCATTAATACTGTCTATTCTTAAAATTAAAAATTTAAAAATCGACAGCATTTTATAGTTAAAAAAATTGCCGAGTATTCTATAAAATAAATAAATAATTACAAAATAGTACAACGTCAATTTTATTATATACTTCTACATTCTTGTTAAGATAAAGCTTAAGTGCTTATCACTATGCCCAATTTTTTCTTTTTTTTTTTGATTAAAAAGAGGGGGAAACCCATAACGAAACTAGCTACAAAACAATTCCCTTTGATTTAACACAGGGGCACGTCTTGAGAACTTTGCTCCAATTTGGTCCTGATAAAGAGCATCCCAAAGAGTGAGGGGAGGGTCCTCCACAGTTCTAAAGCCAATCTGGTGGGAAAGGGCCATCGAGGCCAATCTGTTAGCCACTTTGTTTTGCTCTCTGTACACATGGGTGAAAACTATTTCAGTCAGATACGTCGCCTCGCTTATGCATCGGCGGATGATATTGCTTCTTTTGTCCTAGCCCTCCGTCTTGTTGCGCAAGCTGTTCACGACGGTCATCGAGTCACTTTCGACGAAGAATCTGGTTACCCCATGTTCTTTTGCCATCCGTAGGCTTTGTAGAACCACCCAGGTCTCGGCTTCCTCCGCCATGCATCTCCCAATGTTATGAGTGTAGCCCTTGCACCAGTTCCCGTTAGAATCTCTAAACACCCCCCCATCCAGCCACACCATTTCCTTTATAGCAACCGTCGACGTTCAGCTTTAACCATTCAGCTTGAGGCTTGCTCCATGCCACTTGAATGTTGCCATGTTGGTTATTTCTTGTGAAAGTATTCCTGCTTCTGTCAAAGGCCGCGATGTCTCCTGTTCATATTTCTTGAGCCAATCAAGCTTTTGTGATAGCGGCACCAACCGATCATTGAACACCTCGTCGTTAAGCCAGCGCCAAATCCATTATAGTTTGATACAGAATCTTTCTGGCCAGCCATCTTCGAAACCTCTCGTTGCGTCACCCTGGAGATTTGCAGCTAACCACTCGGACCAACTCAGATTTTGAATGTTGTCTGATATTCGTCGGTCCAGCGAGGAGGTCCAGATGCTTTCTGATTCTGGACATCGCCTGAAGAGGTGGTTTAAGTATTCCTCTTGACCTGCACAACGAAAGCAATCCGCCACTACTGGAAATAATGGAATTTTCGACCACCTAAAAGTGATCTTAAATCAAGTTGTAAGCAAAAAGTGGTCGGAAATAGCAATAAAGGTTTTTCCGGATACCAAAAGTGGTCGGAACAAGGCTTTCTACTTGAAAATCACTTTCAGGTGGTAAAAAATTCCATAATTTCCAGTAGTGTGCGTTAGTTGCAATCTTGCGTTTAATTCGTTCGGCGTTCGTCAGAATTTTTCCATGTCTAACGAGCCAGGTAAACATGTTCATTTTCGCTGGGATTCGGAGCTTCCAGATGTGCTTCCAAACCCCATCAAGTTGGTTGCTGTTTGTCGACACCATCTGCTCATAAGCCGATTTAATCGAGAACTATTTATGAATATCCAGACCCCACCCCGTCTCATCATCTACACTATCCTCAAATAGCATGAAACTGGCCAGTATTTCCATATCCTCCACCGGCAGCGTTCTCTCCAACTTCTCCCATTTCCAACCCCGATCCTTGTCCCAATATTCGTCCCCATTGGCGTAGAGGTCCGGGAGACTTAGGGGGTGAGGAGGTGGTCATACAGCGGTTGCGTTAAGAACCATTTTTCCATCCAAAAACGCGTGGACTTGCCATTTCTCACAATTCGGGTGATCCCTTTTTTAAGCTGTTCCGAAGCCGCAATGATCCCACGCCATGCGTTTGACACCTTGCGTCTTCTTGTTCTCGACTGTTGGATCTCAACATTCCATTTGCACAACTGTTGGCTCTTTCATCAACCGCCAGCCTACCTTCATCATACAAGCTGTGTTCATCTCTTGGAGCCTTCGAAGGCCTAATCCGCCAGCCTCTTTTATAGACATGACCAGCTGCCAATTCGTTAGACTTATTTTGTTGCCTCCCGCAGCATTGCTTCCCCAAATGAAACGTCTGGTACGTTTCTTGATTTCTGAACAGATGCCCTTGGGGAGGCTCGCCGTTTGCATGGTGTACACCGGGATGGCATTGAGCACTGACTTAGCCAGCACGATCCTCCCAGCCATGGATACAGTTTTGGCTTTCCATCCTTCGAGGCGAGCGGACACCCTGTCCAGCAGACTAGAGTAAGTGTTGCAAGTAACTCGGCCATGGTGGGAAGGAACTCCGAAGTATCTCCCCAGGTTGCTAGTCTGTTCAATGTTAAGCTTGTTTGCGATATTAGCCGCGAGCCCCGGGTCAATGTTCTTTGAAAATAAAACATGCGATTTATTAAGGCTGATCTTTTTGCCATGCCAGGCCGAAACGATCGAGACAATCTTGGATAACCCCCACCTGTTCAATAGTAGCTTCTGAGAAAAGCACCATATCATCTGCGAAGCAAAGATGTGATAGGGTAAGCCCTGTGGCTGGTTGCCAGCTTAATCCCCTTCAAGCTGTTTTTTTCTCTTTTCGCGACGATCAATTGACTCAGCATTTCCATGCATAAGATGAAGATTGCGGGTGACATAGAATCTCCCTGTCTGATACCCCTTGTCGGGCGGAAAGGTTCAAGCCTTTTTCCTTTCCAAGAAATGGATAAACGGGAGGTACGGATACAGGTCATCATGATGCTAGTCCACGTGGCATTGAACCCCACCCTCTCCAGAGTATCCTGGATGAAATTCCAGGACAAACGGTCGTAAGCTTTCTCAAGGTCAATTTTGATAACCATGTAGTTTTTGGTACCCCGTTTTTCACGTATAGAATGCATCACCTCTTGGTAAACGAGCACATTGTCTGAAATCTGTCGCCCCGGGACAAAGGAACTCTGAAAGGGTCCCACAATCTTGGGTAGGATGTGCTTCAGTCTATTTGTGATAGTCTTTGTTATGATTTTGTAACTCACGTTGCACAGGCTGATAGGTCTGAACTGTTTGATTGTCTCCGGATCCTTAACTTTTGGTATGAGGACAATGAGGGTGTCGTTGAGGCCCTCCGGGGGGCTTGCCGAAGTGATCGCTTGCTGGACCATGGTGAAGATGCTATTCCCAGTCTCCTCCCACATATGTTGGTAGAAGGCTGCATGGAAACCATCCGGACCTGGGGCCTTAAATGGCTTCATGTCCGAGAGCGCGCTATGGACCTCCTCTTGTGTCACTACGCCAAAATCTTTAACTAGTAGTGAATGCACAATTTTATTTTCTTATATACCACCACAATTTTAAGAGGCGACTGCTGGACTTGACTTCCACTCAACAATTCCCCTAACCACCCAAAACAACAATGGGAGACAAATTAAAGACTTAGGACTACCTGATTGTTGAAATGGCGGAGGATCTGATTGGAGCCCTGTGGGTTCAGTGGTGGTCACATCAACTCCAGAAGTATATATAGCTTTCATGGGTAGCTCAACTGGTTATAGAGGTGAAACTTTGGAAGAATGACCAGAGATCGCAGTGTGGAAGAAACCTCTCAAAGTGAGGGGGGCTCCTTGTGCGCAGTGAGCACCGGTCTAGCATTTGTGGTTCATGTTCAGTTGAGTCATTAAACGAATAATTATATATGCAGATAGCAGTTATTGAAATATAACCGTCACTTTTTAATAACAAACCGACCGCTATAAATGCATAAATTATGAACATGCTCAACAAACGCACGCAGTTCCAAGCATTACAGATATCCCAAAAAAAATTTTAAAAAATAAATAAAAACGAAAATGAAAACAGTCAGAAATACCAAATGTCAATTCTTAGCGTGTTGTATTTCCAAATCTTACTCTCTGATGTAGCGTGTTTTGATAAGTTATTTTTTTTATTCATGTAGATACTAATACAAGTGTCTATCTAAAGATTTTTTGTGAGAATGAAAGTCAAAAATAAAAATTAAAAATTAAAATACACATAACATTTTTCATTCTTAGCAGAGATCTCAATTACGAAAAAAAAAAAAAAAAAAAAAAAAGCAACAAAAGGTAGATACCCAAAGTGGGCTCTTGTTTCTTGAGCAGATGGAATCGTTGTGGGGATACATGTGGTCAGTTACCCGGCGTTTGGTTGGAATAAAGGAATTAATGGAAAAGAATTGTAATTTAGTCGGAAAATAATAATGTGAAAATAAAATAGGAATTCAAAATACATTATTTGGTAGGGATGAATATAATTATTGGGAAAGAGTGGGGAAGAAGTGGTATAAAGACTAAAATGTCCTTGTGTAATAATAATACTAAGGACTAAAGGTCAAATAGGTCATCGAACTACACACAAAATGCAATTAGGCCATTAAACTCAAAAAATATGTAATTGGGTCCCTAAACAACGCAAAATAATGCAATTGAGCTAAAAGTAACATGCTTACCTGTTAGTTTACTGACGTGGAGGTTATCATATTAAAATAATAATTTTAATTTTTATTTATTAACTAATTTTGAATAACAAAATATAAATTATAAAAATAAAAAAAAAAACTCCATCGTCAATTCGTCTCCAAGCTATCGGACGAAGAATGGGTCTTCGCCTCTGGCCTGGGGACGAAGGTTTTTTTTTTAAAAAAAAAAATTGTTGATATTTAAAATTATTTAATAAAATAAAAAATTATTATTTTAATAAAATAACATTCATTTCATGTAAACAGGTTAATTTTGGGTTTAATTGCATCATTTTGCATTATTTAGAGAATCAATTGCATATTTTTTGCGTTCAATGGCCTAATTGCATTTTTGTGTGTAGTTCGATGACCTATTTGACCATTAGGGTCTGTTTGGTAACCCGGAAAATGACTTCTGGAAACCAGTGACTGCATTGGTTTCCCCAGCCGGAAACCAAACTGGTTTCCGGCTAGGGAAACCAGTGAAGAAGGTTGAAAAAAAAAATCCAAAAGGGGAAGTCATTTTTTGGGAGAAAAAGATTTGAGCGTGTGTTGATTGGAAGATGGAAAATGACTTCCGCCAAAAAAAAGGGGAAGTCATTTTCCGGATTTTAGCCTTCATTTTTCATTGACTAATAAGCATTTTCCTTTGACCATTTTATTTTCAGCCTTCCCAAACACCAAAAATCCGGAAAATGATTTCCAGAAGTCATTTTCCGGGTTTCCAAACAGACCCTTATTTCTAATAATAATAATACTAACAATGGTAAAAAAGTCTTTTTCTTTCTTTTTCACTCTTTTTTTCCTTTGAATTGCAATTCATATGGTCCATGGTATGAATTGCAATTCCCTCAGTTCCAACCAAACATTGTAATTCGGGTGGTCAAAGATTGCCTAGTTTTGCTAAAGCCAAGCGTCACGTGAAAAGGAAGACGACACAGCGCCATCCATCGAAGAAGCCACCACCGTCGCTTCTGGGCATTGGACGGGACCATCGACGAATCCGAGCAACCCTTGTCCACGCAATGAGAATCGGAGAATTCTCCGACGAGGATCGGTGAGAAATTAGCTTTTTTTTCCCTCATCAGTTGAATCCCATTTTAGTCCAAACCAAAACACTCATTTCTCCATCTCTTCTTGTCAAGGAAAATAATGGCGTGCGGGTTTAGGGCGGCAAAGGTGCGAAAAGGAAGAAGGGCAGAGGGCAAAAGGGTAATAGCAATATTTTTTTTTTGAAATATCTGAGATTATTTCCTTCATCATTAATGACATGTATAAAAAAATCGATGTCGTATTTCTAAATATAAAAATTAAAATATTTTGAAGCGTCGACTGGGGAAGTGAAGGAAATAATGTCAGATATGCAATTGTCTGCCAACTTCTCCATTCTCTTTAATTTTGCAACTTAACAAATGTAAATCGCAAAGTATAGTAGCCACCTTAGCAATATAATATACGGATCGAGTTATATATATAGAGTCCCTTTTTATATTTTGAAAAATGTAAGATTGATTTCATAAATTCTAATTAAATTGTTTTGGAAATTCTTTTTTGACAATTAGGAATATAAGATTTTTAACCATATAAGTAATTTTGATAATTATGAATATAAGATCTTTAACTATATAAGTAATTTTGATAATTATGAAGTTATTTTTATTTCAAACATAGTAAGAGAGAATTTTGCTATCATTTTAACCGTCATTTTTTTTTATATTCATTAACTAGTATTTTCACCCTTGCGATGCACGGAATTGATTTGTTGTAATATATTAAGAATATTTAGATCGATATATAATTATTTAAATTAGAACATCAATTATTATATAGTTCAATTAAAGATATATATGGTTAAGATCGTTTATGTGTTTTGATGTTATCATTGCTTGAATTTGAGCAAATAATTGCTAAAATTAATAATTAATGTGTAGATGTATGCATGCGATGCTGTAACTTTAGAGATTTTATTTATGTTTAGTATTTTTATAAATTAGGCAAACGTGCTAGTTCTCTAGCAACTCAGTTATATGAATAAATTGTTATTCTAATTTATTTGTATGAAAAATATATTTGTTGTTTAGATATATAGCAATTTTGCCATTTTTTTTTTTAAATATAATATCACCGATTGTATTTACTTTTATTAATAGTATAGATTAATTTTATTTTGAAATTATTGGTTCACATATTTGAATTATTTATTTTTTTTTCTTTAATTATTCTCATTCTAAACATAAATGATATTGCAATAATTAATTTATGATACTTATCAAATTGTATCTTTTTTAAAATATACAATTTTCACATGTTTAGGCGTTAAAAAATATTTTAAAATTATTTTTATTTTTAAAATATTTTTTAGCAACCCGGCAAAACACTCCCTTAGTCTACCATAAAAAAATGATAAAAAAATCATTTTATTAATGGAATTAAAAATAATTAAAATAAATCTAATCATGCTATATTTATTTGTAACTGTATATTAATTTCATTTTGAAATCATTTTTTTTTTGTTACATGAGGAGGGCTTAAGCCCGGGTGAAGGAACTATAAATCGTTCTCGTCCGCTCCGTGCAGGGTATCCTGCGAGCCACGTAGACCTCGACCCTATCTTCCCAAATATAAATTTTGTATACTAATACTAAACTTAATATTATGGAAAATTGAATTAAAATAAGTTTAGTCAAGTCTCGTTAACAGAATCAAACACATAAAATAGAAAGAGGGAGTATATAATTTATAATAGGGAAAATGACATTTTTAGTCTCTCAATTGTGCCACAATGGTAAACTCGCTCATTTAAGAATAAATTATACTTTTTGGTCCTATGACTATAGAGGGAGTGTTAGTTTCAATACTTGACTTTAAAAACTAACAATTTAGTCCCGTAACTATACAATTGTTAACACATTTGGTCCTCCCAGCCAAATCACTGGTGAAATTTGACAAGAAAAATATAAGCTATTTTTAATTATTTAATTATGACCGGCAAATTTGTCATTTCAGCTATTCCTTCTTATTCCCTCCTCCTTCGTTCTTCTTTTCCCTTCTTCCACAGAGTTGCAGCGACAGCCAACATTTCAGGAAAAATCTCTTGACATTTGTTTGCTTCTTCTCGATCATCAACGATACAATGGTGCTGTGAATCACCGTCTTCAAATCAAGTCCTATTGTGAAAGCGATTCAGGCAGCCGCAATTTTTGAATCTCCGATGGTGATATTCATTTAGAGACCTGAGGGTCTTTCTGTGCAATCCGTGCTTACGGACAAGCTGGGCCCTGGGCAGAACCTCTCAATTTCAAAATTTTAACGCCACACACACATTGCTACTATCTTTCATGGCTTCCGGCGCAGATGCAGCAACGACGTTCATGGCATATGTCCTCTAAATCTATATACTTGTATCCAATTCCAATTTATTTGGAAAAAAAAAAATAACAAAAACAAAAACAACTTCTTCGACGGGGAAGGAATGGTCCACTCATATCACCATCACCGTGGCACAGAAACTCCGGTGTTGATCGTCGTCGTCGATAGCAGCGAGGAAACCCAGCGCCATCGCCAACCTCAAGCTCCAGTCCTCTGCCGCCGAGGAAAACGGCTGCTTGGTCATCCTTCACGTTCAATCTCCGCCGTCAATCGGCACTGGCATCAAACCCGGCGCCATCCCTTTCGGTGGACCCAGTTAAGCTGCTTCGCTTTAACTTAATTTGGTCGCCGTGGATAACAGCAATATATAAAAATCTCTAAAGTTACAACACTGCATGCATACATCTACATATTAACTATTAATTTGAGCAATTACTTACTCGAATTCAAGCAATGCACCATATAGTACTCCGTATTTGATGTTAATTATAATTTCAATAATTGTATATCGATCCAAATATTATTAATATATTATAACAAATCGTGCACTGATAAAAATACTAGTTATATATAAAAGTATAACTCGAATTTTCTAAAACTAATATCATATTTTTAGTTTTTTAAAAATAAAAAATATATAGAGAGATACAACGTCGGTTTTAAAAAAAAAAAACTTATGTCATATTTTGAATATAAAAATTAAAAAATATAAACAAAATATGACGCCAATTTTTTGCAATAACCGGCATCTTTACATTTACTTTTAAAAAAATATTACAAAGAAGTGTTTTTCATTGACGATTTTTTTGATAACGGATGTATTATCTTTCACGCGAAATCTCATTTTTATAATGGACTGTTTGGCTCACGGAATAGACCTGAAATGACATTGCATTCTCAGTAATAGGCATATTCCTCTGTTTGGTAACCACTTGTATTCCCAGAAACATTGTTCCCGGGAATGACCTATTCCCCTTGCAAAGGGAATAGAGATTCCTAAGGGCCCCCTGGTATTAGGCTATTCCTGAGTTCTCAGGAATAACCTAAAGTTTCGATTTCCTATTTCACCACCGCCACCACCACCACCATCGCCACCATCGCCGCTACCACCACCACCATCGTCGTCGCTGCCACCACCACCCCACCAGCACCAGCACCACCACCCTAGAGCACCATCGCCACCGCCCACCACTACCACAATCGTCGCCGCCGCCACCACTGCCAACGCTACCACCACCATCACCACCGCCGTCGCCGCCGCCGCCACCACCACCACCGCCACCATCACATATTTTTATAAGGGTATTTATGTCTTTTAAAACATATTTTATTTTTATTCCTTAAATCAACCAAACACTATAATATAATCCTAAAGTCTATTCCTTCCGCGAACTAAACAATAGAATACAATTCCTATTTTATTCCTTGCCTATTCCATTCCTTATAGAATAGCATTCCTATTACCTCAAAATTCATTCCGCAAACCAAACGTTCTGTAATAGTGACGGGTGATATGGACAAATACATGCCTATGGGGAAAGTAGGGGTAGAGCCAAAAATATGCAAAATTTAGGTAATTTTATTTTTCTTCCATATGCAAGGTAAAGATATCATTTTGTTTTCATGTTCGTGAAGACATCATCATATTAGTTCTACATGATAACGTAATTTGAAAAAAGAATACAAAAATTAATTTATAAAATGTGCAATAATGAGCTGCTCCGTGTGTGGAGACATTAAATTAACTATATGGTTATTATTATCTTTTCTCTTGTTGAAACTGCTATTTATGGTTAAATATATTTTTTAAATTGAACTAATCTTCATTTATTATAAATAATAATTATTATTATATTAACATATTTATGTATAAACCTATTATTACTATAATCTATTATAATACTTTCTTGACCAATGTTTTATTCTTTCACGAAACGCGTGAGTAATGACTAGTATGCAAAAATCCCATTTAAAAACTGATCTAAATGAAGTTAAAGAAATATTGTGAATAACCTTGCATCAAACAATGGTGAAGGAGCTCTTGACCAACTCTTTTGACCTAAAACTCAAAAGAGTAAGCATGGTCACACTAAACCCGCCAAAGCAACTTTAAAACCACTTTTCTTAATTGGCCTCAAATTTCTATTTAATTACAGTGAAGGTGCGACACAAGCCACTCAATATTACATTTTGATTATAGTCATTTTATATTAGGAATAAGGTTCAAATTGGCCACTGAACGTAACCTGAAAATGCAATTAGGCCATTGAACGAACAAAAATTGCAATTAGGCCACTGAACACTCCAAAAACATGCAATTAGGCCACTGAACTCTCCAAACGTATGCAATTTCACCGGATAACAGGTTACCATCAATTTTAGCAGATTACCTGCTTACGTGGCAGCTGAGTTGGCATTTTTAATAATTTTTAAATAATTTTTAATAATTAATTTTAATAATAAATTTTATAAAAAATTGAAAAAAAAAATTAAATAAAAAATTAAATAAAGTCGTTTTTATTTTTTTAAATTTTTTTAAATAAAAATTTATTATTAAAATTTATTAAAAATGATTTAAAATTTATTAAAAATGCCAACTCAGCTGCCACGTAAGCAGATAACCTGCTAAAATTGAAGGTAACCTGCTATCAGGTGAAATTGCACATTTTTGGAGTGTTCAGTGACCTAATTGCACTTTTTTTTCGTTCAGTAGCCTAATTGCATTTTCAGGTTACGTTCAGTGGTCAATTTGAACCTTATTCCTTTATATTATAACATATAAACATAAATATATAAATAAATTAAGTCAAATTTGTAATATTAGATAATTTATATTAGGTATAAAAAGATACAATGAAAAAATAAAACTCGATGAGACTTGTAAATCACTCAAACCAGGCATTAAGATGCTCGAGTCGAGTATAGCAATCTTAAATTTGGCTCGACTCGTGCTACTCGATTGATCGAGCAACTATACAAAATTATGTATGTAGGCAAGTATTATTGAAGGTAATAAGAAAAGTGTAGAATAAAAGTTTAGAATACATTGAAATATAGTAGCTAATAAGTACGTGAAACTACATATACTCTGCAGAAAACGTAGAAAACTACTCTGCAGAAAATATATGAAAATCATATAAATTAGATAAACATATTATTAACCAGGACTATGTGGTCTAATGGTACCCGGGTTGGACTTCCATTTGGAAGATTATAAGTTCGAGCCTCAGTGGAGGCGTTATTGGTTCTTTGTGTTTCAGTAGGTTGAGAAAGTATATGAACAGATACTACAATGTAATAGAGCCAGTAACTTTCAAAAAAAAAAGATAAACATATTATTATATTTTTTTATTTTTAAGTATAGTACCACAACATACCGTATATTTTAGACTAGTCTTTTAGAATTGTTGTTGTTGATTAAAACTTT